>NC_087537.1:7289005-7619428 GCF_963921805.1 Phalacrocorax carbo
TTCTTATGCAGGGTGCTGGCTTTGTGGGTTACCACCTAGCACCCATCTTTGCACAAAGTGAATTGAATAAAATACCTCTGCGCTGTGTGTACTTTGGCATTTTGCACACTAGACACATGGACCCGCTTTTTGGGATAACAGTTTTAGCGATCCAGATGGGGCTGCGCTGACAGCCTTGCCTGGATCGTCTCGCTCTGCCCAATGATGGGAAGTGGACTGATGTGACTCCAGCACGCACTGACCTTTTGATCAGGGACTCCATCGGCTCCGCTCCTGCAGTCAGGCAGTGGTTGACACAATGGTGCAATGCTTATCAGAGGAGGTATTTTAATGGGAAAAGGTGGGTAGAGTGAGACCTTTTAAGGAAGCAATAGGAGGTTATTTTGTAGTTGCTCTGCATAAGGCACTTCAGGAGAATTATGCAGAAGCAGCATGGTTTCATTTCTACACATTGTATTTGTGTGTGTACCACAGGGAAAAACCCTCATTTTGCATGTGGAAATCATGATGCAGGGAGAAAATCCCTTGTTTTGCCTTTGGAATGTATATATTCCCCCAGAGAATGCATGCAGAGCCCAGATATGCCTGCTAACTGGAAAGGCTTTTATGAGGAACCCCATCAAGGAGAACATTGAGGGTGTCATGCAGCAGAGCTTCAGCCTTCCATGCGCTTAGGGCCGTGGGGAACCCAGCATCTCCTACCATGCCGGGCATCTCCAAGTGACCCAGGGCACCTTAGGCCACTCTGGCCCTGCATCCTCTGGCTGCTTCTTCCCACCTCAGGCCTCCAGCTTCAATGGGTTCCTCGACCCTCTGCAATCCCCCTTCCCACACCCACCTTGGATCCCCTCCCCAGGGGGCCGTGATGGTTCTCCCATGAAAAGGGAGGGGAGGGGAAGGGTTCAGACAGTCTGTGGAGGGCCACTGTGGAGTGGGCAATGCTCCTCAAAATGGTGGTACCTGTCAGATTGTGACATTGTGTCAGGCCTCAGTAGGTGTCCCATCCTGTGGTGCTAGGGGGAGCTCTGGGATCCCAGTGTGGAGGATGAGCACAGGGAAGGGAGTGTCCGTGCTCTGCTGAGCAGCCCCTACTGCCTGCTGCCTGCTGAGTCCTCTGCACTTGAGTTTTGCTGGATGAGAGGGGGACCTTAAGCCCAGACATGTACCCCAGAGATTCAGCATGAAGGACACCCCAGACCTCACCTGTCTTTGCTGCCTCTGCTGCTTGAGGGATCTGGGAGGGATTTGATTTGAAGAGGCCAATGGACAAGGGTCAGCATGAGGAAGCAAGTGGAGGGAGCAAGTGTGAGGAGCACATTTGGCTAGGGATGTCCTGTAGAAGTGGAGCTGGGCTCAGGGGGGTCCCACCCAGGAGAAGCAGCACCACAGCAGTGCCAAGGGACAGGGGTCCAGTGGGAAGACAATGTACCAGCCCCAGGGTTGACTCCAAATTCTCAGCAGCACTCCCCTGTCCTTCCTCAGACGAAGGATGGTGGTGGCTCTACAGGGTGCTCCTACAGCCCCGCCTCTACCTTCAGTGTGGTCATAGAGCGAGGGAGTGAGTAGGAGGGACTAGGACTGACTGCAGGGACAGAGGCACAGACACAGAAGATGTGGGCTGAGCTGTACTGCAGGCAGAGAGGAGCTGGAGAGGGGTGAGACAGAGCGGGCCTGGCCATGTGGGCTGTCCTGTGTGGGGGGTTATTGCCCATCATAGGTAAGTGACAGGAAGGGGTGATGCCCTCACCCAGGAACTGAGCATGCCCCTGTGCTCTGCATGGCTCTGTGGAGCTGTGCTGACCTCTTGCAGCCTGACCTCTCCCCCAGCTCTACCTCCCCATGTACCCGCCTGGAGCATGGTTGCAACAGCCCTCCTCCTCTTCTAGCTCTCAGCTAGGCCCCCCCGTCCAGCCTGGCTCCTCTGCAGTGTGGGGACAGGCAGGGCACCTGCCTGCGACTCCCACATGTCGGGGCCTAATGCTTTGCACTTGGGCTGGCACCCTGCTCATGGGGCACTGTGACCCATCTTGCAAAGAGCAGGCCGAGGGTGTCAGCATAGGGCCCGAGCCCCACTTTTCTGTGAGAGGACCTTGTCCCCCCTGTGCACTTGCAGGGCTGTTTGAGGAATAGGAGGTTGGGTTCCTCACCATCCAGCTGGGCAAAGCCAAAGGGATTTGTCCCCCAGGAGCAAAACCTTCCTGCTTCAAAAGGGAAAACCAGAAACAGTTCCCTGTCTGACAGGGAGAAGGAGGGAGGGAAATGTGGCGTCTCCCACCTCCCCAGCTCCTGGTAGCAGCTCTATGCCTCTACCCATCTTTGTCTGCTGGGTTCCAAGAGAAGGATTTATTCCTCCTGCTGGTCCAGTGCCATCGCAATGCCCAACCAGCATTGCCCTGACCTTTGCTGAATCTTGGAGTGATTGTGGCTTGTTCTTCTTCACTGCAGCAGTCACTGGCCAGGTGGCCTTGGAGCAACACGCGAGGGAACTGGCCGTGCGAGAGGGAGATGGAGTCACCTTCCAGTGCAGCATGAGTGGTGGCAGCATGAGCAGCTACTACATGTTGTGGTACCGAAAGGGTTCACGTGGCACTCTGGAATGGATCTACAATCAGGATGGTTCCTATGGAGAAGGTTTCCAGGATCGCTTCACTGGATCATTGCAGAGCTTCCAGAACAGGTTCACACTGCAGATCCGGGCAGCAAAGCCAGAGGATGAAGCAGTGTATTACTGTGCTGCTAGGCTCACGCTGGAGCAGCTCTGCAGCAGAGTCGACCAAAAACCAACTGACAGAGAATACCCACTTCTCAGCATTTCTTTCTAGCAGCTGCTAAGCACAGGTTGGTGTCACGCAATGGCAGGTGCAGGAAACAGACCTGTGGCGTGCTTGTAGTACGAGGTAGTGAAGGGAAGCGTGGCTGAAGGGCTGAGACCGGTTGTGATGCAGGAGCATCTATTCTGGGAACTCCAGAGGCTGCACGGTGAAGTCTAGTGTAGTGGACGTTGCCTGGGCTCCTCTCCAACACGGCCCAGTCTCCCCTCCGCGGCTTGGCTGTAGAGCTCTGGGATCACGGAGGTGCAGCGCGGTAGCTTACAGGAGTACTGTAGTGGATGGAGCCAGGCTGTTTAGGAAAGACAGAGGGCAGATCAGCGTGGGTGGCCTTGTGGTGGGTGGCTGCTACAGATCAGCCGATCAAGAAGAAGCAGTAGACAAGGTGTGGTGGGTTGACCTTGGCTGGCCACCTGGTGCCCACCAAGCCACTCTGTCAGTCCTTCCTCAACTGGACGGGATGAAATAGACAATGAAAGGCTCATGGGTCATGATAAGGACAGGGAGATGAGGCAGCAATTACTGTCACAGGCAAAACTCAGTTGACTTGGAGAAATTAATTAAATTTCTTAAAATTGGAGGAGAGCAGGAGAATGGGAAATAAGAACAAATCTAAGACCACCTTCCCGACACCCCTTGCATTCTACTGGGCTCAGCTTCACTCCTGACTTATCTACCTCCTCCCTCTGAGCAATGCAGAGAACAAGGAAAGGGGTTGAAGTCAGTTCATCAGCTGTTGTCTCTGCGGCTCCTGCCCTCTCATGCACTTCCCCTGCTCCATCGTGTGCTCTCAGCCATGGAACACAGCTCTTCATGAACTTCTCCAACGTGGGTCCTTCCCGTGCTCTGCAGTTCTTCCCAAACTCCTCCAGCCTGGGTCATTCCCACGGGGTGAATTCCTTCAGGAAAAGACTGTTCCAGTGTGGGTCCTCTGTGGGGCACAGGTCCTGCCAGAAAACCTGCTCCAGCGTGGGCTCCTCTCCACAGGACCGTGGGTTTTGCCAGAAGCCTGCTCCAGTGTGATCTCTCACAGGGTCACAGCTTCCTTCAGGCACATCCACCTGCTCTGGTGTGGGCTCACCCTACGGGCTGCAGGGTGGATATCTGCTCCATGGTGGGCCTCCATGGGCTGCAGGCGGACAACCTCTGTTACCATGGTGTTTGCCACAGGCAGCAGGAAATTCTCTGCTCCAGCACCTGGAGCACTTCCCCTACGTCTTTCACTGTCCCTGTCAGCCAGCATGGGTTTGTGAAGTGGAAATTGTGCTTAACCAAATTGAAAGCATCCAACATTAAGATGAATGCTCTGTGCAAGGGTATTCTTCTTTGTTCCAGGCTTTCTCCCTGGACTCTGGGGCCTGGCATTCCTGAAGGATGGTCCTGCTGGTACGGAGGCAAATAAGGCATTCAGTACCTCAGCCCTTTTCCATGTCCTGTGTCACCATGTCCCCATCTGTTCAGCAGTGGGCCTGCATTTTCCCTAGCTTTGTTTAGCCATGCAGGCCTCCGGCATTTTTTCTTGACTCTTTGCTTGTAAGGATGGCCTGCTCTTGCGCTCAGGACTGGTGAGGCTGTGGACTGCTGCGTCCAGTTCTGCACCCCCAGCACAGGGAAGACATGGAGGTACCAGAGCAAATGCAATAAAGGTCCATGAAGATGAGGGAGGGAGCATCTGACGTACGAGGAGATCCTGAGTGAATTGGGCTTGTTTAGTGCGGAAAAGAAAATGGTGGTGGGGTGGGGGATGGTGGTGGTGGAGGGGGTTTGTCCATGTGTGTAAATACCTGAGGCTGAGTAGTGTTCATTCTTGGAGATATTCCTACCTGAACTGGAGAACATTGTAGGCAGCCTACCATCCCTAACCCTGGTAGGCAGCTAAACCCCACCCAGCTGCTCGCTTAGTCACCCGTAGAGAGATGGGGCAGAGAATCGGAAGGGTAAAAGTGACATGACCTGTGTGTTGAGATGAAAAGAAATAAGTAAAGCAAAAGCGGCACACACAAACCAAGCAAAATAATGAATTCATTCCCTACTTCCCATTGGCAGGCAGATGTTTAGGCATTTCCAGGAAAGCAGGCCTCCATCACGCATAATGTTTTTTTCGGAAAGACAAATGCATTAACTCCAAATATCCCCCTTTCCACCTTCTTTCCACCACATTTATCGCTTTGCGTGACTTCATGTGCTATGGGATATCCCTTTGGCCCGTTGTGGTCAGCTGTACAGCTGGTGGGGCAACATGAGAAACAGAGAAGTGCCTGACGCCGTGTAAGCACTGTTCAGCAACAGCTAAAACACTGGTGTGTTATCAACATGGTTTTGGACACAAAACATCACAGCTGCACATACAGGCTGCTACGGAGAAACTCCATCCCTGCCACACCCGGTGCACCTCCTCAGCACCGGTTGACTCTGCTTCATGCAGGAGGGTTAAATTAGACCTTTTGCAGAGGTCCATTACAGCCTCAATTCTTCCAGCATCCTAGGAGCAAAACTGGCTCCTCTTGTGCTCCCCTTTTGTTATGCCCTTTCTGGGGAGCCTGAAAGGACAGCATCAGGCCTGATGGCCGGCCAGAGCTGTTAAGCCACAGCTTTGGGGGCTGGAAATGCTTTGGGAGTACTCTTGCATCCTTTGGTTTCCGACTGGGGGGAAGATCTCTCAACTTTCTTCCTGAACCCATGCGCTGCCAACATGCCACTGTATACCCCCTGCAGTCCTCCAGCAGTGGCCTTTGGATGTGATTGAATTCCTTCCCCTCCCCTCCGTTCTGTCCAGGAACAGCCTCCAGCAACAGGCTGTGGCCAGCAGTTGGCCTCTCAGGCTCCAGGAAGCATCCAGTCAACCAGTCAAATGGGGATGCATGTAATTCCCCATCCTTCCAAAGCCAGGCTCTGGGTTTGTGTACGTGGTTGTAGACCTCATCACACATGTCTCTAGCTGCATCTGCAACTTTACAGAAGAACAACACATCCTAAGACCTAACAGGAGACCGTAAATACAGCAGATGCCAGCAATGCAGAAAACGGAACAATGGCTGAATAGCTCTCCTGACTCTTCTGCGTGCTACTTTTTTACCCACCTAAATTACTTCTCTATCACTTGCATGTTTCTCTCTTGCCTTCCAGCTTTGAACCTTGTAGCCAAAAGAGGAAAGGGAGTTTTCCTCAACAGTCCTATAGAAAGCTGTTCCTGGAAGTCATCAGGGCAGTAGCTGTGAAAGGCAAGGAGCCAACTGCAGTCGCCCTTGCTTAGAGGAATGAACACTAGCTGAGGCTCTCGGCTTTTACCTCAGGGTCGGTGTGACCTGATGACCCAACCTTAGCCAGCTCTTCCCAACTCAGAACACCCCATACCGACAGCAAAACAATAGCAGATTTACCCTTCAATGAAACCAGGCATGTAACCATGGCCAGAACTGCAACGGACCATAATCCAGGCTAAAGCTCCACACCTGCACGGGACATGGGTTTAGAAGAATGAAGATTCACACCCCACTGACCCTAGGTCTGTACCGCCTGCACGGGAAGAAGCATGTACTGACCCAGCGTAGGACAAGTACGTTCCACTTATGCGAGCAATAGTCACTGCTTTTCTCTGTATCAGTCAAGGGCACGGCTATGCGCAGAGCTAAAACGTAAAAGAATAAATTCCCCTGGTAATTCTGTCCTAAGCATCCTTGCCTCCCTCCTTGCATGGCAAAGAGCTGACTTTACGTAGCAAAGCCTGAGTTTCAGTTTCCCCCTTTGCCCAGGCACATATCGCCTGCCAAGATGTGAATGTGCCTGCGAGTCTTTCAGAGAATCACAGGAAGGATGAATTTGGAAGGCCCCTCAGGAGGCCATCTGGTCCAAGCCCCCTGCTCAAGCAGGGCCACCATGGTCCAGTTGCTCAGGACCATGCCCAGACAGCTTGTGAATACCTCCAAGCATGGAGGCCCAGCAACCTCTCTGGGCAACCTGCGCCTGTGCTCGGTCACCCTGGCAGTGAAAAAGTGTTACCTAATGTTCAGAAGGAGCCTCCTGTGTTTCCCTTTGTGCGCATTGCCTCTTGACCTGTGTCTGAGCAGCGCTGAAAAGGGCCTGGCCCCATCTTCTTTGAAGCCTCCCTCTGATGTCAACACCGGTGGCAGCTTTGGCTGCAGTGATCATACGCTGGTGGAGTTTGCAGCCCTGAGGGATACGGGACAGGCAAAGAGTAATGTCAGGACCCTGACTTTTAGGCAAGCCAAATTCCAGCTGTTCAAGGAGTTGGTCAACGCGACACCCAGGGAAACTGCCCGCAGGGACAAGGGAGCGGAACAGAGCTGGCAAGTCTTTAAGGGTGCTTTCCACAGAGTGTAGGAGACCTCTGTGCCCATTTGTAAGACATCAGGAAAGGAAGGCAAGGGACCGCCATGGCTGAGTCAGTACGTGCTGGTCATACTAGAGGGCAAGAAGGAACTGCACGGGCAGTGGCAGCAGGGACAGGTCTCCTGGGAGCAGCACAGGGACGCTGCCAGGTTGAGTGGGGATGGGGTGAGGAAGGCCAAGGTGCAGCTGGAGCTCCTCCCCCGGTTCCGGGCTTTGCCGTTCCCCTTGTTGAACCGCACGGGGTTCCCGGTAGCCAACTTTTCCAGGCTCTGGAGGGCAGGGGCAGCGCTCGGCAGGGCGACGAGCCGGGACAGCGCCGGAGCCGCGCTGCGAGCCGAGGGCCAGGAGCCCCCGCCTGCCGGGGCGCCGCGCTCCTCCTCTGCCCGCGGCCCTGCCCCGCGTCCCGCCCCGCGCCCCCCTTCTCCTCGCCGAAGGGGCCGCGGCACCGGGGGCCGGGCCGGGCCGGGCCGTGTCTGTTGGGGGCGGCGAGGGGCCGAGGCGGCGGGGCGGGCAGGAGCGGGCACCGGCGCGGCTCCGCTCGGCTCCTCTCCGGCTCCCGCCGGGCCCGTCGGCGCCGGCCGGCCCCGGCGCGGCAGGGCACGATGGCGCCCGGGCTGGGGCCGTGGCTCCTGGCCTTGTGGCTGGCCGCGGGGCCGGCAGGTGAGAGGCGGGCGGGGAGGGCGGCGAGGCCGGGGCCGGGCCCGGGGCTGCGGCTGCCCGCGGGCGGCCCTGCCCGGCCCGGGGCCCCGGGGCTGCGGCCGCTCCCGCGCCGGGCGCGCTGTCGCCTGGCGCTCGCCTTCCTTAGCGGGGAAGCGGCGAGCGGGCGGCGCGGGCGGCACAGGCAGAGGCTGCGGGAGGCTTTCGGGCAGCGGGTCGGGCCCGAGTGTCGGGGGCAGGCGCGGCTCAGCCCCGAGGGGGGCAGGCGGGGCAGCGCCCCGGGCGCGGGGGGGGGGGGGGGGTTGCCGGGAGCCCCGCGGGGGGCGGCTGCGGCCGTGGCTGTGGCGGGGCGGGGGGCGCCGGGGCGGCGGGTGAAGGTCCTGGGGCCGTGGGCGCGCCCTGCCCGGCTGCCCGCGCTCTCCGTCCGCAGGGGTGTGGGCGCAGGTGAGGCTGCTGGAGTCCGGCGGAGGGCTGCGAGCGCCCGGGGGCTCCGTGCGCCTCTCCTGCCGCGGGTCCGGATTCGACTTCGGGAGCTATGCAGTGCGGTGGTACCGTCAGGCTCCCGGTGGCAGTCTCGAGTGGGTGTCCTACATTAGTGAACTCTCGGGTACTACAAAGAAATATGGGACATCAATACAAGGTCGAGCCATGGCATCTCGGGACAATTCCCGGTCCGAGTCATCTCTGTCCCTGCGTGCCCTGAACCCCCGGGACTCTGCCCGCTACTTCTGTGCCGTTCGCACGGAGACAGGAAATCCAGCAGAGCTTTAACACAAACCTTCTGTTGGGGTCCCGCTCTGGGCTCAGAGCTGGAAGGGAGGCACGTCCCACAGGATTTCAGTGCTGCGCTCAAAGCTCATGTAGTTATAGCACACAGGTTTCAAGTGTTTTTTCTGACAAGGAGATTTTACATGGTTCTATCCCCAAAGTTCTACCCCTTTTGCTTGCTTCTTCCCTTTGTAATGTCAGTCCTCATTCTTCTGACTTCAAAACTGCTTTGGCTTTGGAAACAAGTTTTGCTGATTCCATTGTTTCCTGGTAGGGCTGGTACCAGTCCTGGCCCAACTGGTGAGGTGTATAAATAGCCCTGCTCTGGTTTTGGTCATGGCTGAGGTCAACTCAGTCCAGCCCTCGAGTTTTACTCCCTGAGGAGCGAGCAGGGGAAACGGGGAAAGTACTGAGGGCCATTTGGGAGCTCCCTGCAAAAAAGGGGAAGTCTGTTGTTCTCTCCCGACTCTGAGAGTATAACGGGAGCAGGAGCTTGTGAGCCTGTGTGTTTGCAGCTGCTGGACCATGGAGATGACAAGCAGATTCCCGGCGAAGTGGCTGAGTAGATAATACGATTGCTTGAGCTGTTCCTGCCTGTTCATCCTTGTCTTCTGGGGTTGCAGGTGCCCTTTCTCAGGTGCAGACAGAGGCCTCCGGCCCCACTGTGTGGGATGTCTCCGAGTCTGTCACGCTTACCTGCCACATCTCTGGATCTCTGGTGCACCCATCAGCGACAGCAGCTACGCTTGGGACTGGATCCGACAGACTCCTGGCAGAGACCTGCAGCATATAGCGTTGCAGTATCCTTTCACAAGAGTCCAGCATATTGCTTCATCCTTCCAGGCGCAAGTCCGCACCTCTGCAGACCCGTTGAGGAACCAGCTGTCACTGGAAGTTGTCTCTCCATCAGCTGCAGACACGGCTACCTATTTCTGCAGCACCAGAGAGCTGGAAAAGGGCACAGTGCTTGAAACACAGGCAGGGCCAGGCCAGAACTTGAAGGAGGGGGTTTAAACCCAGCCAGGTCTTTTGTGGTTGGCTGCAGGAAGGCTTCTCAGGACTAGTCTAGGTTGGCTTTTCCTAGAAACAGGCACAGAGGTGCTGCAGCAGCAGCTGCAGAGTCTCCCACAAGCACACGTTAAAACCCATGAAGATATTGTTAACCTTCTTCCATTCTTCTCAGTCTCTCCCACAGACAGAAAGCAACAGAGAAAGAGGTTTGTTTAAGAAGCAGGACAGGGAGCATTGAAGAACCAAAGTTTGAACATGGAAATCCTGAACAGGTTTGGATTTTGACACCTCATGTTGTTCAGTCTACCCCAGAGCCTGCTGATGTAGGCAGGACAACAGAGGCTCAGGATACGCTTGTCTCTTCCGCGTCAGCTTACGCAAGGACACCCAGATTTCCACAGCCCATTCCTGACAGACTTGAATGTCTAGTGCGATGGTATGGGTAGACGTACAGGGGCCTACCCACGGAATAATTAATGCGTGCCTCCAAAGGCTGCAGGGCAATGTCAGCTGCAGGGCAATGCCCACCTGTACTGTGTGTCCGTGGAGGCTTATCAGTCCCTTGGACACCCAGTATTGCTGTTGTTTTGGTGCCAAGACTTTGCCCAACGGGGCTTGGCCTACAGATGTGGCTGGTATTTTCCAAATCCTGGAGATACCGGGCTGTGATGGTGTCGTGGTTCAGCTTCAGCTGGCAACTGAACACCACACAGCCACTCGCTCACTCCCCACCCCACCCCACCCCTGTGGGATGGGAAAAAGAATCGACGAGCAAAAGCACTTGTGGGTTGAGATAAGCACAGTTTAATAATTACAATAAAATAATAATTATGATGATGATGATAATAATGTCAATAATGTTAATATAATAAAATGGAAAAGGAAGGGAAAGAAAAAAGGAAAATAAAACCACAGAAACACAAACGATACAATCACTCACCACCTGCCGACTGACACTGCCCGTCCCTGAGCCACGATTGCTGCCTCCCTCCCCCGGCCAGTCCCTCCCAGGTAACATACTGGGCATGACGTTACATGGTATGGACTATCCCTTTGGTCAGTTTGAATCCGCTCTCTCAGCTGTGCCCCCTCCCCTCCCGGCTGCCTGTGCCCCCAGCAGAGCATGGGAGGCTGGACATGTCCTTGACTAGTACAAGCACTACCCAGCAACAGCCCAAACATCTGTGTGTTATCTCAACGTTTTTTTTCCATGCTAAGTTCAAAGCACAGCACTATGCCAGCTAGAGTGAAGGAAGTTAACTCTATCCCAGCTAAAACCATGACAGTATGCACCCCTTATTCCATAGCATTTACATCATGCTCAGGTCCCATACTATTCAATACAATTTCAATAATCCTTGCCCACCTTCTCATCCTTTAATAGAATATACAGATTTCCATTGATCATTCCCCTGGTCTATGGACCACCTCTGTAAAATGCCTGTGAAATGTCCACTGAGTTCATTTAGTCCATGACTTCGGGTCTCATCTGTTGTAACAGTCTTTCAGAGAGGTGCTGTGTGTGGTGTTGGATTGTTGCATGCTGAAGTCAGTCCTTGTTCCATCACCGCTGCACTGGTAGTTCTTGTTCTCTCACTGCTGCACTTTGCTTGGCTCAATTGAAAGTTCGTTTGTTGTTATTATTAATTGGGAGATTCCCACCGTGATACCATTGATATGACATATAGCAACCACAGCAGTGATGCCGTACAATATTATATAGCAGTTAACAGCACACCGTTAGGTTCATTGGCTGTTTTCATGCAAAATCAAAGCCCCTTGAGGCACACACCGGACTCCTCCATCCTCCCGCATCACCCACCAAGAGCACCCAAGTCCTCAAGCAAATGCAGTCCCACAATGCAAAGCCCCTGCCTTTGCCTGAGGCAGGACGAACCCAGACTGTTTTCCCCAACATATATTTTTTACGTGCACTACAGGGACTCCATCCCCTTCCACAGTACGTAGGATTTCTGACTGGGCAGGGCCAGCTCGCCTGGCAGATCCCCTCGTGTTGACGAACCAGGTGGCTTTTGCTAAATGTGTATCCCAGTGTTTAAATGTTCCCACCCCCCCATTGCTCTCAGTGTATTCTTTAATAGTCCGTTGTATCTTTCGATTTCCCCAGAGGCTGGTGCGTGACAGGGGGTGTGATACACCCACTCAATGCCGTGCTCTTTGGCCCAGGTGTCTATGAGGTTGTTTCGGAAATGAGTCCCATTGTCTGACTCAGTTCTCTCTGGGGTGCCATGTCGCCACAGGACTTGTTTTTCCAGACACAGGAAAGGCTTGCCTTGGCGGGTTTGTGGTGGTGTGATACAGTCAATTTGCCAGGCCTCCCCATATTTGTATTTCAGCCATCGTCCCCCACACCGCAGAGGCTTTACCCGCTTCGCTTGCTTGATTGCAGCGCACGTTTCACATTCGTGGATAGCCTGTGCAACAGTGTCCATGGTCAAGTCCACCCCTCGATCACGAGCCCACTGTATGTTGCATCTCTCCCTTGATGGCCTGAGGTGTCATGGGCCCACCGAGCTAGAAATAGTTCACCCTTTTGCTGCCAGTCCAGACCCACCTCAGCCACTTCAATCTTGGCAGCCTGATCCACCTGCTGTTTGTTTCGATGTTCTTCAGTGGCCCGACTCTTGGGGACGTGAGCATCCACATGCCGTACCTTTACAACCAGGTTCTCTACCCGGGCAGCAATATCTTGCCCCAGTGCGGCAGCCCAGATGGGTTTGCCTCTGCGCTGCCAGTTCTGCTTCCACTGCTGTAGCCAGCCCCACAGGGCATTTGCCACCATCCAGGAGTCAGTAGAGAGATCGAGCACTGGCCACTTCTCCCGTTCAGCGATGTCTAAGGCCAGCTGGATGGCCTTTACCTCTGCAAACTGGCTCCATTCACCTTCTCCTTCAGCAGGTTCTGCGACTTGTCGTGTAGGACTCCATACAGCAGCCTTCCATCTCCGGTGCTTTCCCACAAGGCGACAGGACCCATCAGTGAGCAGGGCGTATTGCTTCTCATCTTCTGGCAGTTGGTTATACGGTGGGGCTTCTTCAGCACGCGTCACCCCCTCCTCTGGTGATATTCCAAAGTCTTTGCCTTCTGGCCAGTCCATAATCACTTCCAAGACTCCTGGGCGACTGGGGTTTCCTACTCGAGCCCGCTGGGTGATCAGTGCAACCCATTTACTCCACGTAGCATCAGTTGCATGGTGTGTGGAGGGGACGTTTCCTTTGAACATCCAGCCCAGCACTGGCAGTCGGGGTGCCAGGAGCAGCTGTGCCTCAGTGCCAACCACTTCTGAAGCAGCTCGAACCCCTTCATATGCTGCCAATATCTCTTTTTCAGTTGGAGAATAGCGGGCTTCGGACCCTCTGTATCCCCGACTCCAAAACCCTAGGGGTCGACCCCGGGTCTCCCCGTGTGCTTTCTGCCAGAGGCTCCAGGTAGGGCCATTCTCCCCGGCTGCGGTGGAGAGCACATTTTTTACATCTTGTCCTGCCCAGACTGGCCCGAGAGCTACTGCATCAACTCTCTCTAGTTTAATCTGTTCAAAGGCCTGTTGCGCAGGGCCCCATTTGAAATCATTCTTATTCCGGGTCACTTGATAGAGAGGGCTTACGATCAGAGTGTAATGTGGAATATGCATTCTCCAAAAACCCACAACGCCCAAGAAAGCTTGTGTTTCCTCCTTGCTAGTTGGTGGAGACATGGCTGCTATTTTGTTCATCACATCCATTGGAATATGACGACATCCATCCTGCCATTTTATTGCTAAGAACTGGATCTCCTGTGCGGGTCCCTTCACCTTACTTTGTTTTATGGCAAAACCAGCTTTCAGAATGACTTGGAATATTTTCTTCCTTTCCTCAAAAACTTCTTCCGCTGTGTTGCCCCACACGATGATGTCATCAATGTAGGGAAGGTGTTCTGGAGTTTTGTCCCTGTTCCAGTGCAGCCTGGATCGGTCCATGGCAAATGGTAGGGCTGTGTTTCCACCCCTGGGGCAGTCGATTCCAGGTGTACTGGACACCCCTCCAAGTGAAAGCAAACTGTGGCCTGCACTCTGCTGCCAGAGGGGTTGAGAAGAATGCATTAGTGATATCAGTTGTGACACACCACTTGGCTGTCTTGGACTCCAGTTCGTATTGAAGTTCTAGCATGTCTGGCACAGCAGCACTCTGTGGCGGCGTGACTTCGTTCAGGCCACGATAGTCTACTGTTAGCCTCCACTCTCCATTAGACTTCTGCACTGGTCCTATGGGGCTATTAATGGGTGAGTGGGTCTTACTGATGACTCCTTGGCTCTCCAGTCGAAGAATGATCTCGTGGATGGGAATCAGAGTGTCTCGGTTGGTGCGATATTGCCGTCGGTGCACTGTTGTGGTGGCAGTCGGCACATGTTGTTCTTTGACCTTCAGCAGCCCCACCACAGAAGGGTCCTTTGAGAGGCCAGGCAAGGTAGACAGCTGTTTAGTTTCCTCCGTCTCCAAGGCAGCTACACCAAAAGCCCACCTGTACCCTTTTGGGTCCTTGAAATACCCTCTCCTGAGGCAGTCTATGCCAAGGATGCACGGAGCCTCTGGGCCAGTCACAATGGGGTGCTTCTGCCACTCGTTCCTGGTTAGGCTCACTTCGGCCTCCAATACAGTTATCTCTTGGGATCCCCCTGTCACTCCAGCAATGCTGATGGGCTCTGCCCCTATAGAGTTGGATGGCGTTAAGGTGCACTGTGCGCCAGTGTCCACTAAAGCTTTATACTCCTGTGGGTCGGATGTGCCAGGCCATCGGATCCACACAGTCCAGCAAGCCTGGTTGTCCCTTTCCTCCACCCGGCTGGAGGCAGGGCCCCTCTAGTCCTGATCAAAGTATTTGTCACTAACTTCTTGTAAATACGAATCACAAGTGTCTCTAATTAAGATCAGAAATAATATCAGCACTTTTGCTCCTCTGTCTGGGGAATTGCTCACTGGAAACTGGAGCAGCGGCATCCCTGGAGGAATTCCCCTAAATGATTGTTTTCCTTGCACCTCACATACCTGTGCCTCTAGGGTCGACGTAGGTTTTCCATCCCACTTCTTCATGTCCTTTCTGTAGTCATGCAGGTAGAACCATAGGGTGCCCCGTTGTGTGTGTCCTCGCTCTTGAGCAGAGGGATGCTTACTCCTAATGGCTGAGATACTGGTCTGTACAGGTAGGGAGTAGGACATAACTTCGAGGTGCTGGACCTCTTGGGATAGTTTCTCAACAGCTGAGACAAGGGAGGAAGAGAGATTTGCTTCATTATTCTGGAGTTCATCGATCAACACCGCCACTGTTTGTGCCTCGACACCTTTCCAGGCTATTATTGCAAATCAGTTTCCATGCGTCAACGGCGCACTCCGTACAAACTTCTGCCACATGGTCGTGTGACCTTAGCTTCATCTGGATCTTTGGATGACTGTTGATAGTCTAGATCACTATAAATCACCTCAAGCACGGCTAGTTCCCTCGGGCACTGGATACCTTTCTCCACGGTCATCCATTTTCCTAGGTGAAATCCAATATCTTCCTTGAAGGGTATCTTTCTCTCACACCAAAGAGGAGTCACCTCCAGAGGCTGAGGGCTTGTTTCCCTTTTCCAATTGCTTTGCCAATGCCCGCTTCCCTAGTAAGGGATCCCAGTTGTTTGGCTTCCTGTCCCTCTAAATCCAGGCTTCTGGCCCCGTTATGAGCAAACAGTGGCTGCTGCGGCCAAGAAGGCCAACAGGATGCTGGGTTACATCAAAAAGGGCATCACCAGCAGAGATAAAGAAATCATTATCCTACTCTACTCAGTGCTTGTCAGACCACACCTGGAGCACCGTGTACAGTTCTGGTCCCCACTCAACAAAAAGGATGTGGCCAGGCTGGAAGGGGTCCAAAGAAGGGCCACCAAGATGATCTGAGGACTGGGAAGCTGCCGTATGAGGATAGGCTGGGAGAGCTGGGTTTGTTGAGCCTTGAGAAAAGGAGGCTCAGAGGGGATCTCATCCCCGTGTACCAGTACTTCAGGGGTAGTTACAGAGAAGATGGAGACTCCCTTTTTACAAGGAGTCCCATGGAGAGGACAAGGGGGGATGGACACAAGTTGCTCTTGGGGAGATTCCGATTGGACACCAGAGGAAAATTTTTCACAGTGAGGACAGTCACCATTGGAATAATCTCCCCAGGGAAGGGGTTGGCTCGGCCACGTTGGACACCTTCAAGAGTCATCTGGACAGGGTGCTGGGCCGTCTTGTATAAACTGTGCTCTTCCCAGAAAGGTTGGACTAGATGATCGCTGAGGTCCCTTCCCACCTGGGATTCTCTGATTCTGTGATAATTATAATATACAAATTATAATAACGATGATAATTATAGTAATAAGACTAATTATAATGTAATAAAAAGAAAAAGGGAAAAAAACAGAAACACAAATGATACAACCGCTCACCACCTGCCGATTGATGCTGCCCGTCCCAAGCTGCGATTCCTGCTTCCCTCCCACGGCCAGCCCCTCCCAGGTAACATACTGGACATGACGTTACATGAGCTAGAATGTCCCTTTGGCCAGTTTGATTCTTCTCTCTCAGCTGTGCCCCCTGCCCTCCTGGCTTCTTGTGCCCCCAGCAGAGCACGGGAAGCTGGAAGAGTCCTTGACTAGTACAAGCGCTACCCAGCAACAGCCAAAGCATTGGTGTGTTATCAGCATTGTTATCATACTAAGTCCAAAGCACAGCACTATGCCAGCTGCAGTGAAGAAAAGTAACTCTATCCCAGCTAAAACCATGACACACTCTCTCTGCCTAGGGACATGCCAATTGAGCTGGAGCTGCCCAGTCAGAACCCTTACGTACTGTGGAAGGGGATGGAGTCCCTGTAGTGCACATAAAAAATATGCTGGGGGAAACAGTCTGGGTTATTCCTGCCACAGGCAAAGGCAAACTCATACGTGGGATTGCTTTTGCTCAAGGACCTGGCCATGACACAGGGATCCCCCTAGCAAGGGTTGGAGGGACAGAGGTGCCAAGTTCTGTTGCTTTCCTTCTTCCTTAAGCACAGTGAGATGGTGCGTAATGATATGTGGAAGGAAGTGCCCTGCTCTTCTGCAAGGGCCTGCCAGGGCAGAGGAGGACCACAAAGAACATTTTGGTCCTGTGCCCTCACTCTGCCTGTGGACACCCTGCTCTGCCCCTGCCTGCTGGACGTGCAGAGGAAAAAGTGTCAGGCAGTACAGCCCAGTGTGATGAGGTCTCTGAAAGGCAGGACCCAGGGGGTGTGGGAGAGCCAGAAGAGAGGGCACTTGAGTGGGTGTCCTTATTCAGCCAACCCTTGGGTGTTCTGAAGAAGTATGGTGCAGCAGTGGAAGGGCAAGCCATGGTGTCCTGGGATAAATCCAGTTCTGAGTCCTCTCTGTCCCTGTGTGCCTTGTGCCCCTGGGACTCTGCCCGCTACTTCTGTGCTGGTGGCACAGGGACAGGAAATCCAGGGGAGCTTTAACACAAGCCTGCTGGGGCCCAGCCCAGGGTGTTGGAGCTGGGTGGCAGGGGAGTACCTAGGGTGGGGGGCTCAGGGCCGTTCCCAGGCAGTGAGGGGCCATCACTGTGCACCACAGGAGTTCCCGGCCTTTCCTGTACTCTGCAGTTTTAATTTATTGGCAGTTAAATGAGTAGGGTTGTGAGACACAAAAACAATACCCACCTTCCCCCGCATGCCCCTCTCCTTCCTCCCATGCCTAACTTCATACCTTCATTCCCGATTCCTCCACCTCCTCTCCCTGAGTGGCTCGTGGGTGATGGGGAATGGGGTTTAGGATCAGTTCACAACGCTTTGTCCCAGCTCTTACTTCCTGCCTCCCACGGTCTGCAACCCTTCACAAAATGGCTCTGGGGTGGTTCCTTATCAAGGTCTTCAGTCCTTGAGGAAAGAGCTGCTGCTGCATGGATTCTCCTCAGGGACCAGTTCCAGTCAGGGCTTACTCACGTGTTCTGGCGTAGGATGCTGCACAGGTGGCAGGGAAATACCTGTTCCACCATGGTCTCTTCCAGGGGCTGCAGGGGAATCTCTGCTGTGACACCTGTAGCACCTCCTGCCCCTCCTTCACTGACTTGGCGTCTTCAGGGTTTTTTTCCTCACAATTTCTCTTACTTTTCTTTCCGAACAGACACTCCGGCATCATTTTTTTAGCTCTGTCGTAAATACACTCTCACAGAAGTGCCACCAGCTTGGCTCATTGGCTCAGCTTTGGCCAGCTGTGGGTCCTTTTTGGGGCTGGCTGGGATCACCTGTGTCAAACGCAGGGGCAGACCTGGCCTCCTCTCACAGAGGCCACCCGTGCAGCCCACCCTGCTTCCAGGCCCTTGCCACCTAAACCCCATACAGCTGCAAGGTCACATTGCTGGCTCATCTTCAACTTGGTGTCCAGAAGGAGCCTTAGGACCTTAGGGCGTCTCCAGGTGGATGGCCCCCAGCACGTACTGCTACATGGGCTTGTTCCTCCCAGGTACTAGTTCCTTTCTGTTCTCTTGTGGGTTAACTCCAACAGGCAGCTAAAGCACCACACGGCCTCTCGCTCCCTGCCCCCTCAGCAGGATGGGCGAGAGAACTGGAAGTGTAAAAGAGAGAAAACTCATGGGCTGAGATCAAGGCAGTTTAAGAGGTGATGAAAAAGCTGCGTGCACAAGCCAAGCAAAAGAAGGAATTCATTCCCTGCTTCCCATCTGCAGGCGGGTGTTCAGCCATTTCCAGCAAGGCAGGCACTGCTCATGCATAACTGTTACTTGAAAAGGCAAATGCCCTAAATCTGAATAGCCTCCTTTCCTCCTTCTTTCCCTGAGTTGTATGGAAAATTCCTTTGTTCAGCTGGGATCAGCTGTCCTGGCTGTGTCCCCTCACAGCTTATTGGTGACTCCTGGCTTGCTTGCTGGTGAGGCAGCATGAGAAACAGGAAAGGCCTTGACACTGTGTAAGCACTGCTGAGCAGGAGGTTAAACATCCCTGTGTCATCAACACTGTCTTGCTCACAAATTCAAAGCATAGCGCCATGCGAGCTGCTATGAAGAAAAGTATCTCTATGCCAGACAAAACAGCTACACCTCACTGAACTGCGTGTGGTTCCTGACAGCCCATTTCTCCAGCCTGCGGAGGGCCCTCTGGATGGCAGCCCAGGCCTCTGGTGTAGCAGCCCAGGCCTCACAGTTTTGTTTCATCAAGAAATTTGCTGTGGGTGCTCTTTATTCCATCCTCCAGGTGACGCTGAAGATGTTAAGGAGGACTGGGCCCAGTGCTGACCCCCGGGGTACATTGCTGGATACTGGCCTCCAGCTGGACTTCATGGCACTGGTCAGCACGCTTGGGGACAGGCTGCATGTCCAGTGTTCAGTCCAGATCATCATCTGCTAATCCAGCCCAGACTACATGAGCTTCTCTCGGAGGACCTGATGTTGGAGGACTGTGTTGAAAGCCTTCCTGAAGTCAAGGCAAACGATACCCGCTGCTCTCCCCTCATCTACAACGCCAGTCATTTCATCACAGAGGTTGGTTATCAAGTTGGTCCAGCATAACTCCTCTTTGGTGAATCCTGCTGACATTCTTTGTGAGCCTGGAAATGTTTTCAAGGGCTAGTTGCTCCATCATCTTCCTGGCCAGCCCGTCATTCTCTGGGACTTCCTTCTTGCCCTTCTTGAAGACAGCGGTGACATTTGCTTTCCTCCAGTCCTCCGGTATCTCTCCCAAGATTATTGAGAGTAACCTGGCAATGGCCTTGCTCCAGACTGACCTCCTGGTCTTGTCCCTGAAGACCCTGCATGATGCAGGATGATTTGCCCCAGGAGGTGCTGGAGCCTTCTGAATCTCGAAGAAAAGGCATAAACACTCCTGAGAATAGAGGACTCTCTTATGAACGTCCCAGGAAAATTGATAGGAAGTTTTGCAATCTTACATCCATTCTGACGCTGGGAACCCCACGCTGCTGCAGCATCAAACACACATGAGGTGGTATGAGCAGTACAGTAGGGCACAGAACACGCCTGCATCGACTCTAGACCATTTGTGACGTGGAACACTGCATCCTTGATGGTCAAGAGTCTCCCCGCTAGCACCACTCCACAGCACTGATCCACATGTTATTGAATGCTCTTAACAATATTGCGATTTGCAAGTTAGATGCAGAATCTAGCAGCCCTTCCTGACAGCCAGAAAGACTGGTTTTGGTTGGGACAGAGTTAATTTTCCTCACAGTGGCTGGTATGGGGCTATGTTTTGGATTTGTGCTGAAAACAGTGGTGATGATACAGGGATGTTTTCGTTATTGCTAAGCGGTGCTCACCCAGAGTCAAGGCCTTCTCTGCCTCTCACCCCACCTCACCAGTGAGTAGGGGGGGGCTGCCCAAGAAGCTGGGAGGGGACACAGCTGGGACAGCTGACCCCAACTGACCAAAGGAATATTCCATGCCATATGATGTCATGCTCAGCAATAAAACTGAGAGAAGAAGGAGGATCAGGGGAGTTACGGTGTTTTTGTCTTCCCAAGTAACCGTTACGCGTGATGGAGCCCTGCTTTCCTGCAGATGGCTGAACACCTGCCTGCTCATGGGAAGTAGTGAATGAATTCCTTGTTTTGCTTTGCTTCCGCGTGCAACTTTTGCTTTAGCTATTAAACTGTCTCAACCCATGAGCTTTCTCACTTTTACCCTTTTGATTCTCTCCCCTGCTCCACTGCGGGTAGAGTGAGTGACCGGCTGTGTGGTGCTCAGTTGCCAGCTGGGGTTAAACCATGACAGAGAGCAATTACTATAATTATTAATACCAGTATAGTGGCAAAAAACAAATAATGGGCATGAGAACAGTTGTTGAATGGCAGTGGTGGTGGAGGTAAAACCACCAAAGCTGTCCTACCACCTGGCAACGGCAGCGCTACCTGCTCGTTCAGCAGAGTGAATACCTCTACATTTTTGCCTTGATCATCAGATTCCAGCAAGAACAGTGTTTCAGGTTCCACATTTGCAGTAAACTGAAGATTGTTTAGGAAGCCTCCAGTTCCATACATTGGCAGTGAGAGGAGAGGGTCCATTACTGCTGAATTAATTGGGGGAAGGATGGCATTTTTTCTGTTTCTCTGTCTAATTACAGACTGTTATTCTGTAGGGATTACTATTAATGGCTTTATTGTTCTAGTAACAGCACTAATCTCTGTTTATATCGATGGTTCTCTCATGGTCAAACAAAGTAATTGCATGGAATATGTGTGAAATCTTACTGTCTGTAGGCGAACATGAGGTTCGTGGGCTGGTGGTAGGCTACAAGAGCAATTTTCCCATTTTGAGGGATGTTCCTTCATCCTGTGAGGCTGTTACGGTACATGTCTGCTGGTCGGCTCAGGATATAACTGGGTCTTCTGTGGCACCGTTTAGACACCATTTCTCCACAGCCCATTCCTGACATCCTTGAATGTCTAGTGGGACGGTATGAGCAGATGTAGAGGAGTCCACCCATGGAATAATTAATGCATACGTAAAAATTTTCCATTCTATATTTCCCCTGTAGGACAATTGCTCACCCATACTGTGTGTCCACAAAGGCTTATCAGTCCTTTGGAAAGGCCAGCATTGCGGTTTTGTCGGTGCCAAGATTTTGCCCAACGGGGCTTGGCCTACAGATGTGGTTGTTATGTTCCAAATCCTGGAGATACTGGGCTGTGATGGCTTTCAGACTTTGGCCATCCTTGTTTCATAGCAGCCAGTTGCCCACTTTGACTAAGGAAGCTGTGTGCTGTTATTTAGGCCGCATGCTCTGGCACGTGCCCCTGCCAGCCCAGCATCCTGTTGTCTATGCACTGACCATTGCTGCTAGGACAGCTGTTTGCAGTCTGACCGGTGCGGGTGCTGTCTCTCTCACTTCACGCAATGTTATGCATGCTCTGGGTGAACGGCTAGCTGTAATAGCTTTGGAGTATATGAGGAAGTAAGGGCATCTACACTGCAGTTCCAAGAGAGCTGATATTAATTTCCTTTTCAGGACTTCCATGTGAACAGAGCAGCCATAGCATGGTCAGGCACTACAGCTGGCATGCAAATACTCTGACTCGGGGGGCTACATGGACTCCTCCACAGGCCTATCTGTGTCCAAGTTTTACCAGGGTCTAGAAAGACCTACTCCTACTGTACGTCAGTCAGGTATCTCTGTCCTGAGCAGACAGGGAAGCATCTCATAACTCTTCCATGTCCACTTTGAAGCTATCCTTCCAGGCAGAGCGAGAGGTGAAACAGTAACCACAGTTTGATTAGCTAGCTAGTGCAGCAACATAACAGTTACTCAGCAGCTGGAGTTGTAGTGAAGATAAGAACATGCATCACGGCTGATGCCACATGCGTGGCAGATCCAGGCTCTTCCCCTGTGATTTGGCATCTGAGTTCATCCTCTGACAGGGGAATGTGCAGCACAGCACGTTGCAGAAGCTCCTTAGTTATGTGTAGCCCATTGTACACCTGTGCGCACTCAGGCCAACTTACCCCTGGAAAAGAGTCTTCTGGTTAGGACCACTGGAGATACCCAAATTGGTTGGGCTTTGGCAACGATGTTTCCCACTTCCATTTTTTCCACTTGGGCTGTTGCCACAAGCCAGTCAGAGTGCGGCTGTAGGTAAACTGCTCCGTTGGCTTTCTGGCATGTTTCAGATCCAACCAAGGAGGTCTGTGCAGTGGAGACGAGCAGGGCACATAGTGACTCTGCTTTGTGCTTACAGGTTCATCTTCTGCTAGATTCATGTAGCCTGCTACTCACAGCATCCCGTTAGGTGCAGGCAGCTCAGGCTCCCGAGGAAGGGCTGGGGATCTTCCTGCAGCCACATGGATCCTGTTGCCCACAAGACCTTTTCCCACCAGGCCAACCATAACTGCGGTACACTGGGCATTGCCACACTTGATTGGAGGGACAGCTTCTTGTGTTCTGGTGGGAGTGACAGAAAGGACACCCAAGGGGGACCGTGTCAGCTACTTGCTTTTTACTACCCATTGGCATTTAGGTTCAGAGTTGTCACAGGCCAGACCAGTGCCAAGGGTGTAATGGGGCTGTGCCTGGAGCATAGTGTGGGGTTATGGTGGGCCAGGCAGCGTGACAGGGGCACAGACAGGGGAACCGTGGTCAAAACCATGGGAAGAAGGTAAGAGGCAGCAGTTGGGCTATGTGGACTCCCATGTCTGTGGGGTTTTTACCATCCAGGGTAAGAGGGATGGGGAGACCCAGCTCCTGAGAACTTGAGCCTATCCCTGCAGCCCTAGCATCTCCCACTCTCCATTTCTGGTGTTACTTCTGCATGGAATGGAGGAACAGAGAGCCTGGTGGCACTGGTCCCCAGCAGGACAGTCTTGCAGCCCTGTAGGAAACAGACAACAAATTGCAAGGGATGGGAGGGAGCGGTTTGGGGCAGAGCAACAGACGAACAGCTCTGCAGTGCCGAGAGGAGGAGTAGGGGCAAGGGAGTAGGAGTGGGGTCATTTCCACACCCTTGCACATAACATCTGCAAAGTAATGGAGGTGCCTGTGAGTCTTTCACAGAATCACAGGAAGGTTGAAGTTGGAAAGCACCTCTGGGGGTCATCTGGTCCATCCCGCCTGCTTAAGGAGGGCCACCTAGAGCCCGTTGCCCAAGACCATGTCTGGACAGTTTTTTGAATATCTCAAAGCATGGAGACTCCACAAAACCTCTGGGCAACCTGCGCCGGTCCTCAGTCAACATCACATTGAAAGTATGCTTCCTGATGTTCAGAAGGAGAATCCTGTGTTTCATTCTGTGTGCACTGCCTCTTGAGCTGTAGCTGAGCACCACTGAAAAGAGCCTGGCCACATCTTTACACTCTCTCTTCACATGTTTCCATATATTGAGATGTGCAATGAGCCTTCCCTTCTCGAGGACAAACAGCCTCGACTGCCCCTGCCCCTCCTCATGTGCAGCACCCGCATCCGTGTGTCTTGTCCCCGCGGGCAGGCGATAGGAGAGAGGCCAGGGCGGGCTGGGGGTGCGGGGCACGGGCAGGGTCCTGCGAGGGCTTGCTGTGGGCCGACAGCCTGTCCCTGGCACTGGCCGCTTCTGTGCCATTGGCACGGAGACAGGGGTGGGTGGTTGTGAATATTAGCTGTTACTGATACATTTAACTGTATAAATACCTTGCAGTTTCTTCGTGTGGTGTGCTAGCTTTGCGTGTTGCCACGTAGCACCCATCTTTGCACAAAAATATATTGAATAAAATACCTCTGCTCTGTGTGTACTTTGGCATTTTGCACATTAGGCAAATGAACGCGCTTTTCAGGAAAAGAACACCAGCCTCAAATCCATGGCTTAATAGATTGGGTCTGCCTGATTCTTCCAACATCGCTGCCCTCAACTGGAAGGAAGGAGGAAAATGTAACCTGTGCCCCGGATTCCCCCACTAACTGTCCCCTAGCCTCTACTGATACCGGGGTTTGCCCCACCCAGGTGCAGGACCTTGGCCTTGTTGAACCTCATGAGGTTCTCCCAGGCCCACCTCTCCAGCTTGTCCAGGTCTCTTTGGATGACATCCCAACCTTCTGGCGTGTCAACTGCACCGCTCAGCTTGGTGTCATCCGCAAACTTGCTGAGGGTGGACATGATCCCACTGTCTATGTCATTGATGAAGATATTCAACTGTACGGGCCCCAGGATGGACCGCTGAGGGACACCACTCATCACTGGGCTACATCTGGAGATTGAGCCATTGACCACTACCCTCCGGATGCGACCATCCAACCAATTCCTTATCCCCTGAAAAGTCTACCCATCAAACCCATTTACCCTGCTATTTCAAATCTGCTTTGGTGTTGGAAACAAGTTTGCTGTTTCCAGGCTTCTACAGTAAGGCTGGTACCCAGTCCTGGTCCAGCTGGTGAGGGGTGCAAAAAGCCCTGCTCTGGGTTTGGTCATGGCTCAGGTCGACTCATTCCAGCTCAAAGTTTTACTCCCTGAGGAGTGAGCAGAGGAAATGGGGAAAGTACAGAGGGCCATTTGGGAGCTCAGTGGGAAAGAGAGGGAGCTCTGAGACTCTAATGGTAACAAGAGCTTAAGGGCATGTGTGTTTGCAGCCGCTGGATCATGGAGATGACAAGCAGAAGCACAGGGAAGTGGTGGAGTAGATGAAGCAAGAGTTTGAGCCATTCCTGCCTCATCATCCACATGTTGAATATTCTTTTCACTATGTTGTCAGTATGTTTTCACTATGTTGGCTCCATGTGCATATGTGCTCCTGCGTGTACACTGAGGGCCAGCATCGGTTTTTATGAGGAACCCCATCAAGGAGAACATTGAGGGTGTCGTGCAGCAGAGCTTCAGCCTTCCATGCGCTTAGGGCCGTGGGGAACCCAGCATGTCCTACCATGCTGGGCATCTCCAAGTGACCCAGGGCACCTTAGGCCACCCTGGCCCTGCATCCTCCGGCTGCTTCTTCCCACCTCAGGCCTCCAGCTTCAATGGGTTCCTCCACCCTCTGCAATCCCCCTTCCCACACCCACCTTGGATCCTCTCCCCAGGGGGCCGTGATGGTTCTCCCATGAAAAGGGAGGGGAGGGGAAGGGTTCAGACAGTCTGTGGAGGGCCACTGTGGAGTGGGCAATGCTCCTCAAAATGGTGGTACCTGTCAGATTGTGACATTGTGTCAGGCCTCAGTAGGTGTCCCATCCTGTGGTGCTAGGGGGAGCTCTGGGATCCCAGTGTGGAGGATGAGCACAGGGAAGGGAGTGTCCGTGCTCTGCTGAGCAGCCCCTACTGCCTGAGGAAGCAAGTGGAGGGAGCAAGTGTGAGGAGCACATTTGGCTAGGGGTGTCCTGTGCAAGTGGAGCTGGGCTCAGGGGGGTCCCACCCAGGAGAAGCAGCACCACAGCAGTGCCAAGGGACAGGGGTCCAGTGGGAAGACCTCGTGCCACTCCTAGGGCTGGCTTCAAAGTCTCAGCAGCACTCCCCTGTCCTTCCTCAGAGGAAGGATGGGGGAGACCCTAGAAGCACATGTCACATTTTGCCCACCAGAGGATTTCCTGCCAAGCAAGCATCTGTTATTGCACCCTGCAGGGTGAGAGACACCCAAGACAGCGCCAACAGCTTCAACTTCTTGTGCTCCTACAGCCCCGCCTCTACCTTCAGTGTGGTCATAGAGCGAGGGAGTGAGTAGGAGGGACTAGGACTGACTGCAGGGACAGAGGCACAGACACAGAGATGTGGGCTGAGCTGTACTGCAGGCAGAGAGGAGCTGGAGAGGGGTGAGACAGAGCGGGCCTGGCCATGTGGGCTGTCCTGTGTGGGGGGTTATTGCCCATCATAGGTAAGTGACAGGAAGGGGTGATGCCCTCACCCAGGAACTGAGCATGCCCCTGTGCTCTGCATGGCTCTGTGGAGCTGTGCTGACCTCTTGCAGCCTGACCTCTCCCCCAGCTCTACCTCCCCATGTACCCGCCTGGAGCATGGTTGCAACAGCCCTCCTCCTCTTCTAGCTCTCAGCTAGGCCCCCCCGTCCAGCCTGGCTCCTCTGCAGTGTGGGGACAGGCAGGGCACCTGCCTGCGACTCCCACATGTCGGGGCCTAATGCTTTGCACCTGGGCTGGCACCCTGCTCATGGGGCACTGTGACCCATCTTGCAAAGAGCAGGCCGAGGGTGTCAGCATAGGGCCCGAGCCCCACTTTTCTGTGAGAGGACCTTGTCCCCCCTGTGCACTTGCAGGGCTGTTTGAGGAATAGGAGGTTGGGTTCCTCACCATCCAGCTGGGCAAAGCCAAAGGGATTTGTCCCCCAGGAGCAAAACCTTCCTGCTTCAAAAGGGAAAATCAGAAACAGTTCCCTGTCTGACAGGGAGAAGGAGGGAGGGAAATGTGGCGTCTCCCACCTCCCCAGCTCCTGGTACCAGCTCTATGCCCCTACCCATCTTTGCCTGCTGGGTTCAAAGAGAAGGATTTAGTCCTCCTGCTGGTCCAGTGCCATCGCAATGCCCAACCAGCATTGCCCTGACCTTTGCTGAATCTTGGAGTGATTGTGGCTTGCTCTTCTTCACTGCAGCAGTCACTGGCCAGGTGGCCTTGGAGCAACACGAGAGGGAACTGGCCGTGCGAGAGGGAGATGGAGTCACCTTCCAGTGCAGCATGAGTGGTGACAGCATGAGCAACGACTACATGTACTGGTATCGACAAGGTTCACGTGGCACTCTGGACTGGATTTATGCGGGTGGTTCCTATGGAGAAGGTTTCCGGGATCGCTTCACTGGATCATTGCAGAGCTCCCAGAACAGGTTCACACTGCAGATCCGGGCAGCAAAGCCAGAGGATGAAGCAGTGTATTACTGTGCTGCTAGGCTCACGCTGGAGCAGCTCTGCAGCAGAGTCGACCAAAAACCAACTGACAGAGAATACCCACTTCTCAGCATTTCTTTCTAGCAGCTGCTAAGCACAGGTTGGTGTCACTCAATGGCAGGTGCAGGAAACAGACCTGTGGCGTGCTTGTAGTACGAGGTGGTGAAGGGAAGCGTGGCTTAAGGGCTGAGACCAGTTGTGATGCAGGAGCATCTATTCTGGGAACTCCAGAGGCTGCACGGTGAAGTCTAGTTTAGTGGACGTTGCCTGGGCTCCTCTCCAACACGGCCCAGTCTCCCCTCCGCGGCTTGGCTGTAGAGCTCTGGGATCACGGAGGTGCAGCGCGGTAGCTTACAGGAGTACTGTAGTGGATGGAGCCAGGCTGTTTAGGAAAGACAGAGGGCAGATCAGCGTGGGTGACCTTGTGGTGGGTGGCTGCTACAGATCAGCCGATCAAGAAGAAGCAGTAGACAAGGTGTGGTGGGTTGACCTTGGCTGGCCACCTGGTGCCCACCAAGCCACTCTGTCAGTCCCTCCTCAACTGGACGGGATGAAATAGACAATGAAAGGCTCATGGCTCATGATAAGGACAGGGAGATGAGGCAGCAATTACTGTCACAGGCAAAACTCAGTTGACTTGGAGAAATTAATTAAATTTCTTAAAATTGGAGGAGAGCAGGAGAATGGGAAATAAGAACAAATCTAAGACCACCTTCCCGACACCCCTTGCATTCTACTGGGCTCAACTTCACTCCTGACTTATCTACCTCCTCCCTCTGAGCAATGCAGAGAACAAGGAAAGGGGTTGAAGTCAGTTCATCAGCTGTTGTCTCTGCTGCTCCTGCCCTCTCATGCACTTCCCCTGCTCCATCGTGTGCTCTCAGCCATGGAACACAGCTCTTCATGAACTTCTCCAACGTGGGTCCTTCCCGTGCTCTGCAGTTCTTCCCAAACTCCTCCAGCCTGGGTCATTCCCACGGGGTGAATTCCTTCAGGAAAAGACTGTTCCAGTGTGGGTCCTCTGTGGGGCACAGGTCCTGCCAGAAAACCTGCTCCAGCGTGGGCTCCTCTCCACAGGACCGTGGGTTTTGCCAGAAGCCTGCTCCAGTGTGATCTCTCACAGGGTCACAGCTTCCTTCAGGCACATCCACCTGCTCTGGTGTGGGCTCACCCTACGGGCTGCAGGGTGGATATCTGCTCCATGGTGGGCCTCCATGGGCTGCAGGCGGACAACCTCTGTTACCATGGTGTTCGCCACAGGCAGCAGGAAATTCTCTGCTCCAGCACCTGGAGCACTTCCCCTACGTCTTTCACTGTCCCTGTCAGCCAGCATGGGTTTGTGAAGTGAAAATTGTGCTTAACCAAATTGAAAGCATCCAACATTAAGATGAATGCTCTGTGCAAGGGTATTCTTCTTTGTTCCAGGCTTTCTCCCTGGACTCTGGGGCCTGGCATTCCTGAAGGATGGTCCTGCTGGTACGGAGGCAAATAAGGCATTCAGTACCTCAGCCCTTTTCCATGTCCTGTGTCACCATGTCCCCATCTGTTCAGCAGTGGGCCTGCATTTTCCCTAGCTTTGTTTAGCCATGCAGGCCTCCGGCATTTTTTCTTGACTCTTTGCTTGTAAGGATGGCCTGCTCTTGCGCTCAGGACTGGTGAGGCTGTGGACTGCTGCGTCCAGTTCTGCACCCCCAGCACAGGGAAGACATGGAGGTACCAGAGCAAATGCAATAAAGGTCCATGAAGATGAGGGAGGGAGCATCTGACGTACGAGGAGATCCTGAGTGAATTGGGCTTGTTTAGTGCGGAAGAGAAAATGGTGGTGGGGTGGGGGATGGTGGTGGTGGAGGGGGTTTGTCCATGTGTGTAAATACCTGAGGCTGAGTAGTGTTCATTCTTGGAGATATTCCTACCTGAACTGGAGAACATTGTAGGCAGCCTACCATCCCTAACCCTGGTAGGCAGCTAAACCCCACCCAGCTGCTCGCTTAGTCACCCGTAGAGGGACGGGGCAGAGAATCGGAAGGGTAAAAGTGACATGACCTGTGTGTTGAGATGAAAAGAAATAAGTAAAGCAAAAGCTGCACACAGAAACCAAGCAAAATAATGAATTCATTCCCTACTTCCCATTGGCAGGCAGATGTTTAGGCATTTCCAGGAAAGCAGGCCTCCATCACGCATAATGTTTTTTTCGGAACTATGCTATTCGGTGGTACCGTCAGGCTCCCGGTGGCAGTCTCGAGTGGGTGTCCGACATCGGTGTATCCAATACTGATAAGATATATGGAGCAGCCGTGGAGGGTCGAGCCACGGCGTCCCGGGACAATTCCCGGTCCGAGTCATCTCTGTCCCTGCGTGCCCTGAACCCCCGGGACTCTGCCCGCTACTTCTGTGCCGTTCGCACGGAGACGGGAAATCCAGCAGAGCTTTAACACAAACCCCCTGCCAGGGCCATTGCTCTGGGCCTCTGAGTTGAGAGGCGAGTTCTGAGCTAGGATTAACTTAGCTCACTTCAGCCTAACAGTACTATGGCATATAGATCTGTCTCAGAATAAAAGCCCCCAATCAGATGATAGTCTGCTTTTGTAGCACCCTGTGAAGGACTGCTTCATGTTGCCTACTTGATGTGAAACTAGGCGAAAGGTAATTGTGGCAGTGGGAGGTTGCGACCGCTGACTCAAAGACCGCCCACTCAAGAAACTTGCGACCCAGAGGTCTCAAAAATCATAGTGGGCATGTCTAGTCATTTACATGGTAGGTGAAGAATTTTAACCAATCATTTAACAGAATAACAATGACTATGTATTAGATGATTAAAATATTGTGTATCAGTAACTGCTAGTTTCCACCAACGCTGTGCTGGTTTGTACCTTGCAGCTGTATCTTTGCATTTAGTCAATAAAGGAAAGTACTTTGAATCTGTGTGTAAATTGGGCAATGCTCACCGGGCAACGGACCCAAGTTTTTGGGACAACAATGCCCCGGGCTTTCGGGGGTGCTCTCAGAGAGTCGTGTGTTTACAGCACACAGTTTTCAAATGTTTGATTCCAACAGGACGTCCTACCTGTTCCTGTCCCCAGATGAGCTCTAACCCTTGTGCTTGCCTTCTTCCCATATCTCACTCCAGTCCTCAATCCTGTCACTGTGAAACTGCTCCAGCTTTGGAAACAGGTTTTGCCGATTCCATCGTTTCCGGGTAGGGCTGGTACCCGGTCCTGACCCAACTGGTGAGGCGTGTAAATAGCCCTGCTCTGGTTTTGGTCGCGGCTCAGGTCGACTCAGTCCAGCCCACAGCGTTTTACTCCCTGAGGAGCGAGCAGGGGAAATGGTGAGAGTACAGAGAGCCATGTGGGAGCTGCCTGCCTCTTTGCTTTGAGGCTCCGTGTGCGTATCTGCTGATATGTGTACACTGAGAGCCAGCATGGATTTCTGGGGGGGCCCCCAACAAGGACGGATATGGTCGGTACCCTAAGCCAGAGCAACGCTCCAGCCCTCCATGGTCTTGGGGGCTGTAGGGAACCTGGCATGTCCTACCACGTAGGACCCAGGTAGCCGCAAGTGGCCCCGGGGCACCCTCCACCATCCCGGCCCTGCATCCGCCTACTTCTTCTCCCAGCCTCCAGTTTCAATGGGTTCCTCTACCCGCTGCAATTCCGTTTCCCACCCTCCTCCTGTGGATCCCCTCCCCAAGGGGCCAGACTGGAGGACCCGTGAAAAGGGAGTGGAGGGGAAGGATTCAGGCTCTCTGTGGAGGAGCAGTGTGGAGGCTGCTGTGGAGCGGGCAATGTTCCCCGAAATGATGGTACCTGTCAAGATGGTGACAGTTTGTGAGGGCTCAGCAGGTGTCCCATCCGGTGGCTGCATAGGTCCTAGGGGGAGCTCTGGGTTCCTGCCGAGTAGGAGAACGGAGAAGGGAGTGCCCTTGCTCTGCTGAGCTGTCCCAACAGCCTGCTTGCTGCTGAGTCCCGTGCGCATGAGTTTGGGGGGATGAGCTGGGGGGGTTGAACCCATAGACCTACCCCAGAGCTTCAGCGTCAAGGACACCCCAGATCTCACCTGCCATTTGCTGCTTTTGCTGCTTGGGGGATGTGGGAGGGCTTTGATGGGAAGGGGCAGCTGGAGAAGGGTCAGCATGAGGGAATAAGTGGAGGAGTAGGGTGCTGGCCCAAAGTGGAGGGAGCAGAGTGGGGATCGCATCCGGCCAGGGGTGACCTGTCCAAGTGGAGCTGGGCTCAGAGGCTCCCGTCTAGGAGGAGAAGCTCAGCAGCACCAAGGGATGGGTCCAGTGGGAGGACAATGTGCCACCCCCAGGGTCGGCTCCAAAGTCTCAGCAGCACTCCCCTGTCCTTCCTCAGAGGAAGGATGGGGGAGACCCTAGAAGCACACGTCACCTTTTGCCCACCAGAGGTTTTCCCGTCAAGCAAGCATCTGTTATTGCACCCTGCAGGGTGAGAGGCACCTCGGGCTGCACTAACAGCTCCAAATCTTGTGCTCCTGTAGCCCCTGCCTCTCGCTTTCTGTGTGGTCATAGAGCGAGGGAGTGAGTGGGGGGGACTAGGACTGACTGCAGGGACAGAGGCACAGACACGGAAGATGTGGGCTGAGCTGTAGTGGAGGCAGCGAGGAGCTGGAGAGGGGTGAGACAGAGCGGGCCTGGCCACCTGCACTGTCCTGTGTGTGGGGTTTTTGCCCGTCTGTGACGGTTTTGGCTGGAATAGAGTTAATTCCCTTCACTGTAGCTGGTATAGTGCTGTGCTTTGGCTTTGGTATGAGAATAGTGCTGATGGCACATTGATGTTCTAGTTGTTGCTAAGTAGCAGCTAAGCGTCCCTAAGTAGTGCCTATACCAGTCAAGGAGTTTTCCAGCTCCCCATGCTCTGCCATGTGCACGAGAAGCCGGGAGGGAGGGGCCACAGCCCAGATTGCTGATCCAAACTGACTGAAGGGATATTCCACACCGTATACGTCATGCTCAGTATATAAAGCTGGGGGAAGAAGAAGGAAGGGGGGGACATTTGGAGTGACGGCGTTTGTCTCCCCAAGTAACCGTTACGCGTGATGGAGCCCTGCTCTCCTGGAGACGGCTGAGCACCTGCCTGCCCGTGGGAAGGAGTGAATGAATTCCTTGTTTTGCTTTGCTTGCGTGCGCAGCTTCTGCTTTTCCTTTTCCTTATATTGTTATTGCTGTTACTATTATTGTTCTGCTTTACCTATTAAACTGTCTTTATCTCAACCCACAAGTTTTCTCACTTTTACCCTTCTGATCCTCTTCCCCATCCCACCGGGATGGAGTGAGCGAGCGGCTGCGTGGTGCTTAGTTGCTGGCTTGGGTTAAACCGTTATAACTTTTCATGACATCATGCACTATGGAATATCTCTTTGGCCAGTATTGGTCGTCTGTGTAGATGGTGGGACAATGCGAGAAACAGTAAAGGCCTTGACACTGTGAAAGCACTGTTCATCTATAACTAAAACACTGCTGTGTTATCAACATGGTTTTGGTCACAACGCATAACAGCTGTGCATACAAGCTGCTATGAAGAAAATTAACTCTTATCCAGCCAGACCCAGTACACCTATTCTAGTTGGCCATGCTTTGAGCAGAAGAGTTAAACTAGACCTCCTCCAAAGGTTCCTGAGCTGCAACCCTTGTATCATCCTGTGAGCAAAACTGTCACCTCTTCTGCTCCCCCTTTCTAACACCCTTTCTGGAGAACCTGAAAGGACAGCATCAGGCCTGGTGGCCAGCCAGAGCTTTTAAAGGACATCTTTGGGAGTACTCTTGTGTCCTTGTGTTTCAGACTCCAGAGGACCTCTAGTCTTTCCTCCTGACCTCATGTGCTGCCAGAGTACTGCCATGTACCCCCTGCAGTCTTCCAGCAGTGGTCTTTGGGTGGCTGTGAGTGGGAAAGGGAGAGCCTCTACCAACAATTTCCCAACAGAATTCCCACCCCCTCCACTGTCTCCAGGAACCTGGCCTCCAGCAACAAGCTGTGGCCAACAGTCAGCCTCTCAAGCTCCAGGAAGTCAACCGGTCAAATGGGAGTGAGTTCCCTATTCTTCCAAAGCCAGGCTCTGTGTTTGTATAAGCAGTTGCGCAACCTCTTTACGTAAGAATGTACCCGCCTCTGAACTTTACAGAAGAAGAATATGCCATAAGGTCTAACAGAGGTCTACACACCATAAATACAACAGACCCCATAAATACAGCAATCAACCATGCTGAATTGCTTTTCTGAGTCCTTCGTTTGCTGCTTTTTTACCCACCCATATTGCTTTTCTATCACTTGCATATTTCTCTTTTGAGATTCAGCTTTGAAACTTGAAACCAAAAGAGAAAAGTAAGTTTTCCTCAACACTCTTATTAAAAGCTGTTTATGGAACTCATTGGGAAGGTCCAACGCATGTGCTCAAGCAAGGCCACCTAGGTGGCCCAGGCCCATGCCTAGATGGCTTTTCAATATTCCCAAAGAGGAAGACTCCACAACCTCTCTGGCCAATCCATGCCAGTGCTCTGTCACTCTCAGAGTGAAAGTGTTTCCTGATTTTCAGATGGATCTTCCTGTGTTTCAGTTTGTGCCTATTGCTTCTTTTTCTGTCAGTAGGTATCACTGAAACAAGCCTGGTCCCATTATCTTTGCACCATCCCATCCGGTATTTCTATACATTGATGAGATCCCCCTTGAGACTTCTCTTCTTGAGGATAAACAGTCCCAGCTCTCTCAGTTTTCTTTCACATAAGAGATGATGCAGTCCCTTTCGTCATCTTTGCGGCCCTTTGCTGGCTTGTCCCCAGTACGTCTATGTCTCTCTTGCAGTGGGTAGCCTAGAACTGGACCCAGTACTCCAAGCATGACCTCACCAGTGCTGAGTAGAATGGAAGGATTACCCTTTTGAATGGCTGACAAAAATCCTTCTAATGGAGGAAAACCAGGAAACCATTAGTCTTCTATTCTACAAGGGCACAAGCTGGCTAACTTGGTGTCCACCAGGACGTCCAGGCTGTTTCCTGAACTACTGCTTCCCAGACAGCAGTTCTTCAGCTTATATTGGTGTGTGGAATTATTCCTCCTGAGGTGCAGGACTCTGCATTGGAAGAAAAGCCGCTTTCCTACCAGCCTGCCTTCCTTTTTCCAATGGTCAAATTCTATGTTGTTTGTTTCTTTTTGTGTGCATCTCTCCCGACTCTGAGAGTATAACGGGAGCAGGAGCTTGTGAGCCTGTGTGTTTGCAGCTGCTGGAGCATGGAGATGACAAGCAGATTCCCGGAGAAGTGGCTGGGTAGATAATACGATTGCTTGAGCTGTTCCTGCCTGTTCATCCTTGTCTTCTGGGGTTGCAGGTGCCCTTTCTCAGGTGCAGACAGAGGCCTCCGGCCCCACTGTGTGGGATGTCTCCGAGTCTGTCACGCTTACCTGCCACATCTCGTGAGGGAGGCTGATGTGGCCTGGGCATTGCCACGAGCAACCACGGGAGATTTAAACGGCCCCTAGGGAGCGTGAGCGACCAGGACAGGCACACAGGGCGTGGCGGATCAGCCAGGGCGTGGCGCGGCAATTCACGCAGCAGTTCGCGCAGGCGGGGCGAGCAGGGAGGGTGCTGCATCCCACTTGTAGGCCCACAGCACGGGAAGTTCTCTAGGTCTCTGCCAGGATGGTGAGCACTCACCGCAGAGCTAACACCAGTGTTATCATGGTGAAAGCCCCAGAGAGGTCTGACGCATCCACCCAAATGGAACTGGTAAGGATGGATGCTTCAGTACAGGCAGTAGGTTGCAACGAGTGTCCTGACCCTTCTCCTGGTGTGAAGGTAAGTACCTGCACAAGGTGTGCACAGGTTGATGACCTGTTGCGCCAGGTGGCTGAGTTGCAGGAGACAGTTAGAAGGCTGAGTAATATTAATATTAGTAGAACTGAGATGGAGATAGGCAGTTTCAGAACGGCACTCCTGTAGCAGACACCACTGAGAAGGAGGCACTTTGGACCCTGGTGACCCGCAAAAGCAGGGCTCCGCTTCAGCCCCCACCTTCCAGTATCACCAACAACAACAGATTTGAAGCTTTAGCAGCTGCAGACATGCGTGAGCAAGGTCTGCAAGGTGCAGCTGTACCAGCAGCACAGAGTGGATACCGTAAAAAGGAGACGAGTGCTCATAGTGGGTGACTCTCTGTTAAAGACACCGAGGCACCCATCTGCCGACCTGACAGGGAATCACGACAGGTTTACTGTCTTCCGGGAGCTAAGATCCGAGACATCACTGAGAGGGTGCCACAACTTGTCAAGAGCACAGATTACTATCCTCTGCTACACTTCCATGTGGGCACACATGACGCTGCAAGCCAGAGCCTGGGCAGAACTAAGCAAGACTATAAAGCTCTGGGAAAGCAAGTGAAAAATACTGGTGCCCAAGTTATCTTCTCCTCCATAGTACCTGTTGGAGAAAAATGGGTGCCTAGAAATAGGCAAAAAATACAAATCAACTCCTGGCTACGTGGCTGGTGTTGATGAGGGTTTTGGCTTTATGACAACGGGACGTTCTTCAACAACCATAGGCTGCTAGGGAGGGATGGGCTCCACCTGTTGGGAAGGGGCAAGGGAATCTTTGGCAGCAGGCTGGCAAATGTGGTGAGGAGGGCTTTAAACTGAGGAACTTGGGGGGAGGGAGACAAACTAGAAATGCTAATGCCATCACACACAATGGGGGAATAAGACAGGACAACCTGAGCAGCGATGGCAACCAGCAGACCAACCACCTGAAGGGTGTGCATGGCTATAGTGGATCCTCAGGCACCCCTCCGGTGAAACCTGCATGCTCAGGCACCTTTCTGAAATGCCTGTACACCAACGCACGCAGCATGGGGAATAAACAGGAGGAACTAGAGATCTGTGTGCGGTCGCAGGGCCACAATCTGATTGAAATTACAGAGACATGATGGGATAGCTCGCATGATTGGAATGTGGTCATGGATGGCTACAGGACTTTCAGGAGAGACAGACCAGCAAGGCGAGGTGGGGGAGCTGATCTTTATGTGAGGGAGCAACTGGAATGCATCAAGCTCTGCCTTGGAGTGGAAGGAGAACATGTTGAGAGCTTGTGGGTAAAAATTAAGGGACAGCCAAATATGGCTGACGCTGCTGTGGGTCTTTGCTGCAGGCCACCTGATCAAGAAGAGGAAGTAGCTGGAAGTAGCCTCACAATCGCAGGGCCTGGTCCTCATGGGTAACTTCAACCACCCCGATATTTGCTGGAAAAGCAACACAGAGAGCCATGCATGATCCAGAAGGTTTCTGCAGAGCATCAAGGACAACTTTTTGGTGCAAGGGGTGGAGGGGTCAACAAGGTGAGATGTGTTGCTCGATCTTATCCTAACAAACAAAGAAGGGCTGGTTGAGGATGTGAGTGTTGGGGGTAACCTTGGCTGCAGTGACCATGAGGTGGTTGAGTTTAGGATACTGCAAGGTAGAAGCAGGGCCATAAGTCAGGTTACAACCTTGGACTTCAAGAGGGCCAACTTTGGCCTGTTCAAAGACCTGCTAGGAGGAATCCCATGGGCTAGGGCTCCAGAAGGCAGGGTGGTCCAAGAGAGCTGGACAGTATTCAAGGACCACTTCCTCCACGCTAAAGATCGGTGCATCCCTAGGAGGAAGAACTCAGGCAGAGGAACCAGGAGACCTGCATGGATGACGAAAGAGCTTCTAGAGAAACTCAAATGGAAGCAGGAGGTTCACAGTATGTGGAAAAAAGGACTGGCCACTTGGGAGGAATATATGAATGTTGTCGGTGTGCAGAGGTGTGACGAGGAAGGCCAAGGCCCACTTGGAATTAAATCTGGCAATGCATGTCAAAGATAACAAGAAGGGCTTCTTTAAACACATCAGCAGTAAAAGGAAGACTGGGGATACAGTGGGCCCACTGCTGAACAAGCAGGGGGTGGGACGGGATGATCTCCAGAGGTCCCTTCCAACCCCTGCCTGTGTTTTAAGCACTGTGCCATTTTCCAGCTCTCTGGTGCTGCAGAAATAAGTGGCTGTGTCTGTAGCTGGTGGAGAGACAACTTCCAGCAACGGCTGGTTCCTGGACAGGTCTGCAGAGCTGGTGACTCGGGTCTGGTGCCGGAGTCCTGTGAAAGGATACTGCAATGCTATATGCTGCAGGTCTCTGCCAGGAGTCTAATGGGTCCAGTCCCAAGCGTAGCTGCTGTCGCTGATGGGTGCACCAGAGATCACAGAATCACAGAATGACAGGGGTTGCAAGGGACCTCTGGAGACCATCTCGACTAACCCCCTGCTGGAGCAGGCACACCCAGAGCAGGGAGCACAGGAACACATCCAGGCAGGGTGTGAATGTCTCCAGGGAAGGGACCCCACAGTCTCCCTGGGCAGCCTGTGCCCCTGCTCTGACACCCTTAATGTAAAGTTTTTCCTCATGCTTAGCTGGAACTTCCCATGTTCTAGCTTGTGCCCGTTGCCCCTTGGCCTGTCGTTGGGCACCACTGTAAAGAGTCCAGTCCCATTGTCCTGATGCCCACCCTTTAGATATTGATAAGTATTGATGAGATCTCCCCTCAGTCTTCTCCTCTCCAGGCTGAACAACGCCAGGTCTCTCAGCCTTTCCCCCTAAGGAAGGTGCTCCAGTCCCCTGAGCATCTTGGTAGCTCTCTGCTGGACTTGCTCAAGCAGTTCCACATCCTTCTTAAAGTGGGGGGCCCAAAACTGGACACAGTACTCCAAATGTGGTCTCACTAGGGCAGAGTAGAGGGGGTGCATAACTTCCCTCGACCTGCTGGCCACACTCCTTTTAATGCAGCCCAGGATACCATTGGCCGCCTTGGCCACAAGGGCACATTGTTGCCTCACGGTCACCTTGCTGTCCACCAGCACCCCCAGGTCTTCTCAACAGAGCCGCTCTCCAGTAGATGAACCCCCAGCCTGTACTGGTGCAGGGGGTTGTTCCTCCCCAGCTGCATGACCTTGCACTTGCTTTTGTTGAATTTCATCAGGTTCCCCTCGGCCCAGCGCTCCAGCCTGTCCAGGTCTCGTTGGGTGGCAGCACAGCCTTCTGGTGTATCAGCCACTCCTCCCAGGTTGCTATCATCAGCGAACTTGCCGAGGTTCCACTCTGTCCCTCTTTTCTCATTTCCTCTGAAACAGAACTCAAGGACATGTGGAACACAGGTAGTCTAAACATTCTCACTGGCAGTACTGGAGCGCCTCCTGCAATTTTTGGAGGGGATGCACTAGTTCAGAAAGAAAAAAGAGGCAGAACTCAGATTTTAAATGGAACAAATCCAAGCACGTGGCTTGTGGGAGGCTGTGAAGACAGGTGTGTTTCTGTGGCCACCCAAATGGAAAAGGCTGTTTAACTGCATCTGAGACAAGCAGGGTGTGGTTTTACTGCTCTGGGAAGATTTGGCAGCAAGTGAAGGGTGTGGGAGAGGCACCTGCATGTACCCAGGCCTGTGGCAGGAGGTATTTAGAGTTTGTTCTCTTTGTCCTGCCAACAGTTTAAGAGATTGAAAGTATCATATCAGCCAGCTTGCCAACTTTCCTGTAGGAATGAGGCAATAAGGAGGAGAAAACAATTTGACATAATAAAGGGAACAGCAGATGAACATGCCCATGTAAACAACCGAAAATACAATATCACTAGTATTAAAAACAGTGATTAAAACTGAGAAATACACCTTTGTCCTTGGTAACAGCAATAATGCAAATAAACATATTGAATAATACAGCATGGAACCAGGCAGATTTCTGAACAGGATGAAATAATGCTATTTCCTTTTGTGTCTTAGAAATGGATTTAGGATTCAGAAACTGCTCCACGATTCTAGTTAACCATTAATCAAAATAATTAACTACTTTAGGTAAGACAAAAATAAAATTAAAAGCCAATTTTAGTCAAACATAGCTATATGTTCCCCACCTTCAAACTCAGCAAAAAGTACATAGAAGTAAATCAAGAGGCCAAAGCATAGCCAACTCAGTTATCAGATAATCTAGTTCACAAGATCAAAGAAACTGAGAAAAAAAATGGTGCATGTAATTAAGAAAAAACTTGCAATAGTCTTATAAAAATGGCACTCAAGCAAGAAATATTAAAAACCAAATCCCTGAGTAAATAAACAACTTTAGCACATCAAGACAGAGGCCATTAAACTACCATCAGCTAAACAAAAATAACTTCTGAACAGTTCATAAACATGCATTTATTGTTTTTTTGCAAGAAAATAGGCTTTGAGAACATAGTTGATGGTCCAGAAAGAGTTACAAAATGTAGAATGAAACTAACTTGAAAATTAATAAGACTGGGACAGCTGATCCCCAGATATTCTTTAAAATATTTCACCCTAACTCACTTGATGTTTATTAAAAGACAAACCATACTCAGGTCCTTTGTAGGAGCTGTTCTGCTCTACAACTCACAAGGAGCAATATTTCTTTTTAACAAGTATGGGTAATCTTTTAGTGAGAGGATAATATGTCCCTACCTGCCAAAAAAAAAATGCAATGGTGATAATGTTTTATTTAGTGTACAACAACCTCTCTGGAACAGTATTGGATTGTTCAGAAGTAGAACCGTAGAGAGGAAGAGAAAAATAAAATCCAGCTCTTCAAAGGAGATGAAAGAGGAGCACCTGCCACTGAAAAAAAAGTGAACGTTTTTGTAGAACTGTCTACCATGGTGTGGACGTACCACAGTGACTGAAAAAGACTGAACCACTGCACACAAACTGTCTTGCTCACTGACTTCTCTAGACGTGCCCTGCATAGACTCTTTTCTCAGACAACCGTATGCACACACGCAAATTTGATTCCCAGAATGACTCAGACAGCAGAAAGACCTCTATGCAAGGCGAGTTTCCTCAACATTCAACATCAGGTCTTGGATCTTGCAAAGGATGTCATTTTAGATATCAGACTGCTGGCTCAAGTTGAGTAAGTGGGGATTAACTGACCGTATTTTAGATGTTTTCATTTAACGTTAGCTACATGTTCTTCTCTTTGTCTCAAACACAGAAGAAGAAAGATCTGTTCCCACTTTTGGGGTAAAAATAAATTTATTTTAGTTTCATATCTAACAGTGTCCAGAAACAGACACATGAAGAACAAGAGCAGGAGACTAGAAAGGCTACTTCCCAGCTACTAGACATCAGAACAAGGACTTTGAATCACATATGGCTCCTTTGTATTTACCTGGGAATCCTGAAGATTGGACTTACCTGTAAAGAATGAACCAAGGTGACACCAAATGCCTCAGCTTTTTCAGTGTCATTTGTCTCCAGACCCCCCCACCCCAGTCAGTAGGTGGGCCCACCTTTTCTCTAGTCTTTCTTTGGCTGATGATGTACCTCTAGAAACCTTTTGGCTGCCCTTCAAATCTCTTGCCAGATCCAACTCTAGATGCAATCCCTTCATGATCAGACAGGTCTCTATAACCCTCCCAGATCATCTTCCTCTGCTTCCACCTCTTGCACTTTTCCTTTTTATTTATGAGTTTATTCAGGAGCTTCTGGTTCATCATTTTGGCCTCCTGCCACCTTTGCTTGACATACTGCTTTGTCAAGATGAACCATTCTTGAACTTGAAGGAGGTGATCTCTGAAAATCAAGTAGCTCTCCTAGACCCCTCCTCTGTCCAGGACCATAACCCATGGGATTCTTCCAAGGAGATCCCTGACAAGCCCAGATTCTGCTCTCCTGAAATCCAAGGCTGCGGTCCTGCTTTTTGCATTGCTCCCTCCTCTCTGGATCCTGAGCTCAAGTGCTACATGATCACTGCAGCCAAGGCTGGCCCTGACCCTTACATGTACACAAATGCTTCCTCATTTGCAAGTAGGAGGTCCAGATCCTCCATCACTTGTGTCAGCAAGTTTTCATCAATACACTCCAGAAAACTGCCCGATTGCTTGTGCCCTGCTGTGCTGTCCCACCAGCAGACATTTGGCATGGTTCAAGTCCCCCACGAGGACCAGGGCCAGCAAACAAGAGGCTACCTCGAGTTATCTGAAGAAGGCCATGTCCACTTCTTTCTGATCAGGTGATCTCCAGTAGCCACCCACCACAATGTCACCCATGCTGATCTTCCTCCAGTCCTGAGCCATACATTATTAGCTGGGTCTTTGTACATCCCAAAGCAGACCTCCATTCCAGTTGGTCTCTGACAGAAAGGGCAATTGCCCCTCCTTGCCTTTCCAGCCTGTCTTTCCCAAACAGCCTGGCTCCATCCACTACAGTACTTCTATAAGCTACCCCACTGCATGCCCATGATCTCATAGCTCTGCAGTCGCTGCGGGGGAAAAACTGGGCCAGGCTGGAGAGGAGCCCAGGCAATGTGCACTAATCCGTACATGGCTATGCACTTCAGTTCTTGAGTCATGTGAGCATTCAGTGTTGTCAATGAGATCATAGCCCTGCAACTACTAGTAGAACTCTAATTTCTCATGTTTTTTCCCCATATTCCATGCATTTGTACACAGGCACTTTCAAGAGGCACCCAGTCATGCTGAGTTCCCAGAAACTATATGAGGGCTTTATTTTTCTCCATGGATATTTCTTTATTTAGGTACACACACTTGAAATGCACCCCTTTTGGTCGTTTTTTTTTTTTTTATTAGGAAGTCTGTCCTGTTCGTATCACTCCTCATACATTTTGTACCAACCCTTCCCACCACTTTCTCACTTGATTATTGATCATCCTCTTCCTCCCCTGTTGCTCCTAGTTTAAAGCTCTTATCAGGTTGGCCAGTGTGTTGGCAAAGATGTTTTTGTCCCATTTAGTCAGGTGGATCCCATCTCTTCCAAACAGTCCTCAGTCCTCAAAAATGGTCCCATGGTCATAGAATCCAAGTCTGTTCTGCCAATACCAGCTGTGGTGCAACAAACTGTCACCAGCAGGATCCATTCACTCCTCCTTACTGCCCTCCCCCTCACCAGCAGGATCAAAGAGAAACCCACCTGGGCCCACATGCCCTTGATCATCACCCCCAGAGTCTGTTTGCTACTTTCCAGGACTCCTCTGGCAGCATCATTAATACCCACAGGGTAGAGCAAGCAGGGGGTAGTAGCCTGTAGGTATAAGTATTGCAAGTATTTTAACAATGTCCCCAATCCAAGTCCTTGGCAAAGAGTAAACCTCCCTAGATGACAGGTCCAGCCGTCGGAGGGGGCTGCTTTTCCCTGCAGCAAGGAGCCTTCCATTACTAACACTCACCACTTCTTCTGGTGCTCCGATGTGGCTTGTGGTCAATGGGCTCAGACACCTCATTTGACAGAGCTACTAGCCCCTGATTTGCTATGACAGCACTGAATCGATCCTGTAGTTGCAAATCTTCATGTGAAGCAGAAGCCTTCCTCTTGGTGTCAGAAGTCACAAGCTCCCAGCCTTCATCATCATGGGAATCTCTTGTTTCTGTGGTGGGTTGACACTGGCAGGGTGCCAGGTGCCCACCAAAGCTGCTCTATCACTCCTGTTCCTCAACTGGACAGTGGAGAGAAAATATAACGAAAGACTTGTAGGTTGAGATAAGGACAGGGAGAGAGCACTCACCAGTTACCATAATGGGCAAAACAGACTCAACTTGGGGAGAATGAATTTATTACCAATAAAATTAGAGTAGGATAATGAGAAATAAAAACTAAGTCTTAAAAACACCTTCACCCCATCCCTCCCTTCTTCCTGGACTCACTTTACTCCCGATTTTCTCTACCTCCTCTCCTTCAGCAGCTCAGGGGGACAGGGAATGGGGTTTTGGTCAGCTAATCACACGTTTTTTCTGCCACTCCTTCCTCCTCAGGGGGAGGACTCCTCACACTCTTCCGCAGCTCCTGCGTAGGGTCCCTTCCACTGGAGACTGTCCTCCATGAAATTCTCCAACGTGGGTCCTTCCCACAGGCTACAGTTCTTCATGAACTGCTCCACTGTAGGTGTCTTCCATGGGGTGCAGCCCTTCAGGAACAGACAGCTCCACCATGAGTCCCCACTGGGGTCACAAGTCCTGCCGGCAAACCTGCTCCAGCGTAGGCTTCCCATGGGGCCACAGCCTCCTTCAGGCACATACACCTGCTCTGTCATGGGGCCCTCCATGGGCTGCAGGTGGATATCTGCTGCACCATTAACCTTCACGGGCTGCAGAGGGAAAGCCTGCCTCACCACAGGCTTCACTACGGGCTGCAGGGGAATCTCTACTCTGGTGCCCGGAGCACCTCCTCCCCCTCTTTCTTCCCTGACCTTGGTGTCTGTATGGTTGTTTCTCTTACATATTCTCACCCCTCTCTGGCTGCAGTTGTGTAGTTTGTTTTCCCTGTTATCAGAGGCACTACCACTATTGCTGATTGGCTTGGCCTTGGCCAGCATTGGGTCCATCTTGGAGCTGGCTGGCAGTGGCTCTATTGGACATAGGGGAAACTTCTAGGAGCTTCTCACAGAAGCCACCCCTGTAGCCCCGCTGCTACCAAAACCTTACCATGCAAACCCAATACAATTTCCTGTCTTGATGGGAACAGACTCAGCCTGCCTCTCCTTTGTTAGAAAAGGGAGGAGTGGGCTCTTGAAGCTGCAGGGTCTCAGAGACTGAGCCCATCTCTTGCCACCAAGGTCCAGATAGTGCTAATGATGCAGAAATTGATCATCATGAAGGGTTTGATCACTCTGCAACAACTCCTTTACTCTTTAATAGCCACTTCAATGGGCACAGTGCCTCTACCTACCAAAGAATGATCATTTTTGCCTACTTTCTCTTCTTACCTAAAACAGCATAAAGACTTACTAAGGCACCAAATGACCCCTAGACATCGACTCTAAGAGTCCAGATCAAGCACATCACTCATGCTCCTGACCACTGAAACAAAGTTCAAGGTGAAAACGTAGACAGCTTCCTACAGTACAGAATGATTTTCATAAATGCTTTGAAATAGCAGTAAAAGTACTGTGTTTTTTTTCTTCCAGCTTAATTCCATAAGACTTTTCCAAGGGGTCGTGTGTTCCCAAAGTTTTGACTAACAATTCAGCCTTTTTGGTATTATTTTAGACCAATCTTTTAAAGCCATATCATGTTTCTTCAGGTGGTATGTTGGGACAGAAACCACTCAAGAAGTCATGTGACTGCCTGTATAATCCAAAATTCTGTGTAGTAAAAAGGAAGAAACAGTTTTTGTAATGGAATATATCACTGTGTTTGGGACTGGAGTACCACAATGATATAAACAACATAGGGCCCTGTACAAAAACCCAAAGATGGAAAAAGGCAATATATTTTGGGGAAGAAAGGAGATGGGTGACTGAAAAGATTAAGGAGACAACTACACTATTATTTTCATATTTCTATTTATCCTGGAAATATAGAACTCACATGGTTTCTAAAAGATGGAAGAAAGAGAGAACTTGGAAATTCTGTATTCAATCAAGCTATTTGAAATCATTGAACTATCCAGTTATTTTTTTCCCTTTCCAGTTTTGGAAGAAAATGTGGCTCTGGCTACCCTCATGGGATTGCATACACAGATAATTAAGACAAATATCTGGGTTTTCATCTCCTATTTTTACAACACTTTTGAATACCATGAGGAAAGAGTTATTTATTGGCCTAAGTGTTAGCAGTGTGACGACAGATAAGCTTATATTTGGAAGTGGGACCACGCTTACAGTTGAACCAGGTAAGTATCATTATTTTATTTCTAAAATTTATGTTAAAATTAAGGTGGGAGAGGGCAAAGGAATGTAACGGTTTGGGTTCACTGTAAGAATTTTCTGCTGCAATAATCCTTACAGCACATTGTCTCCAGCCAGAGTTTCAGGCTGAATCCTCAGGTTCTGTCTGCTTAGGAAGGCTCTAGAGGAAAAACTGGGCTACCACTCTATATTAGCATTACTCCATGGTCCCCAAACACCTGGTGTGCGCTACTTAAGTTTAACATGTTATAATTTATTCCCGGACTGGATAGCACTCTGGCACAAATTTACTGTGAAGTGTCCTATCCTGCAGTGGATTTTCACTGCCTCATTTTGAGCAGGAATGCACAGCTCAGTGAAGAGCTGACAGTGTAGAACTGTTTTGTGACAGATCTTTAGCTGTCTGATATGAGAAGTTAGTTTTTGACACTGGCACCACACTCATAGTGTCACCAGGTAAGTAGTTAGACTGGCATGGAGACAGAGGAGGGAGGAGGAGGCTAAATACCCTTAAAATGCCTCATATCTAAGACCACTTAGAATGAATGAATGAATGAAAATTGGCTACAAAGTTGCCTAGGCTTTGAAAATGCAGGTGTGGTGAGTAGGGATTATAACAAGCCTTAGTTCTTTCTACTTCTATTCGGTATTCCATGATATACAAAAAAGGTGGATGTCACCCTAAGCTTTCCTGTGGGAGTGTGAATGTTGGGGAAGCAGGACAGTTTGTTAGGTTGATCTTTGTTATCCTAAACATCCAGGTGCATACCTTAAGACTTGTTACAATGCTTTCAGAGATCTGCATGTCTTTAAAGTGCTGCAGAAATGTCCCATGTAATTTTACTTACCTAAAACATCCTGCTCTTATTCCAGAAGGGCATGGGGATCCCTTAGGTGCTGCCTAATATCTGTCCAGGTCTGTAGGATGTCTAACGTGAATAAATGTCTGTTTTGGAACAACTGAAGTCCACCCCCAATTCCAAAGTAAAGCAAAGCTATCATTCTGAAGAAAGATCTGTCCCTTCCAACCAGTGAATCCTCAGTTTCAATGTAAGACCAGAGGAAACTGCCAGATTACGTTATTTTAACATCAGACAACATTGATTTGAAGAAAGTATTTGTCAAAAAAAAAAAAAAAAGTAAAATATCCCATAGAGAATACTAGAATTTGGCAAGAGAAAACAATCAACAAAACGCAGTCTAAAAGCTGGCAGGTGGAAGTTTGAGCAATGGTATTGCTATTTCAGACTTTTAAAGAAATGCTGACATGATACTCTTGTTTCTCACATAAAGGGACTTACGCTTTTTAACAAAGTTTAGCATGTTGGTTCTTCTGCTGACAAGATTTTTTTCTAATCAGCCAAAGGTAGCTTGTGGCTCATTGACTGTAATAAGGTAGTATTGATTTAGGCAAACTTTTACAGTACATTACTCAAATTTCTAAAACATCATCACTGAGTTTCCCACAATTTGAGTTAGACAGCATTCATTTGACAGAAGAAAGCTATTAGCCTTGTCTTCTCCCCTACCCCGAAATGCTTTAAATCATTCTTTCTCTGTTTTTCCTCCCTGCCTATCCTCTCTGACCTCCTGATGCAAAATTACACAAAAATTCAGTTCAGTGAAGTTTCCGTGCTGTTCAATGATTTGTCTTTTTCTAGCTAAGGCTTGGATGACATTTTCAAAGATGCACAAAGACTTTAAGATTATGTTTGACAGTAAAACGTAATAGGCCTTAAGCATCTAAGTCACTCAGTGTCTGTTGAAATACTTAATAAGTTGAAAGAAAAATTTCCAGAATTTGTGCAACCTGAGCCTTTTGTTGCTGAATTTGTATTTCTTTGGGAGATACTGACATGCATTTTCAGATGCTAAGTACAGGTGTACTTTATTACCTCAATCTTCTGAGAATCCCCAAACACAAAATGATGTGGAAAACATGCATTAGTCATCACTAGTATATTCAAGGCATATTCTCCTCCTGAGAGCTCAATTAAGGATAAATAACATGGGGGGGTGGGTGGGTGTTTTGTTTTTGTTTATTCAGATACAACTTTCATTAAGAAAGCAAAGGGCCATAACATTATGGAATATATAGCTTTTCCCATGACTTTGTAAGGTTAAAAGGAAAAAGAAGGACAAGTTTCTGTGCTAATAAGGTGTTACTGCCAGAATGTAATATAAAAATCCCTCCCAGAGGCAAGCAGTGGTAGGAATTCATGGCTGTATTTTCAGGTAATGCAAAATAGTGGGACTCAGTTGATGCTTCTGGGGTCTGGTAAAGAAATAATTCTGCTTTATTAACTACAGTTGCACAATGTACATTTGTTCTTGCTGAGCATTTTACCCAGCAAGTTATGCCAGAGAAGCAGCTTGCTAGTACACTGGCTATTTGGAAATACTGGCGATCAGAAAACATGAAAAGCCTCTAAAGATCTTCTCAGATAACAAAGAACGCACAGGACTAACAGGCTCTGGCAAAACCATGTTAAGGCGCCTGAAAAGGAAATGTATGTAGGAGGAATAACAAAATGAACCTTTTTTGATTTACGCATTTTAACTGTGTGTTACTGCTGCTCTTGTCTTTGGGAAGGGGACTCAACTAACCGTGGAGCCAAGTAGGTATTCTTTTTCCATTAACCTTTTCTGAGTTGTTATTGTTTGGAATTTTCACTTTTTCTCCTCCTAAAATTCAGGCAGACACTCTCCCATACTTTAAAGTCACTAATTAGACTTCAGGCTTTCTATGTATAACATTTTTATATGCAACTAGACAATGCAAGTATAAAAACCATGCTGATCCCACTTCCACTATTATGCTGAATTTCTCTGGGACCTAACATCTATCCATTTACTCAGGCATATTAATAAGCTTTTCATAGTAATTGTTAGGTTTTAAAGTCATGCTTGCACAGTCTAAAGAGAAATAAAGTTCCTGTGGAGGTTGACATTTAAGTTCCTAACACTCTCTATTCTGTCAGAGTTAGAAAGACAGCACTGAGAGGACAGAAAGATCTTGTACAAAGGCATTAAATGGAATCGTATGCAACATTTCTATACTTGTTCAATCTTACTAACTTGTTCAGAGTTTGGGTTAAACTGGATAAGCTAAATTAAATCAGTGAATATTTTATTCCGGTTTGGTAACTGTTTGCCATAGGTGTTGACAGGCATGGAGTTGTGCCTGTATTATTAGTAGAGCCAACCCATGAAGTTATGGAAGAGCAGTACTTGGTTTTCACCTCAGTTCGTAGTATTGGTGGATAGGTGGTGGGGAAAGAGAGTAAAATCAGAGCCCCTTGATCAAACCTTGAAAAATACCCTGTGATGAACAAAATGTTAGACCTGAGGGATCTCTTGTCCAGATTGCAAGGCAGATGCCATGAAAATTCAAAGACTAATGAGCCTCTCTTTAGCAAAGACACCCACCAATGTCACATTGGATATATAAATCTGTTTTGGTGTGTCTGTGTTTCATAAGCTGAGCCTTTTTTGGTAAGGAAGCATGCTAGATGTTTGCCTTCAGTTTCATGCTTTTATTGTAATTCATGTCGTTAATCTTGTCCTGACATTGGTATGTGGAATCACCCTAGTTTCTCCACCTGAGGGCAAAGATATTTTTTTTTTTTTAAATCATGATATCATAATGATTTGTTGGCTACTAAATTATTTTGAGACCAACTGCTTCCTTAGAAAACATCCCCTTTAAGTTTAACCAATCTTATTTCATTACATGTATGTCTTATAAGAAATTCCCAGAAGGCTGCTGCCATGTAGTTGAAATTCATGCTTTTGCAGCTGTCAAGCCATTGCCATTAATGTACATTCTTGGAATTGGGAATTCAACTTTAAATTTTTTTCAAAACAGAAGCAGCACATCTAATAGTTTCAGAGTAACTCTTCTGAAAGCTGCATGAGAGAGCAAGGATCCCAAATCCTGTGAAAACTTGTCAGCATCTTTTAGGTTCTTTAAAAACTCCAGTTCTAGGACACTTTTTTTAATGCCTTGATTACACTAACCTGAAGAAGACTGTAAATCTTGTCCATGAACATCAGAACACCTTGGGGTGTTCTTCCCTTCACATTAGTTTGTTATATAAACTCTGCATTGTACTTCTAACTGCCCCTGGAGCTGTGGGACTAATAATATGGCACAGCACATGAATGAGAAAAGTCACACTTTTTGGAACAAACACAAGAATTTTCATTGAACCAAGTACCAATCCTCTTTTCTTTTCATTGTCTCCAGACTGGATTGGAATGTCATACATCATGTGCAATGGCTAGTGGGGAAAACCTCCCCCACAACTGAAAGTTATTGACCTTATCAGAAATTCATGGAGAAGTGGAGATATACAATTCACAGACTTCTGATTGCTTCTGTCCTACTTTCCCATCTTAAAGACAAAAACCATTCTTGAATCTGAGCGTTTGTTATTGAAAAGATCAACCTTGTCCCCCAGTCCAGCAGCAGTTCTTAATTTCTGCGAGTAATGTAATTCATTGGAGTAACCTTGCACAGCAGTGAAGCAACAAGCTGACTTCTCTTTGCCCTGCCACTCTTGCTATGGTTAGAACTTTTAGCCACATCAGAAGATTTGGGGGAGGGGAGGGAGAGCAAAGGAAAAACAGTTATCCCTCATGTGTCATGAACATGCAAAACAGTCCTTGATAAAAGTGTTATTTTTAGGAATTAAATTGTTGAGAAAGCAGAATAATTTGGATCTTGGAATGGCATGCATAAAAGTTCTCTTCTCATTTTCAGGTCCCTTACTTATAAAATAAAGAATCCACATATAGGCATGAACTTTGGCAGAAGGAAGCTTAGAATCCTGTAGAACTAACGCTTCTATAAAATAACCTTCTCTCATACAGACTTTCTGTCTTTGATCTGATCTTTTGGAAGCAGCAGCAAAAATAAAGACACAAAAGGCAGTTAGGCATTGATAACGCTAGGAATTAGTCACAGATGGAGTACATATGAACGTTAGGGGATTTAGCATTGAGGCAAGCTTGCAATAAAATCAAATCATGACCAAACAATGGGTTTTTTTTACAGACAGTACAAAAAGTTCTGACCCAGAAGTCATTGTGATGAAATCAAAGAAACTGAATGAAGATGGCAGCACTGGGAAAGCAGCTTGTTTGGCAAGGAATTTCAATACAAAGAACATCATCTTGAACATGCCCTCTGATGACATCGTATATCAACAGAAGACACCGATTTTGACTTCAAAGTGGTCGTACAATACTATTAAGGTGGTCAAAGTGACAAACAAAACAGAGGTGACCTGCGTTGCAAAATCCGACAACAACATTATTGGAAATGACACAGCACGGCCAGGTAAAATTTTGTAGTGCAGTTGCAGCTTAGTCCTGGAGGCAGTGTGTTCTAGTGCTTGCTGTTTTCTGCTAGTAAGCATTGCCCTGGGTAACCAGGAGAAATGGGAAAGACATCTGGTAATCAAATAAAGCTAAAAGACATTTAAAAACATCAATCGTCCTAACTATTTAACAACTTGGAGTTACTTTTTTTGGGGGGGAAGACAATTTTTTTTTTAATGTACATTTACTTATAGCTAAATACTTCACCACACAGCAGCAAAACTCCTAGAGCACAGCCTGAAATAGCCTTTCTAAAAACAGTACAACACTAAAGTGGTGGTGTGGTTTTATTTCCTAAAGCACTTTTTATATTTCGGAGGATTGTTTTTGCCATCATGAAGCTCATTCAAATAGTAAAGCCAAAACAACACAGGATTTTTTTTTGCTGCAATTGCAAGAAGAAATATTCTCCTCAAATGACTGTTAAAATTAGTGATATAATTCCAACATTCGGGTCACATGACCATTTTGTTTAATCCTTTTTAAAATTTGGATATAGTTTAAAATGCATTTTCTTTATTATGCTACAGAAAAGGAATCTGAAGAACCAGTAAGAGGAGAGGTTTGCAACATCACAGACACCCCTGCGCAAGGTCAGTTACTTAAATAGATTGTGAAGTTACCTTACTATGTTGGGGCTAAATACATGGAAATGTATTTTCTCAGGGGTAGAGGAATCAGAATACAACACACTCGTGAAACACAACCTGTTTTGTCAGGGTAGCTAGTTTAGTGACAGGCAAGCAACAGGAAGCAAAATGCAGTTCAGACAAACAGCCTCCTCCCTTGTTGTTGCCGTGTTTCTCTGTCATCTTTTCCTTGCTAGTGTTTCTTTCCCTGAAACTACTACCTGTGGTTTTTCTCACTTCTGCCAGCATCACAATATCCAGGTCTAGACCACAATCTCTCCCATCTTTTCTCTTTCACTAAGCAGATACCAAAGTGGAGAAAGCAAACATGCTGTCTATGGCTGTGTTGGGTTTGAGAATCCTGCTGGCAAAAAGTATCGCCTTCAATACACTCATGAGTATCAAGTTGTTTCTTTTCTGAGGTAAGGAAGCAGATAGCTTGATCTGTAGAAATACTGGAAGCACGTGCCAGGAATGACCGCTTGTCTTTTTGTACTTCTTTAACCCGACAAGGAATGACACCTGTTCATTTACTCCTTTTCTGCTAAATAACTCTTGCATGTTTCTGGGGGGAAAAAACCACAACCACCATCCTCCTCCCACCCCCAAAAAACAATACAAAAAACCAATCACACACATCCCTGACCCTTCCTGCCCCCCAACCCACAAAGAAAATGGCTCCTTTCTGTATCCAAAGCTCAGTTCTTGGTGGCTGGTCCCCAAATTTTCATTGCAGCACACTTGTTTTGCCAAAGCAACTCGGGTATGATCAGAAGTGCCTAAGAGATATCTCATTGACTATTTCAAGTGGCAGAGCACAAAACCTGGAGAAAAATCAAGACAAATATGGAGTCAAAAACAAGGGTCCCCAAACACAAACATGTGAAGTAGTAGGAGGAAAGAGAGGAGGGAGAGGGTTTTTAAATTGAGGCAACAAAAAAGGCACAAAAAATAGTCCAGCCTAAGTTTTGTGAGTCTACCTGTCTTGATCTGACAGCTGTCAGTGGCACATACGCCCAATTGCATTAAATGTACTTTAAACACACTTTGCTCTTCTAGGCAATGGGGAAGCAAACCAACAGCAACCTGAAGAACAGCAAGAGAGCGTGTACAAGCAGCTCAATGGGTTGAGCAGCCAATGTCAAATCTGCTGACAATAACCATCCAGAACTCCACCAGCTCCTTCCCCTTAAGACATTTTATACTATTGAATCCTGTCCAGCTGGTTTATGTAGTAGAAGTTGTAACGGGTTTTGATATTTCTTCTTCTCTGTGAACCGAGAGTGCATTTTTCCTCATCCCCCTGCGAAGTAGAAATTGTTCTCCCCACTCTTCTAGCCTTTGCATAGAAGTATCCAACCTGCTCCAATTGTTCTGAAAAATCCAAACCTCGCTATAGATGTATGTCCCTTTTAAGACACCCTTTAAAGGCATATTGCATTACTCTCTATAGAACTGATATATTACTGCTTAGAGGATTCAGGCACAGTAAATGCTATTTATAAATGGTTTAATGCTCTAAATGCTTTAATTTTCTTTTTAGATAGCTTTAATAACAATAATTTTGTAGTGTAGATGCGAAGACCTGTGTTGGATCTGAAGTGATTCACCTGAGCCAGATAATGTTCAACCATAGAAACATTTGCATTTCTGTGTTAAACCTGAATGTCTTCTGCAAAGTGTATGGCGCCTACATTTTAGGGTACTGTAGTAGTGATCAAAATAAAGTTTTACTAAGCAAAAATGCTGTGATTTGTTCTGTGCACTTTCTTCTGAATTTGGGATGGAGATTGCTGAAATACAAGTGTCCTAATGACTGGTGACATTAGAAACACAGATTTGATAACAGAGATTTCCTGTTGGCTACATTTGTCTTGTTTAGACTTTGTACAGGGAAGTGAAGATTCCCTTTGGCTCGTTAAAAAGCTTCAGCAGGGCCATGAATTCTAGACTTAGAGGACTCGAATGAGGTCTGATCCTTCAGATCACTTTGAAGAGACCCCAGCAAAATATTTTGCATCAGAGACACATGTCTAAGGAGAAATACGTTAAGAGACAGCTTGATATAAGCATGTAGAAAAAAAATACATATATCAGAAGAGAAGAAAACATGCTGTTTTTTTCCACTTATTGATACCAGGAAGAGGCCAACAGGAAATAATGTATGGTGGTTTGATGGAGTGATAGTTTCTATAGCAACTTGGTTATTAGTCAAAAGGACCCCAACACACATATTCCCCAACTTCTCTTCCTCTCACAAGCAACAAGCAGGATGCTGTGGCCAACGTTTATGACTAAGTCACACCAAGGGGCTTGACTCCCCCTTGCTTTGAAAAACAAGTTAACCACATCCTGAAGGGGAAATAAGGTTTTTCACATACTGACTGAGCTGCTGCTGGCTTCAAGACAGCCTCTACAGAGTGCACAGTAAGATGTTTGATAAAATTTTGTCAGGTTAGTTCCTCAGAACCTGCAGGCACCTAGAGGAAGACCCTCACCCTATGCAGAAGATAAGTGAAATTTGTAGGGCAAATCCAAAACTAGTAAAATGCTTTTTTAGTGCATTCTACCACCATAATGTAAATCAGGGGGAGCTGTTCACTACTACTTTTATCCTGATTTTCTGATGACACCCTGAACTTTTTTATCTCGCACGCCACATCTCTTCCCAGTCTCTCAGGCAAGGCTGAGACTGGAAGTACCATTTCTGTGTCTCTGTGCAAATGAAGGAATGACATTTTCCTGAATAGTGCTTGTGCCTGAGAGCTTTGGTAGAATTAAAATCCTGCAACACTGCACAAGAATAAAAAGAGGGGTCTACAAATGTGTGACTACTGAGAGACAGCATTGACGCATACAGAAATTTATGAGCCAGAAAAAGACATCAGTCAGACCGATCCACACTGGCATAGGACACCAGAGCCCTCATGTCCATCATGAAGAGATTCATGACCTGAGCGATACCTCCATGGTCAGGTTTTTCAGACCTCCCTGTGCACCACTGGGAAACCAGTCAGTGTGGGAATATCTATGCCCTCACTAACCCCCTAAAATGTCAGTCACCCAAGTCTCTGTTATCTAGGTCTCAGTCAAAAAGAGAGAAACTGGTGACTTTGAGAAGACAGTTCAAAGTCTTCAGCTCTGTGAATCACGAGAAGGAAGGAATACCCATCCATCAGTCTCTTTCCATAGTCTGTCACTCACCCACAGTGAGCAGAATTAGTCCTCGTTGGAGCGGACTAGCCTGGTGGCCACATCTGTGGCTCCTCTAAGACTTTATTTCAGGTCAGAGTACATTAAATAAGAAGGCTGTGTCACAGCTGGCCAAAATAATGCTTCTGAGACATGATGCCAAGGATGGGTATTGAAGACAGCCCAGGTATCCTTATACTGTAGGCAAACTGGGTGCAGTCTATTTTTCTCACTTTATCTGGAGAAAACTGTGTCTGGCCTTCTTCTGGAAGGAAAGGTTTAACTTCCTGCAGCAAGAAGAAGCCTATGCTGGCTTAGACTAACTGGGGATAAGAGAGGAAGAGGGAACAAACTGCAAAATGCTCCCTTGGAGAGAAGAGAGGTATCAGTGAGGAATTTTGGCACATAGGCAGCCAATGTCTAGAGAAGGGACATTAATAGGAAAGGCAATACCATATCAGACCACAACATCCAGCTGGAAGAAACAGATACATGTGCAAGCACAAAACCCCTCTCCAGCTCTTAAACTTCTAGACAGATTATGCTGGATTTTTGATTTGAACCATTTCCCCTGTCGGGAACTGTCTAGGTCTAATTATTTTAGTTTGAGTTAGGAAAGAGCCTGTAGCCCCTCTGTCCTATTTTCTGTCATTGTGACTTCCTGATTGCCTCCTGCTAGCAGTGGGTTTTCACTTTACAGTTGCAAATCTATAATTTTGAGCCAATGCAGAACATGCAGCTTAAGAAAACAGGAGAATATAATTGTTTGCGGAACAAAATCCATAACAGAGCTTTTGTAAAGCCCAATAGTAAGACTGTGTTGGTGTGGCTAATTCCACAGAAGAGGGCAGAGCCTGCAGCTTTCCCAGCTGCTGTGAGGTAAGGGAAAGTTTTTGTAGAGAAATTGTACTCATTAGTAAAATATCCTCTCTTAAAATCAACACCTTGGGATATAGAATTAACCCTATATAGGAAAAAACACATTGTCCTGTAAGAGATCCAATGGTATCAGACTAACTGAGGATGATGATGAGCAGAACATTTTGATAGTATTACCCATATTCTCCTACATATGTAATTATATAGATATTTGATTGTGTCCAGATGGCCTTTGAATACTTCAGGGGTGAAGTCACTATCTCTGGAGATATTCAACGCTGTCTGGACATGGTCCTTGGAAAACAGCTCTAGATAGTCCTGCTTGAACAGGGGAGACCAGATGACATCCAGAGGTCCCTTCCAACCTCATTCTGTATTTCTGTGATATCTTTGTCCTACACAGAATGTTTGCTTGGAAATTTCAAAGAAGAAAGCCCAGATTAGGAGTATAATTTTTGGGGCAGGAGAAGTAAATTACACATTAAAAGTGCAATTCAGTAAGGAAAAAAAGTAGTCTCTCTTGCCCTACAGCTGTAAACATTGGTCAGGAGCACTAAGAGTCAAATAAATAAAGCAGAGGGACATAAGTAAGTCATGAGATAACAAAAGACAAAAATGCATTGTGGGACTTGAGAAGACAGTGACAGCAGTAGCACTTAGCACAAAGACTTGAATGCTTTTCTCTGCTGTCTCTCACAATGAGATGGAGGAGACTGATCCTCAAACAGTTTCAATATTTCTGGTGTGAGGCAGGCTGTAGGGAGTTGAAGCCCACATCTCATCAGTGAAATCCATTCTGAGCAGCCCCAGGGGAGATGTTGCAAACGGTCAGCAGAAATTCAGCTAATGTGGCAAGTCAAGCTTACAGAGCCTGAACGCAATCTGGAATTTCTTGAAGACATTGTCAGGTGAGCAATGTCTTATTAGATAGAGAAATAGGTGGGGTACCTTTGAGGCATACAAAAATATTCAGGCTTCAAGGTCTCGCAACATGATTACAAAAAGCAGTACTGCTATTACTACACTAAGGACTCCATATGACACCATATCTCCTCTGTTATCCATCAACTTCATTTTCTTCATGGGTGCGCTCACCAGAAAATTCACTCCCCACTCAGTGTCAGAGCCTGGAAACAGCTGATGTGAACATGTCCATCCAGATGCAGTGCTTATATCCAAGCTGCAGAGTCTGTGGTCGTCTTTCTTTCCTTGATGTTAATGCTCGTGGCTCTTTGCAATGGTGCATTCCTCTCCATTTTCCCTTAAGGTTCTGAGGATCTATCAAGCAGGTCTGAGTCACGCTAAGTCACACACCAAATGTACCTGCCTTGGGGGGCCAGGAAATTTTCCTCTTTGTAGGTAAAAGTCACACATGGCATGTGTCAGACTAGGAATCTGAATGCCTTTAAATTGTTCATTGTGGGTATCTCCTTTCCTGTGCAATTGCTGTTGTGTTTTGGGTTGGTTTGTTTGCTTGTTTGTTTGTTTGAAGTTTCTGATTCAAACCCTTTCTCCTTTTAATGCAGACCTAAGGAACTCAAGTCATAAGAGAAGATGTTCATCTGGTACATACCAGTCAACAGCATGCCCATAACCCCTAAAGATATAATTGTCATTTTCACTGCAAAAAATGTCTATAACTTCTAGTAGACTTCAAAGTACATGGCTTTCTAGATAAGTTTAAAAGTACTTGGGAAGGATCCCATTAATATATCATCAAGAGTTATCACCCAAGCAATGAGAATCAACAAGGCAACCCTGTCACTAGTGAAATTCTGCATGATTTGCTCAGAATGACTGCTCCAAGGTGTCTTCCCTCCTTCTCTGCCATGAGTCAGCAAGGGACTTTTTACTTCCCTTCCCTGTTACCTTGCTTTAAGAAACTTTCTGCCTGCCACCTGCAGAACAAGTTGTGGCTTTTTTTCTCTAGCAAAAGGTAGGAAGAAGTCTGATGTTCCTGTGCTTATTATTCTCAACCAAAGCAAGCTTGTTGACTGCACTTCTCCCTCTGCCTCCTACTTTCCAATACCAAAAGACAGGATGGCACTGTTAGAAGAGAGCTGAAATTTCAGCACAGAAAGTCCCCAGGAGTCCAAACCAGATGCAAAGAGAAGATATAATGATGAGTCATGGCATCTCTGGGGGTCTCTGCCCTTTTATCATTGCAGCTGGTGCTGCAGGACTGCCGCGGATGTCTAGAGTGACCCGGAAGACATACAGTGTCTGCATCTAGTTTGCCACCTGATGAAGAGTATTCTTCCTCTGTGTACCTTGTTGATCCTAGATGTTCACTCATAAGACATGAAAAGGAGTGAAGAGCTTAAAATGCCCCCGAGGTCTGGAGTAATGGGGCAGCTGAAGTCCTAGGTAGCTTTTAAGTTCAAGATCCTTTTGCATCCTCAGGGAATCCAGCATCAGAATCAGTGTTTTCAAACTTTTGAGACTAGTTGGTCCAACATATTGAATAGTTCAGCTCATTTCTTTAAAAGATTACAACAAGTATGTCAGGGGTGGTTCTGGGGGAGATCATATAATGCACCCATCCCTACAAAGTACGTGGAAGAAAATACAGCTTCTTTTACTAACATAAAGTTTTACTGCTTTAATTTTCCTGAGTATTTCTAAATCTTATTACATCTGCTGCAATACAATCCCATTCTGAATAAAGAGCTTAAGGAATCAATTTCACCATCAGCACTTTTATTTACACAAAATGCCAATATTCACAACACTTAACCAAATTCTGTCACATGACAGCTTTCTGTAAATTTAAGACATTTTATTGTGTAGTCTTAAACTGTATTTTTTCATTATATTTCAAGGACTTTCATTTTTGTCTGGACATCATAATGGTAATTTCAAATGGCCATTCAAACCCCGCCTGGACATGTTCCTGTGCCCCCTGCTCAGGTGTACCTGCTCAAGCAGGGGGTTGGACAAGATGATGTCCAGAGGTCCCTTCCAACACCTACCACTCTGTGATTCTGTGATTTCTTTGTTAGAATTATTTTAACTGTAGAATAACTTCTAGAGCCTAGCTGTTCAGAAAGCTACTTTGCTTTTCTGTGGAAGGGTTCATTAATATGATGATGATGATGCCTAGATTTCAAGTGAAAACCTAAACTACTTTGCTAACTCCTGGAAATCTCTTCACCTGGATGATGGTTAAAGAGACTATCATGTTTTAGATAAGATGACCTGTTCTACATTCCTTTCTCAATAGTACTTCAGATACTGTTCAATTTTCTCAACATCAGGAAATTTTAAAATTGTGTTTGTGCTTGGTACAATTTTATGGCTGTTCTGCTCTAATAAATTTAATTCTTTTTTGCATAATTTTCTTATTTTAACTTAGTAAGATACTTATGGTATACTTAGCCATCTTTTTACCCATTGGTCATCCCTAGCTCGTATCCTAGGTCAGGGAGGCTTCAGATAATTTTGAACCATACAAATCATTAAATCCCTATTGCTAATAATGTCTTCTCCAAGTTTAAGTCTGCAGTTCTTTTCTGGCTGCTACTGCACTTCATGGCCATTCCCTGGAAAAAATTTACAGCCCATTTCATGCAAAATTTACATCTTCACCTTTCTGTTGGAGGTATGCTGCTTGTAATTTTGATAGCCTCTCCCCCAAGTTGCAACTGCTTTTGAGCAGCCAGTTATATTTAACTGCATGCTATAGGCAGAATGGGAATGCAGAGAAGTTCACAGAGCCCAATATGACTCAAAAGATGCAACATCTGCATTTCTACTCATTAGTTATACCTGCAATCATTCAGATACAAGAGCTTCACTAATCACTCTGATGGAAAGCAGATCTCTGCCTAATAAAAGTAAGGCATTGCATGCCATGCATTTTTGCAGACTTTTTGGGTTTTACAGAGGGCAAAACTGCTGTAGCAACCAGGAACTTTGAGACCTGAGTGTCAAAAGATTCCACTTCCAAACAGCTTCTCAGCCCCTTCACCTCCAGCAGGTCATAGCACAGTATGTGTTGTGGCTTCTCATTATGAAAGGACACATACCACGAACAATGTGAACTGAAATAAAACCTTTTAAGTACTTTCAGGCAAGTGTTCACCTCCAGCAAATCAAGTGTAATCTTTTTTCCCTTTGGCAGGCCTCACAGACGGAGTACGCTGTCTAACACCTGTATATGTCCCTTCTTGCTGAGCAGGTCAAAATGGTGACAGCTCTCTCCTGTGGCAGAGAACATTAAAAGCACCCTAAGTGAATAAACATCTTTCCATATGTTTAAATGGAAAAGCACCACGGAGAACAAGGAAAACTCATTAGGAGGGAGAATATTTTGCATTATGTCTCATGCTTTTATTTATATAGGGGGAAAGGAGTATTTATGCTTCCAGCTTATACCGTTCTTGCTTCTGCAGAAATGTATGGGAATGGCTCAGGCAAGACTAAATATCTCTAAGGTGCCCAGCCTCCACAAGACACAAAGGATGGTAAAGCTTCATAGCTAGAAAGGCTCTGGCAGCACAAGGCAGGACTCCCAGTCTCATTTCTTTAGTGTCTTGGCTTTCTCAGAGCTAATAAGAATGCCACAGAAAGGAGAAGTTCAGGGACAGTATCAACATCTCTGTATGTAGGCTGCCAGAGAAAAGTGCTTAGATTAGCCTCAAATGATGCACAGGATTTTGTATTCTCTGGCAAACTGTTACAACACAAATATTTACTCCAACCGCATGTAAAAAAACACCGGCCTGAACCCCTCTCCAACTCAGACCCATGAACATGCACATATCAGTGCCTCAGCCTTACCCTTTGCAGAAAACATTGTTTCTTATATTTTTTCATGTGATGCCCCACTGTCTTCTAGGGCTAGAATACTTCCTCACCTTCAAGTCTTTAAGCTGCTTATGTGCGTAGCACATCAGCGTGACCTGGGGTTTATTTAGTACATTCTTGTCAAAAAGGAGTAGGGAAGCTTGCTGTAAGTTGCTCTTAAAATGGGTCTGGGTGTAATGTCGTTAATGTTGCTTACTTTTTACTACTGTAAAACCCAGCTGCGTGTAAAAGCTATGCCTGTGAGTATTATTGCATGTACTTGTATCATCTTGTGCAAGGGTTGCATTTGAAACGAAGAGCATACAGATGCTTAAAAGGATACTCAAAGCAAAACCCAAACTTTCCAGGAGTTTTAACTTGGTAAAAGTAATTGAAATACATGAAATGAGGTGGAAAAAAAATCCCAATTTTTAAAAAAAATCTAACTCCATCAGCATATTCTTTTCAATTTAAACTTTATAACTGAAATGGTAAACTAGGCTTTATTTCACTAGTTGTTTTCTTGATATTACTTTAAACAATAGCAAACTGCATGAGAATGTTAAATATTAAATACCTTTTTTGTACAGCTGAATCCTTCTGTTTTCTTATACAGCATTAAAAATACAATATGATAAAGATATTCCTGCGTTCCGCTGGGCATTATCTGACCTGTCTTGTTTACTCAAACTACTAAAAAGTTCCTAGTAAAATTAGATATATTGATGTAAACTGAATTTCTTTCCTTGATCTCTCCTGCTACCTGCTGGTCAAAGTGTTTATTGTTCTCACAACATTTTTGATTTGATGGAATCCAGTAAATAGGCCAAATGAGAAAAAACACCAAACATCCAAACTCATAATAAGTGTTGTTTCTGCAAATGCCACAGATTAAACTTATTTGCTTTTCATTTGCGTTCTTGCCAGCAGGTGTAGATGAAAAACCTCACTATGTGATACAGAGGCTTTAGAAAATCCAGTGCCAGAGAGGCTCAGGTGAAAGATGAATAACTGAACTGAGATTCAAAGAAGCTTTTTTGAAGACACAAGCTAAAACAGCTGTACAGTTGTGATTCGTAACAGAATAAATGGAGTAGAATATGGGAAATGCAGCACTGTTTTTGAAATTAATTACTATTTCTAAGGGAGCTTTAAACTGTAGATTATTCAAGAACCCCAGTGGCCAGAATGTCCTAGGCTGGAGGAAAGATGTCTTGCTGGGATTAAGGGATGTGTTTGTACTCTGAAAAGCTGTTATGTCAGAAGCAGGCTAGGGTCTTCTGAAGGTACGCATGTCTCGCTAAACAAGGAGGAAATCTGAACCAGCGAGGAATGCAGTACAAACTTTCTGGCTTCAGGCAATGAAGAGGTTGATAACAAGGTGGATGAATACAAGTGCCAAAGTGTCTGGTGCTCTGTGACAAGGAAATTGTAGAGCAAGTTGTTGCATCCAGGAAGGCTGCAGATGAGATGCACTCAGGAGCTGTGTTCTGCTCCTTTGAACTGTGAGGTTTTCTGCAGAGCGGTTTCTCACTGTGGAAGGACCGAGCCATGTCAGTGCCATCAAGTTCTGCCTATGGACCTGGCTGTTTCTGGAAACAGGTAAGTCTGTCTGCTGTTGGCCAGGAATTTTGCATGCCACAGACTTCTGTGTATAATTCTTCTCTAATGTCATCAAACTGGGAATTCAGGGTGCATACATTGGAATCCTTCTCTTCATTAGGTATACTGCAGTCATGATGATGACTATACTGGGGGGTGTGTGCTCTTGAACAGACCTAATTGGGTTTAGTGGTACAGTCAATCAGGGAGAGGGCTGATCTTAAAGGACTGGCCTTAGAGATGGTCACTTGCTATAGGATGCTGGTAAAATTACTTATCCTTTGGTGTCCACTATGTGTGAAATAGGAGAGAGAAATTAAATTCCTTAAAATGTCCTATGTATCCAAATGCTACAGGGGCTCGGGAGGATGGAATGACTTAAAAAGACAGAATCTGCTTTTAATTCTGTTTCATTTTTTATAGTAGCAACAGTGGGAGAATTTCTATTTGTTGAAGCGGCTTGTGTATTTGGAACTCCGGGTGAGATGTTTAAAACGGTCAAGTGATCTGATCTGCTGTTTTACATCCTATAATGAAGTGGGCAGTTTTTCCTCCCCACAGCTCAGCCAGCTTTTAGTTGAAAATGTTTGATTTCAGTAGGTATTGTGCATTCAGAGCAGCTTGGAAAGCTAATGGTTTTGTATATAAATAATTTTTGTATAGACATACATAAAGGTTTCCCACCACTAAACTTATAATTTGAACAATAGTAATTCCTTCCTCCCTCCCTTCCTTCCTCCCTTCCTCCCCTTCTCCCTCCTATACTTCCTTCCCTCCTTCCTCACTGTGTTGTACAGTACTTCTGGAACCTCGGAATGGCACTCAAAGGAAAACTCCAAATGCAAATTTTGCTATGGCTGACTTACAGATAAAAGCTGATTTGGATGTGGTAAGAAGGGATTTCTTTTTTTTTTTTTTTTGTGAAGTGGTGTTACACTGTGATGCTAGGACTTGGAGGGAACTTACTGTTGCACAGGAACCACACATTCTCTTCAGTTCAGCCACTATAACTCTGAGTAAAAACACAATCCCTCCTGTGTTTGCTACCCAGGAAAAAATATGACCAGCTGCTGGTCCTAATTTTTTTATTTTTTAATTTGCTGCAAGTAAATATGCTTGAGACTGCTTGACTGGACTGGAACTGATTGGCTAAACTATTCTGGAAGAGATGCCCAAATTCTTTTTCAGCTGATCCTGAATATCCATTAAAAAAGTTTTTCTTCTCTATGAAGTATGACACAGAAAGAAAGATTGTATTCATGAGAAAAGTAAAAGTTTTAGAATAAATGTTCTTTTTGCTCTGTGCATATTCAGTTATTTTAGAAGAGTTACTGCAGAACTATTTCTCCAAAATCATATCAGTTACCTTTTCTCAGCAGACAAAGGTCTGGCTGGTTTTTGAAATGCTGTTCCTTGAATGGATTTTTCATTGCTTTGAATATTTAATCCCTGTGTATAATTGTCAAGTTGCTTTAAAATAAAAGTTATCGATATTTCTATGTGATAAGGAAGTATTAAAATTCATAATGTGAATCTTGAGTTTCAGGAGAGGATGGAAGTCATGTTTTTGTAAAGGGCTAAGCTGCTGTGGGCACGATCACTGAGACGTTCATATTCATGTGTGGAACACGTCTAACAGTGCATTCAGGTAAGCTGCTCATTTTTATCTAGAGAAATATGAGGATGGCATTTCCAAGGATGCTCCCATTTAAAATTCCCAAACATGAAAAAAAAATGACAGGAGCACAAATCACTTCCCTGCCAACTACAGCAGCCAGTTTGTGAAGTAAAAGGAAGATATTCAGTAAAATCCTGCTTACAGTAGGTTCTTTCAACGCTGTTGTCTAATATAGCACTGAAGCAGCTTCCCAGAGGTGACATTCGGAACAGAAAGTGCAGCCAGGTAAAAAAGGTTGGAAAAAACTTTGTAAAACTTTGTAAAAAAAAAAAAGGATATACATGAAAGAGATCATATTATTCCCTGTGCATTTAAATGAACTTAAATGAGAATAAAATCAGATTAGCCATCTGTGCGTATTATTTTTCAAGACCAGCATCAACCGGGATCCTTCCTACTAAATCATCTGTTATCAGTTTGGTGTCATTCTGTAAATTCAGGTCTGCTTTCTGACTGGACAAACTGATTGTAGTTGCCAGTCCAGTCTTACTTGAGAAAGAGTTTGAAGGCTACTGTTTATAGATGGAAACACAGCGTAGGACAGTTTGTCTTCTGGGGAAGAATTTGAAGTTATATTTGAGAAAGGAAACATTGAGATTAAAATCCTGCGATGCTTCTTTTCTGTACATCAGCAATTAGAAAAATCTAGAACTAGTGCTTGAGATTAAAAAGCAATTAGATGCTTCAGCCTGCTTTGGTTTTTTGTTTTGTTTTGTTTTTTTTGGGGGGGGTTGTTTGTTTTTTTTTAAACTTGAGCTTTTGCAAAGCTTCCTATAACAGTAAAAACACTTGTGGCAAATACCAAATTAATTTTTGTCAAGGGGCTATATCTGACAGTAAGGCCCACTCAGTGTGTTTCTGATCTTTTTTCTTTCTTTTTTTTTTGCCTAACAGATCGTTATTTCTTATTAAATATGAGAAATACACGTACGTCCATAGGCTTATTTATGTAAATCCATCTTTTCTGGCATACTTATCTTAAACTGCAACTTGAAGATAACTATACAGATATCTATATATTGTAGTCTAGAAACACTAATAAAATAATGTACTTCAGGGTTCTTTCATCCTTATTTTTTATATCTGACATTTTTATTTGCTTCTTGGATATCTTATAGACTTAGTTCCTGCAAAATCCCTGAAAACTATTACTTAAAAACATGACTTGTACTTGTTGCTGAGAGTCATAAATTTTTGGCCACTATTTTTGACATCCCTCTTTGTAAAACATCTTGGGTGTTAATGATGCAAACCTAATTTAGAAAGAAATGAGACTGTGAGTACTCAAACCCCAATAAAGTCAATGTTACACTAATGTTGTAAAAGAAGTGACCGACTTTTGTGAGCAAATAAAAGGAGCTCACAAAGGAGATGTCTAGAGGGTTTATGTTAGCTTTTCTTTAGCAACACAAAGAGGTTATTCCCTATGTTTTTCAGCTGAAAATCACAACGAATAAGAAAGATCAGAGTGCTAGGAAATGACCTTCACCTGCAATTTACAACTGTAGCTGCTTGAAAACTTTGCACTTAGACTCATTGCATGAGAGGGCATTGAGGGCAGATTTCTGTTCTTGAACCTTGCTCTGAGCTATCTGCCTGAACTGATTAATCATGAGTTAAGCAGAATTAGACTGAGATCTGAAGCTTGAGAAACTGTAGTTAAAGTGTACCCAGTCGGGAAGAATGACTCCAGAGGAGCCAAATGAGGCTTGTCATTTATCCTAGCCGAAAAGAGCACTCAGTAGTTTTGTGATGGGACATGGTTCCAGTAACTTAATGTAAATTTCTCGGCTCATGCACGGTGGTGCTGGTGTAGCCACCTCAAAGTGAGTCTGTCAGAAGGGGATACATCTGAAAGTCAGTGCAAGTAGGTCTGAAAGCAGAAATGGTTATTTGTGTAAATGTATGCAATATCTCAAATGATATAATTTTAGAGATCTCTCTGCACTATAATACTAGTCTTTGAGCAATTTGGAGGATGCCATTAGACGTGACAAAATGCAAGCAATGTGGTGCCCAGTGACAGGATGAGAAGCACTGGGCACAGACTGAAACACAGGAGGCTCCATCTGGACATCAGGAAACATTTTATCACTGTAAAAGTGACCAGCCACTGGCACAGGTTGCCCAGAGAAGTTGTGGAGTCTCCCTTGTTGGAGCTATTCAAAAGCTGTCTGGACATGTGCCTGGGCAACCGGCTCTAGGTGGCCCTGCTTGAGAAGGGGGCTTGGACCTGGTGACTTCCAGGGGTCCCTTCCAACCTCAACCATTCTGTAATTGTGTCTCGTCTCCCTTCTGAAAGAGGTGGTGAAGTAGCCTGAATTTTTTTTGCCTTTGTAAGTTGAAACAGGCTTTCCATTGGAAAGACTTTGCTCAGGTGCTGCAGCTCCAGGTTCAAAAACATTAAAAAGAAATTGCATTGTAACATTAATTTGAAAGGTTAGCTTAACAAATCTGTGCAGACAAGAAAAAGATAATACTGGATTTTGGGGCTCCAATGCCAGTTTCTATGAATCCCTGTGCATCTATTGGAATGAAAATAGAGGCAGAAAGTGGGACTCAGTTGCTCTGTGGAGTGTCCGTCTACACTTTTTGGTATAAAGGAAGATTATGGAAGTGTTTGTGGGTTTGGGTTTTTTTCCCCCCAAAATTGGGAATGTGAGAACAGAGGCAAAAAAAAGTGCTAGAGAGGAATAAATCCTTAAGGCTTGGTCATCATTTTGGTGCTGTTCAGGGGATGAGGTGACATTTGAAAATAAAACCAAAAGAAAACCCAAAACCAAAAACCTGAAGAAACATCATTGTTGTGTTTGGACTCTATTTAGGCTCTATTGAATGATGAGTTTAGATAGTTTTGATGTGAGGTGCCTCAATGATGCAGGTTAGTGTAAGCTGGGATAAGATAAACACTAACTGAGGTGGATGAAGGAAGTGCTATAGAAAAATTTCCACTCCTGTCTTGCTTTTTCTTATCCATCTTCATGGTTACAGTTAATTATTCAGACTTCTACATTTGCTTTTATCATAGAAGGATGCAGCTACAATCTCCTTGGTGATAGCTATGAGCTGGGGTGGTGAGATAGGACCCTACAGCAGTGGTATTCACAGTAGCAAATTGTAATGAGAATTTTCACTGGGGTTTTGATGTAGGAAGCTTGAGAAGAAACACCCCTGGAGCTCTATGTATACACATCAAAGTTAAAAACTTCTTTGAGTCAAAAGCTACTGCCAGTATTTTTGGTAAAGCTCTTTGGCACAGTGAAACTCCACGGGTGTCTACAAAAAGCTGACTTTTGGAAAGGAGACAAGGCTGTCTGCTCATCCAAGTAAGTGCCAGAAATAAATATCTCAGAAACTGAGCTTGGTGATGCTGAGATGAGCTTTGGCATTTAGGGATTTAAAGATAATTTCTTCCCTTAATGAGAAACTTTCCAATTAGCTGTGTTTCTACAGTTAGTAGGTGTGTCACATTTCAGATAAAGAACAAGCTAATGTTCACCTTGAAATTGTCAGACTAGTGAGGCCAAGTTTACTCCCTTTCATACCAAACATTCAAGTTCAAACCTGCTAGCCTAAGATTATTTTGCTTCTATCTTCATCACTTGTTTTTGAGGTATTTTTTTATGTTTAATATCTTCAAGATGAGAACTGTGCTTGAAAAATGCCTGTGTTCTGTTGTTTAGAGGGGGGACACTAGGAGAGCTGGGCTAAGCTTAGACAGCTCACATGTGTAGGATATATTTCTGGTCTGTCTCAAGACATCTAATTTCCTTGGACATGTAGTCCAGAGTGTCAGTTTCTTTGCGCCACGTGAAGGCTAAAAAAAGAAAAGACTTTTCAAAGGAAGGTTTTTACTAGTTTCACAGTTAAAAATTGAAAGACCATTTAATAAGTAGGGAGAAAGTCTGTCACGGATCAAAACTTTCCATGGCCAGGATTCTGTAAAGCTCTGCTATGGTGTAACTTTGGAGGTGGAGATCAAGAGCTTAAATGTGGATGAGGAATACACCTAAGAGTAAAACCATGTAAGTCTAAAAGAAATGTGAAAGGCTTTAGAAAGCAAATGCCTGTGTTTCTGAGGTTTGTATGCACACAGATGTGGGCCACAGATGTCCAATACTAGTTCCCCATAGAGTTTAACTGAAGATTTGCGTCTTTGTTTTATTCTAAGTTTCCTGAATGGAAATGGGGAATGACATGTGAGTGCTTACATTTCAATATTCCAATAAATTTACCTGTTAATTTACATATAACTTAGGTTTTAAAAGCACTGGAATTTATTAATTTCCTTTTTGAGTTCAAGATGAACTTCCAACAATTATTTCTCTTAGTGTCTCAGCAACCAGATTTTTTAGTGTTCAGAAAATATCAGTATGTGTGGATTTTTCTCCCAAGGCAGACAATCAGGTCTTTGATAGGAGCATGTAAGAACTTAGTGTTTCCTAGAAGCACCTACTTTCATTTATTTCCAGATGACTTCCAAAAGTCAGAAGAAAAGGAGGTTTCATCTATAGTAGCTCAATACTTTGGATGAGATTATTCCTGCCTGTGTTACTGGGTATGACACAATTCTTAAACAGAAGTAGAAGTGATTTCCTGCAGCATGTTTTGGCACTGTTCACAGTGATCAACTGCCTCTGGAGTTTAAGCCGGAGCTGATCATTTATTTGCCAGTAAATGAGGTAGCAATAGAAACTAAGTTCATTAAAGCTTTTGTTACTGCATATACCATTATTCTGAGTTCTCCCCACAGGTGGTAATCCACCTTCTGGAATGGAAACAAACTGATGGTAAACCCAGGTATTTTTTCCTAGTGAAGAATCACCCTGTATAGATAAGGTGGAGTGATAATTACTTCTTCGTGAAAAATAAGTTTCCAATTTAAAGTGGAAAGGAAAGACAGGGACACATACAGAATCACAGAATCACAGCCTCGTAGGGGTTGGCAGGGCCCTCTGGAGCTCACCCCGTCCCACCCCTGCTGGAGCAGGCACCCCCAGAGCAGGGGCACAGGGCCGCGTCCAGGCGGGGGGTGAATGTCCCCAGGGAAGGGACCCCACAGCCTCTCTGGGCAGCCTGTGCCCCTGCTCTGGCACCTGCACAGGGAAGGGGTTTGTCCTCATGTTCAGGGGGAGCTTCCCGTGTTCCAGCTTGTGCCCGTGGCCCCTTGGCCTGGCGTTGGGCACCGCTGAAAAGAGCCTAGTCCCATCGTCCTGACACCCATAGAGGCGGTCAAGATATTGATGAGTATTGATGAGATCCCCCCTCAGCCTTCTCCTCTCCTTTTTGAACTGGGGAGCCCAGCACTGGACACAGCACTCCAGATGGGGCCTCACTAGAGCAGAGCAGAGGAGGAGGAGAACCTCTCTTGACCTGCCGGCCACACTCTTAATGCACCCCAAGATACTCTTGGATACAATTATATGTAACAAGTTGAGGGTAATGTCTTTAGTTAAGCCATGAGGCTAATTCAGTAATGAAGTATGGGTATCATAATTTAATACTCCCAATTGCATTTAGTTAAATTATCTTCTAAGAAAGGAGGAGATAAGAAGGCAAATATATTTCTCTAGATGTTTTTTGTAAAGCACTTGCTGGCTGTGTGAATAGAGCAAACTTTGGGAAATTAATATTTGGCTGGGGAACAAGAATTGTTATAATACCAAGTAAGTGAGAATTGAAAAATTTCATATATAAACACTAAGAACCTAACTTCTGTTTCCAAGGCTCAGCCTCTCATATCAATCCAATTTTACTAATTACACTTCTATGCGTTTTGTTTTTTAAGGATTTAATTTTTTGAAGGTTTAGGAAATCTTGTCTCTGTTCTGGTGAGTATCCATAAGACTGAAAAACCTTTCAATATTGATTTTTCTTATGCCAATCCCATGGCCTTCCCAAATGTACTATGTTACAAGGGCAGTAGTGTGGAATGATTCACACAAATCTTTTTTATTCTTTTAAAATCAATATGTTGGCACAATAATGGTCACAGAGAAATGTTGCAGTGTTTAATGCTGTCCACTTTTTGTATCCGCTCTTCATCTGAAATATGCTAAATGGAAAAAAAGTGAAATGTAGAACTTGTTTGCTTTTACAGACCCAAAATATATACTGATGTAGGTAGTAAAGTATTAATTGATGCCATTTGTGATAAGATTTGGTTTAGCAAAATTTTAACCCACAGGATTAGATTTCTGTGGATACAGTCATCCGCACAGCAAGACATTTTGTTTGATGCTGGGTTCTAATTATTTTGGAAAGACATTATTTAACTCCATCATTCAGTGGTGATTTGGAATCTGTTAAATTCTTCCTGTAATGGTTTACGTAAAGCGCCTTGTCACAGTGTGACTGGAGGTTATGGGAAGTTCACTTTTGGTGGAGGAACTCACCTGTTTGTACTTCCAAGTAAGTCTTCCAGTAAAAATAGTGATCTCAGATCATAGTGTTTCAGCACATCCCAGATCCAGTGAGAGTCCATCCAGTGTGACTCCTGTGTCCTCAGCACAGCTGGGTGCAGAGGTGTTCTTGTGCTTCGGTCACAGGTATCTTGTCCCAGAGATTCAGACTGAATGATGAATTCAGATTCATCATTCAAAGGAAGTGAGCAGCAGTATAAATCAGACAGGCTAACGTCAAGTTTGTGTTAAATTCTGTTCTGCCCTTGCAACTTCAGTTAGGTACTTTTTATAAAGGAATTTGTATGAAGCCCTTCCACCAAAGGCTAATATCTGATAAAGTGCATAGATTGGGGGGGGGGGGGGGGGCTATGAGACAAATAGCTACTAATTTTCTACCTATTTTGGGGCTTTAGCAATGTTAGTTCAGAACTGCTGCATTCCCCATGCAAGCTAAGCAATTTAGAAGTAATTGGCAGTTTAATGGACCTCCCTTTCAGGCTTAGATATTCGAGCTACTTAAAATGTTATCTTGTTCTACTGGGTTGATTGACTTCATTGTCTATTGAATAGGTGTGATAAAATGGCCATCTGTGCTGCCGTTGAGAGCCAGATATACCTAAGAAACAGAATTCAGTAAAGTAAAATTAACTTTCTTTTCACTTAGTAGAAAGAAATCAGAACAATCTTCTGTTAATAGCAAAGAAATTTACAGTTTTCAGGTTTAAGGAAATTATCTGAGGAGAAAAGGAAGAAAACCAGTACAGACAGCATTTTCCATAAAATACAGATCTATATATGACTGGGTTTGGTTCTGTTTGTGTTTTTTTTTTTCCATTTTGTACTATGAAAGGCACAAGTTTTCCTTTATAGTCAGGTCCTGTGACTCACCAGGATGCTTTTAGTCAAGAAATTCTTAAGTTCAAATTTTAGATTTTTGTAGAAGCCTGTTGGCAATGCAACAGGAGGAGGAAGACAGCAGATATTTGGACAGGGGACATGGTTAGTTGTGACACCAAGTAAGTGTAGTCTAGTTAATGACACTCAGCTTTTTTACCTGTTTCTTTTCATACTCTTCAAGATGTGGAGATCTATCTGCCTTTGAAGATAAAGAAAAAGTGTGGGGGGTGAGAAATTGAAAGCTGAATGTAAATGATAAGACAAATACTCAGTGGTACTAAGCAGGTTATTCTAACAAGTGTATGTTTTCACATAAGAAATAAAAATTCCTAAGGTATTCTAAAAGCTGGCCAAAGGCCAGGGGGCTTAGATTCAGTAGGGTAAGGTGATCAGATTTTCTGAAGAACATGAAAATACAGTTTGAAGGGCCAGTTTCACTTGCTCTGAGTTAAAGCAAAACATATCTGAAGTTCTCCAAAACTGTTTTGGAGATGTACCCAGCTCAAGTTATTGGTCCATAATGTCAACTTGTAGAGTGTGATTTTTATTCTTTTGTGACAGTCTTAAACAGGGATCTTACACTTGTTTTTCCTGTCTGAGTTATGTAGGGGTCAGACTAAATAATCTTAGTAAGTCCTGATTCTTGATTTGTGATCAGAACAGTATTTCTGTCAGATTTTGCCTTAGATTTATAGATGAGAAATTATGGTTCTGCTAAATTCTGTGTCAAGCATTTATCTTTTCCAAAGGGCAGAAAATACTGGGAGGTGGGGAGGGTGGGCAGGGGGGGATGCTTTAATGAAAAATGATATGTAGGATATGTAGGAAATTATAGGAGGAAACCCAAGGTTTTCTTAGTAAGTGAGCACCACAATGTGTTAAAAATGCAGGGAGTGATTTATGCTCTGATGAGGTGTGAAAAGGAGGACTATGTGGGCTTGCATTCATGACACCTTCATCATTGCATTTCTAAAAGCCTTGCATAAACAAGTTATCCACTTAAATATATGTGGGACCACACAGTATATGCTATGAGTAGCTAAAATGTGGATATCCACCACAGAAATTCATTAGGAGTATGGCTAATTATTTGACTGCCAGGACAAGTTCTCTTTCTCTCTCATATATTTTAGTCTGCATATAAGTTCTGTACTCTTAGTGAGGAACCAAGAATGAAGGCTTGTGGTTAGTGTGCAAGCTTACAAAATGGAAACTTTCTAATGAGGTTTCATAGAATCATAGAATCATTAAGATTGGTAAAGGCCTCTAAGATCATCAAGTCCAAACCCCAGCCCAACACCCCCAGGGCTCCTAAACTATGCCCTGAAGTGCCGCGTCTACGCAGTGTTTGAACCCCCCGAGGGACGGTGACTCCCCCACCTCTCTGGGCAGCCTGTGCCAGGGCCTGACCACTCTGGCAGGGAAGAAATTTTTCCTAATATCCTATTTTAAATATATGCACAGATTTCCTTTGCCAGGTTGAGTAAATCTGGGATGGGACCATCTTGGTTTGTTCCTGTCCAGATCATCACAGATTATTTCCCTGTTTTGTGTACAATTGCAGGGCAGGAAAGGTTTTTGCAAAGGAATCAAATGATGTGTGAATTCAGGAAACAGTTATAGCAAGTTGCAGTTTGGCAAAGGAACTAGGCTCAACGTTGAACCAAGTAAGTGCATAATCTTGAGTGTCTTGAGTGTCTTGAGAAGTATTGGAGAAGCTGATGCTTGTAATTGGTAGTACATAATGAAGCTGGGAAAGGAATCTCCTTCCATATCTACTGCTTCTAGGGCTGAAATGATAGTGTGGCTGGAGCATTCAGCATAAACACAGCAGCAAGAAATGTATGAGGTTTTTTGTAAGGTCACAGTAATACCTTATGGAAAGTAGCTGTTATGGGAGGAGTCCTTCTAACAGTAATTACAGTGGAAAGTTTCTACTCACACAAACGAAGCAAGGACTAGATTCCTAGCAAAATGAAAACAGTGTAAATCAGCATGGAGTGTCAGAGAGCTGTGACAAGTCTTTTCCCAGACTACAGAATTGTCTCATTTTTCAAGATGCTTGAGCTTCATAGAATTCCTTGGTAGAAAAAGACAATTCGGACAGTATAAAAGAATGGATTTTCCTTATGCTTTTCATATTTATCCCTCTTGAAGAGTACCTTAAGAGCTACCCATATGTGGAATTATATGGCCAAGAAACAGAGGGAAGAAGATGGCTCTTCAGAGGATTGGAAAGTCTCTGCCCGATAAAAAAAAAAAGTGATGCATTAACAGAGATAGAAGAGCCTGCACAAGTTGTGTTCCTGTGAAATACTGGACCAGGTGTCCTAAGCCAAGCTTTTTTTTTTTTTTTAATTTTTTTTTAGTAGATGTTGGCAGGGCCCTCTGGGGCTCACCCCGTCCCACCCCTGCTGGAGCAGGCACCCCCAGAGCAGGGGCACAGGGCCGCGTCCAGGCGGGGGGTGAATGTCCCCAGGGAAGGGACCCCACAGCCCCTCTGGGCAGCCTGTGCCCCTGCTCTGGCACCTGCACAGGGAAGGGGTTTGTCCTCATGTTCAGGGGGAGCTTCCCGTGTTCCAGCTTGTGCCCGTGGCCCCTTGGCCTGGCGTTGGGCACTATTGAAAAAAGCCTAGTCCCATCATCCTGACACCCTCCCTTATTTATATAGGTATTGATGAAATCCCCCCTCAGCCTTCTCTTCTCCAGGCTGAACAGACCCAGGTCTCTCAGCCTTTCCTCATAAAGGAAAACTGTTCAGGACTGGGGAGTCAAGTGCTTCTGGTAATGTTTCTCTCTCTTTACCAAGATACAGCTTTGAAAATAAATGTTAACTGTATGATTTCTGTAGAGAGGGTCTTAGATTATTCCTGGCTAAGCCAAAGCATCCCATGTTCAGGGCACTTCACCTTTCTTGACATGTAAAAAGAAATGACATGAAACCTGCTAGGAGGTAAAGAGGGGAAAAATGCAGCCTTCTTTTTGTGGGGATATCTGGCAGGCATTTTACACATATAGTTTTATTTCAGTGACTAGAGTCTCCTGCCATGGAACCTGAAAAGCACGGGGGGGTTTTTTGTAAGAGAGCTTCTGACAGTGTGTATTCAGGAAATGCAGCCAGACTCACCTTCGGAAGAGGAACCAGGCTGCTGACAAAGCCCAGTAGGTATATCTTCACCAATACGGCTATGAAAGACAGAGTACTTCAGGTCTTTTGTCAGATCTTCCTTAAAACAGAGGGGGAAGAGAGTCTTTAAAATAGCAAGGCAAGAGGGCATGGGGAAGAAAAGCACATTCTAAACAATTTGCTTTTAACTTCTCTGTCATGTTGATGTGAGTGGAACAGGTCAGGAATTGCTATTATTCTGCTAAAAATCAGTGAACGACCTTGGTGTCGTGCAAGCACCACGTTAGTCAGGGTGAACCCTACAGCAGAATAGATTTGAGATTAGTGTTCATGGATAAGTTTTGTCTGCTCAAGATTAGGTGAAACTGGCTTCTGGGACTTAGGTTTGGATCCTTTACTGGGTTCGTTGCCAACTAAATAAACAAGAAAAATTAGGACCTTAAATCGGTTTTCTCTGGCAGTTTCCTTCTGTCTATTTTTTTTCTTGGCTTCTTTCTCTTGTGGGTCTGGTCCCTTGCTTAGCTTCTGAGATTGGGTAGCTGGCTGGTCAATCTATACTCCTTCTTTAGACCATGAGAAATTTTAGAAAGAACTATGTTAGTTATTTTAAAAAAATGGTGGAAAATTCATCCCACTTCAATATGTCTAACAGTGTGTTCTGGCTTTTAAAGGCTGAGGCTTCTCTCCTTTAAAATTTTTGTACAGAGGCTTATTTCTGTAGGACAGCTGAGTCTTCCTGGAAACATACATTTGGGAGAGGGACACAATTAATTATGAAATCAGATATAGCTTAAAACAAATAGTTGTTTCTTCTTATAAATGCAAGGCTGAGATTCCCCTGTCCTCCTAACTATGGCAAAAAAAATTTTACTTAAGCTGTCCAAGGAGTTCCAACTACCTTATACTAACAGTGTAATGGGCTTGATTTTCTACTTCATGCATTTCAGAATTGTCTCTATCCACATTTCTATGGAAGGATCAGAGGCATGCAACTAGAAAAATATCCTAATTTGGAGTCAAAGGTATGTGAGAAGGTCACATCTGTGTTCCCCCTTGGTCTCTTTTGAAAAATGCATATACTTGTCTGGACCAAAAGTTATGTGTAGTTTTTGTTAGTGGATGTGTCACTGTGTGAATTCAGCATCCAACTGGAAAGTCACTTTTGGAAGTGGGACACAACTGATGGTAAAACCAGGTAGGTAGAAACCCTGATGGAGTAAGGATAGGAAAGCCTAATTTCCCTCTCTGTGAAGCAGCCATTTAAATTCCATTGTTCTTTCCTTCTGTGGCCAACTGAAGGTCAAGTTTGACCTTGCATCAGGGAAAAAAATATTATAAAGCTAAATACCTATTTGGAAGACTGGACTTTCCTGTATGTGTCATTGAAACTATAACATTTGTGAATGTTAAAAATGTGTTGAATGCAGGTTCTGGAGCAATGACTGTAATAATAATTTTCTGGATAGCCTCTATTGATATCAATTGTCCTCATGAGAGGACAGAGAGAGAACATCCATCCTAATGGACTGTATGCTAGATGTTTCTTTTTCTCCAAAAAGAATAAGCAAAGCTTTTCACAGTTGGAGAGAATAGTCCTACCCCAAATACTCATTTTCTTCACTACTCCACATTCCCAGACCTGCACAGATACTCGCTGTCCTTTTATTTACATTACCCAGACCCTTGTCCTCATTAATTCTCAGAAGCTGCAGTTCTTGTCTCAGCTAGGAAAACTGCCTTACCTTTTGCTCTGGTACTCCTGCTTCTAGCTACAGACACGTTTCCATCCACATTTTCACTCCTTGACAAAAAAAGGCTGTCTTGGGAAGGAATCGGAACAAGCAGGTCATTGTTTGTTTGGGGAATCAAGAAGGTATTCTGAAGATATGCACTACATCAGGAAGGTCCATATCTATGATTTTAATGTTGCTCTAATGCTGAAAGAGGAATTTTGCTAGTTAATCCCTGTAGCCTTTCTTTAGATGAATGGGGAAAAAATTTCAGTCAGTGGTCATGCCTGTCAAAACTGAAAAAACCCATAAAATAGTAAAATCTAAATTCAAAGGAAAAATAAGTTAAAGTTGCCAAGGGATTTACTTGGGTAGACTAAGTTAAAAGAAAGGTCAAGCAGGACTAATAAGCTACTGGAGGAGGAAAAAGTGTTTTTGTTTTGAAGACAAATACTGTGTGACTAGCTATGGAAACAAATTTTTGGAAACAGTGTGCAGCTAAAGGTAAAAACAAGTAAGTTTTAGACGATTTACTGCTCGATATTGTACATGAAAACACATTTAAAAAATCATACTAGTGATATTTTGTATGAGTTGAAGAAAGGCCCAAAAAGATATGCCCTAAAACATTAATCTGTCAGTAATCTACTTCCTTCCTTCGGCTAAGCAGAGTAGGACCGTGAACCAATTTGCTCAGGGCCAGACTTTATGTGCCATGGCCATGTGAGCATGCGTTGTCTTCCTCACTAAGTGCGTGGATGAGCCTGTGTTCTTGTTCAGGTGAAAATCACTGTGTGAACTACGACAAGCTCACGCTTGGCAAAGGGACGCAACTTCAGGTTTTGCCCAGTAAGTGCCACTACTTCCTTTCAGTCTGTCCATGCGTGGCAATGCTACCGACTGCCCAACGGGCAGCAGATTTCCAGCATCTCTCTTCCTGGGCTTGCGTCCCTTCAGCTGTGGGATTACAAGTCACCTGCTTCCCTCCGGGAAAGGCTGTGGCTCAGGGCAGAGGCAGCAGTGCCTCAAAACTTCCCAGTGTCCCCTGGGAAGAATGTGAATGCCTGTGCGTTGCAATCTCACTCAAGCCTTGTCTTATAAGTCTGTGCTCCAGCACAGCGCGGGAGGTGCACAGCGGAGAGGAAAGGTAAACTGAGCCCTCAGGGAAAGCTTATGTTGTTGCTAACCTAGAAAACCGACGGACATCGCAAGGGGAGAGAGCAGAAAGGTAACAGCGACTGGTCAGACTAACTTAGGAAACCAATGGCTAGAGGGTGCTTTTTTCCTTTTGCACATCCAACCAAGACCACGCTGTTTTGGCCCTCTGTCCTGAAATGTCCCAGTGGATGCCTGGTGTTCTCCAAGGAGCTTGAGAAAGTCACCTTTGGCTTTTTCATCTTTCCCTCCTGTTGGTCTTGCAGTTCCCAAGGCAAATGCCCCCTCCTGCCGGAGGGGCTTGTCTCTTTCCTCAAAAGGAGACCAGAGCGGGTGAGGGATCGGACTAAGCCTTGGGTTCTTGTCAGGGTGTGCACCATTGTGTGAACACCGACACAGGAAAACTCCAGTTTGGGCCAGGGACGAAGCTACGTGTTCGGCCAAGTATGTGTTCTTCTCCTGCTTCTCCACTTCACACTGTCTCTTCCTGCTGCATTCCTACTTCTTGGCATCTTGGGATCATAAAGAGAAGTCAGAGGCAGAGCAGAACGACAGAGAGGGATTCTGTTTCCCCGGGCCTTGGCACGGCTGGGCAAAGGCTTGGGGAGAGCTGCTGCTTCTGAAGCGGCTTGCTGGGCATTTTGTTATGGAAGGAAATGCTGTGTGACTTTAACTACGGCACCACCAAGCTGGCCTTTGGCTCAGGGACCAGACTGTCTGTCCAGCCAAGTGAGTGTGTGGCTTATCCTTGGTCTTCCATACGCCTCTCTTGCAGTCAGGGTGTTTTCCTATTCAGCCTTTTATTTTACCTTTGCGCACCTGAAATGCCTTCTCTCCCATCACGGGCTCTGAGAATGCCTTCAGCTTAGTCTCTCATGAAGCTGTGGTTGGACAGAGCAAACCTCAACTCTATGTGTGTGTGATTTTTGGAAAAGTGTCACCTGCGCCTGCCTGGGAAGCTCCTTCTCAGCCACACTAACGGCTTCCTTGCTGTGGGGACACGAGAGTGTTTGTGTAATGGCTTTTGTTGCCGTGAGTGCCAGTGGGAACAGGTACACCTTTGGAGCTGGGACAAAGCTAACTGTGAAGCCCTGTGAGTACTGTCAAAGCTACTTCTTAGCCCTGCAGGGCACTGCAGAAATGTCCAAGGCAGCAATGTCAGGGTGTAAATTTTGGGAAGCCTTCCTGTGATCAGGCATAACGCTGTGCCCTCTCTCTGGGAGTGGAAAAGCTGCAGCTGCTGTGGGAGGAGAGGGGACAGTGCAGAAGGTTTGTCTTTGTGAAGGGGAGAAATCTCTTTACAATGCCATTAAGTGCCCTGAGATTGAGAGAAACGCACACGTCTCAACAGGCGTGTCCTGATCAGCGCTGGCCGCTCCTGAAGGGGCTCAAAGGCAGCACTGCAACGCCTGTGGTCAAGGGCACTGTCAGAGGAAGAGCACCTGTGTCTTAGCCTGGTGTGTCTGTGTGTGTGTAAGGATGCTGTCGTAGCTCAGGAATTAGTGATTTCCCTTGCCTTCCACCTTTCTTCCCATGCTCTGCCAGGAAGGAAAGTCGTCAGTCTCTTCTGCAGGTGACGGTGTTTCCTTTCTGCTAGCTGCAGGGTTGTTGTAAAGCTGGCTGTGGCCGTGGCAATTTGCCGGGGTGGGCCTTGGCAAGCTCACCTTTGGGCATGGAAGCAGACTTTCTGTGAAACCCAGTAAGTAGCTCTGTATTAGCTGGCTTTCAGTGTGCCCCAGAGGAGCATCTTGCTGTCCCTCCTTGATCTCTATAGGAGGTCTTGTACTGTTTTATGCAGCAGAAGTTGTGCCTGCAGTTTTTGTTAGTGGATGTGTCACTACGTGATTTCAGCATTCACCTGGAAAGTTGCCTTTGGGAGTGGGACACAACTGAGGGTGAAACCTGGCAGGTGGAAACCTAGCCTGGAGACGTAAAGGTTGGGAAGTCAGATCCCTTATTTGGAAAAAAAAAACCCCAGCTGAGCTGTGTTAAAAACTGTCTGCACAGGGACGACGTTGGTGCGTGTGTGTGCGCGCATGTGTGTACGTGAGATATAGCAGGCATTTTGAAGATGTGTGCAGAAGGGTCCAGGGAAGGTATCTGCTTTCAGGGACAATATTTAAGGCTGAGTGAGGAGTTGTGATCATAATCCTGAATGTTGTCTCTATACGGGACAAGGATGTACTCGGGGGTCGTCTCTGTCAGAGCAGAAAGGGATGACCTGCTGCTAGAGTTGTAGAAGAAATGGCCAGCCAGCGATGCACAGCTTTGGAAGGAATAAGCTGGTGGAGGGGAGACGTGACTCCCAGGGTTTTTGTTGTGCAGACAAACACTGTGTGTCCAGTTCTGGGAACCGAGCCACCTTTGCAGGTGGAACTCAGCTAAGGATAGCTCCCAGTAAGTTTTAAAGCCTTCTCCTGCTCAGCTGGGTGGAAGAGTGTGGTGTTCATGAGCTAGTGTAACTGAAGCGGAGGGTTCTGGCTGGTTCAGTCTGTGGGGCTTTTTGCTCTGCTTTCTCTGGTAGCAGCAGGGACCTTGATTCAACAAGACTGTGAATTTACTCCTTCTGCTTACTCTGCTACCAGCTCCTGCTCTCTGCCTTTCACACAAGCAGCCCGGGGTCCTGCACCTTCTTGCTCAGAGACAAATCTTTTGCACCGTGGCCATCGACACCTGTGAAGAGTGTGTGCGTGGGGAGTCGCTGATGGCTCTGCCCAGCACAGCCCTGGGTGGTTGTCCTTTGCTCAAGAAAGGACAAATTAATAACGCTTGTGTTTGCAACAGAACCTCATTTGCCATCCCTCCTATAGAAGAGGTTCCTAAGAGATTACTGCTGGTAGCGCTTATACTTGTGCCGCATTACTGCAGTGGTGAGAGGCGAACGTGCACCGGCGGTAACTGTTACAGCTGAAAGGGGTGATTGCTTTCCTGCCGCGCATACAGCAGAGACAGACTTTCTGCTGCTCTAAGTTTAGGCAGCACCATTGATCCAACCTCAAGCATATGGGCTTTAGCTGAAGTAACTCAAAGTGTAGTTCAAGTCCAGGTTGGCAGACTCCTCGTGTTTGGAAAAGCTGCTAGCTCAGGGGACACAAGCAGGCCTTCCTTGGTGCTGCCAGCAGCTCAGGTTGTTTGGGGGAACAGGAAACAGGTGTCCAGAAGTGACCTGCTTCTCCGTTGGACCCCTGTCAGACCCACACAAAGTGTAAACCCAGGTGTTCCTCGTGGTCTTCCAGATCCCCCCTTGCCAAGGCTACAGTTATTCCTGGCTTCAGAAGCCCGGGCTTGATGGGAAGGAGCGGACCTCCTGGAGGTTAGTTGTCGAGTGTCTGGCATGAGAGTCATGGTTTTTGCTGGGGTGTGAAGGACTGTGTGAATACAGGGAACTACAAAGTGACGCTGGGGACAGGGACATGCCTGGTTGTGAAGCCCAGTGAGTACAGCTGCTGCCCAGATGGGGGTATTTCTTGTGGTGCTTTGTTACCCCAGCCCTCCCTTTCCACCCCCCTGAGCACTTACCTTTATCTGATCGGATCAGGGTCCTTCCCAGCCTGTGGGCACTGGGCTTTCCGGCATCTCTCTCCTTGAGATTGCGCCTCTTCAGGTGTGGGCTGACATGCCGCCTGCTTTCCTCCAGGACAGGCTTTGGGTCAAGGCAGAAGCAGCAGCCCTCACAAATGGGGTTTGTACCCATAGGTCCAATGGTTATGGTGGCAGCTTGGTCCAGAGCGACCCTTCTTGCTCTCAGTTTGCCTGGGATGGACAGAGCGGACACACGCCTGCTCCTGAATGTCCCAGCTGCCCCGAGGGGAGACTCTTCGATGCCACTGCATCCTGGGGGGGTTTGTGTTGCAGTGGGAAGGGCTGTCACCCTTCTGCTGCCCCTCCTAGCCTTGGCACGGCTGGGCAAAGGCTTGGGGAGAGCTGCTGCTTCTGAAGTGGCTTGCTGGGCTTTTTGTTATGGAAGGCAATGCTGTGTGAGTATGGCTCCGGCTACAGCAAGGTGACCTTTGGCTCGGGCACCAGACTGTCCGTCCAGCCCCGTGAGTGCGCAGCCTGCCTGTGTGTCCTTTGTCCAAAGTCCTTGAGTGTCCACCATAGTGCCCCGTTAGTTGTACTTGTTGCGTCTGGGTCACGTTACAGAGTGGAAGGAGAACATCGGCGCTCCTTCATTTCATGCAGAGAGTGTAAGGCATCAGGGGAGTCTCTGAGAGGGCCGGCACGTGCAAAAAAGCTCCCACTTGGATGAGCAACTTCGCCTGAAACATGGTTTTGGGAACAGATTTCCCCATGTTCCGGGGAGCAGCACTGCCTTTAGGCCTGTTGCATCAGAGAGCTTTGCAATATCTTTTTGTAGATGCTCATCTGCAGGGTTGACAGGAACATTTTTCTAAATAAATATGTCAGAATGTGCATGGTGCAGAGAAAGTCACTTTTGGAACGGGAACTGTGCTTTCAGTGGTAGTTTCTAAGCAGCCAACTGCACTGGAAACTGGAATCGCTTCATTTCTCTCTTCCTCCTTCTTGTTCAGTGGTTAAAAGCTTGGGTACTGCCCAGTGAAACCCAAGCGCTCCTTGTCTTCTTCCAGACACCTGCATGTCAGTCGCTTCTGTGAAGAGTGCAAGTAAGCTGGGGAATAGGTTTTCCCTCGTTCCTGGTAATGACAGCGGAGGCGAGCCTGTTGTGTCAGGGAGCTTTGCTGGGGCCGTGTGTTGGAGATCACGTGCAGGGCTGGGAGAGGTTTTTGTAATGAAAAGTGTTGGAGTGTGAATGCTGCAGGCAAAGTTGCTTTGGGAAAGGGAACGGTGCTTTCGGTGATACCAGGTAAACAGCCACTTGCCTTGGAAACTGGAATTGCTTAATTTTTGTCCGGCTCTTAATTGATTTGAGGGGAAGAATTTTGGGGACCGAACTGTGTGTTTCTCCAGGTGTGCCTAGGACTTGGTTGTCCGGCATGTCTCATTGCCTTGTGCCCTGCGCGGTCCGTTACAGCACCGGAGCTTCTTTACATGCCTGTTGCCATTCCTCCCTCCACCCTGAGTATGGATGGATGCGCGCGTCATAGATACTGATACTCCAGAGAAATGTGGCGGCACGGTCCCACCCACACCAAAGTTGTTCCAATGGTCCTTTGGCTCTCCAATGTCACTGTGTCCCCGCGGGGTTTGGGTTGTAGTGGGCAGCAGCGTGTGAGCAACGGTGGCTACCAGAAAGGAACCTCTGGGAGTGCGAGAAGGCTCCTTGTGATGCCCAGTAAGTGCTTGCTGACCAAGGCAGCAGTGCCTGATGCCTTCAACACTCTCTGAGCTCCAGGGAACATGCACCACGAGACTGGTTTTCTCTCACCTTGAGAGAGATTTGCCACTATAACAGCCACCCAGGGGTGCTGCAGGGACTGGAGGAGGAGGAGGTTTGGGGGCACCCCTTGGTTCTGGCCCCAGCCCTGGCCTCATCCCACACAGGCGGACTATCAGCCTCTGCTCCTTCCCCAGGATCCTCCTGCATTGTGTCACCCTTCTGCTGCCCCTCCAAGCCTTGGCACGGCTGGGCAAAGGCTTGGGGAGAGCTGCTGCTTCTGAAGTGGCTTGCTGGGCTTTTTGTTATGGAAGGCAATGCTGTGTGAGTATGGCTCCGGCTACAGCAAGGTGGCCTTTGGCTCGGGCACCAGACTGTCCGTCCAGCCCCGTGAGTGCGCAGCCTGCCTGTGTGTCCTTTGTCCAAAGTCCTTGAGTGTCCACCATAGTGCCCCGTTAGATGTACTTGTTGCGTCTGGGTCACCTTTCATAGGGGAAGGACAACAGAGGTGCTGTTGCATTTAAGGCAGATGCAGGAGAGGAGTCTCTGAGATGGTGAACTTGCATGGAAGCCCCACGCTGCGGCTCAGGGCAGAGGCAGCAGTGCCTCAAAACGGGGTTTGTGCCCATCGGTCCAACAGTGCTCGTGATCGCACCGAGAGGTCAGGGAGGGTCTTCACTTCAGGAGGTAGCTGACTACAAGTCACAGTCAGCACTGTCTAGTCGAGTGATGGTGCCCAGCTTTGCCAAGTATTTGGGAAGGTTTTTGCTGAGGGAGGAAATGCTGTGTGACCACGGGAGCTGGTGCGTATAAACCTGGTTTTGGCTCTGGAACGAGGCTCACTGTTAGGCCACGTAAGTCCAACGCTGCTCCTATGCTGTTTTCTTTGAGGTTCTTCCCGGAGTGACTGAGTGCAGCAGTGTTTGATGGTGTTTGATCGCTTAGGTGTGACCATATCAAGCAACGGCGTTTGCTTTAAGGGAACGCCTTGATGGGAAGGATCAGAACTCTGGGAGATTAGTTGTAGAGTAACTGGCATGAGAGCTGATGTTTGTGTCTGGGGTGTGAGGGACTGTGTGAACACAGGGAATGGCAAGTTGACACTGGGGACAGGGGCACGCCTGGTTGTGAAGCCCCGTGAGTACAGCTGTTGCCCAGCTGCGGGTATAACTGGTGCCGTGTTATCCCAGTCCGCCCTTTCCAGCTCCCTGAGGACTTACCTTTATCTGATTGGAGGAGGCTTGTTTGAGGCTCTGACAAAGACCTGGATGCCCAGGGCCTTTCCTGAGTTGGGCTCTACGGGGTCCCACTTTCCCACCCTGCCCTTCTCTTCCTCGGCTAGAGGATCAGGACCAGCTTTGGTAAAAGGGCACAACACCAGAAGCTGCTTTACATGGAGCTGGCATACAGATTTCTGGATGCCAGCTGAAAGTTGTCTGCTAATCAGGGACAAGCCAGGTCTCGGCTCCCCAAGAGTACAGGTTGTCTTCCTCACTAAGTGCGTGGATGAGCCTGTGTTCTTGTTCAGGTGAAAATCACTGTGTGAACTACAACAAGCTCACGCTTGGCAAAGGGACACAACTTCAGGTTTTGCCCAGTAAGTGCCACTACTTCCTTTCAGTCTGTCCATGCGCGGCAATGCTACCGACTGCCCAACGGGCAGCAGATTTCCAGCATCTCTCTTCCTGGGCTTGTGGCCCTTCAGCTGTGGGATTACAAGTCACCTGCTTCCCTCCGGGAAAGGCTGTGGCTCAGGGCAGAGGCAGCAGTGCCTCAAAACGGGGTTTGTGCCCATCGGTCCAACAGTGCTCGTGATCGCACCGAGAGGTCAGGGAGGGTCTTCACTTCAGGAGGTAGCTGACTACAAGTCACAGTCAGCACTGTCTAGTCGAGTGATGGTGCCCAGCTTTGCCAAGTATTTGGGAAGGTTTTTGCTGAGGGAGGAAATGCTGTGTGACCACGGGAGCTGGTGCGTATAAACCTGTTTTTGGCTCTGGAACGAGGCTCACTGTTAGGCCACGTAAGTCCAACGCTGCTCCTATGCTGTTTTCTTTGAGGTTCTTCCCGGCGTGACTGAGTGCAGCAGTGTTTGATGGTGTTTGATCGCTTAGGTGTGACCATATCAAGCAACGGCGCTTGCTTTAAGGGAAGGTGCCTGCTTGGTCCAGAGCGACCCTTCTTGCTCTCAGTTTGGCTGGGATGGACAGAGCGGACACACGCCTGCTCCTGAATGTCCCAGCTGCCCCGAGGGGAGACTCTTCGATGCCACTGCATCCTGGGAGGGTTTGTGTTGCAGTGGGAAGGGCTGTCACCCTTCTGCTGCCCCTCCTAGCCTAGGCACTGGGGCTCCCGGTAGACAGACTTGTTTGTATCTGGGTCACCTCTCACAGGGAAAAGGGAACATCGGCACTATTTCATTGAATGCAGACAATGTAGGATGTCAGAGGAGTCTCTAGACCAGAGACCTTGCAAGAATATCCCGCTAATGTGAGTGATCACGGCTGGAAAATGCTCTGGTGCTTAGAAGGAGCCCTCAGGTGGAGGACTCCTGTTATTTAGACAAATGTGCTATGGACATGCTGCTCCAGGACGCTGATAATCCGGCAGCCAACAGGAAGAGAGGCGTGCTTTGGGACAGACAGGCAGACTGACCAACTTGTGCTCAGTACCTGTGTATGGTTGTGCAAGGTGGCTGGGGGTACGTAAAGGGGGTTCAGCTCTGTTCCTTACCTCGATGCTTTCAGGCAGCTTGGGCAAGGCTCAGCTCATGCTTGGTGCAACTGTTTCCCAACAGTCATGTCAAAGGGCTCTAGGTAGGTAGCTTCCTTTTCTGAGCATAAGCAGAGAGAGCAAAGCTGGGCATCCTTTTGATACTTGCTTTCAGCCTGGATAAGGTGTGGAGAGTGAAAGGAGGAACCTAAGGTGGCTGAGCAGACAGCCAGGAGTGGAAGGACCCTCAAAAAAAGCCAAGCAAGTGAAATTGTCTGCCACTGACCCACTCTGCAGAAATGCCACAGGTTTCCACGACAGTGTGAGCATCCCGCTTGCCCAGGGTGTCAGCGAAGAGGCTGACAGCACGGCCCCACTGGCGGAGCTGTTGCCAGCTGGGATCTAACCCTCCAGGTTTCTGTGAAGTGCTCTGCCGTTGTGACAACAGCCTCAAGTTCACCTTTGGCTCAGGGACTAAAGTCACCGCCTGGCCAAGTAAGTGGGCTGATGGCTGCGTGTTGCAGTCTCAACCAACAATTATGTCCTAAGGCTGTGCTGTGGCTTGGCAAGAAAAGGAACTGGCTAGCTGAAATGCAGAGTGTGGATTTAAATACCGTAATGCCTCTTGCATTGTGAACAGTCCCACCTGTGTGTGTAAGCATGGACCGACAGGAGGGTGGGCGCCATCAGTTACCCTGACCCTAGACGGCGTTCACGTTGTTGTTCTCATCCCTTTTTGCCATTCCTCTACAACAAGGCTTTTGGGCAGGATCATAAAGTGTTCCCTGCTACCTAAGGAGTAGGTTCTTCCCACCTCTGATACCTGAGGTGACTGTAATCAGATCTAGTTATTCCAATGGATCTGTACACGGAAAAAGGTGTTTGTAAGAGAGAGGCTAGAGGAGGTCTGTGGAAATCTGTATGGGTATTCACAGCTTCTCTCAGAGGCAGATCCATGACTGCATACATCCAGCGTGGCCGAGAGGCGGCTGAATAAAGACGCCCATTTTGCAAAGACCTGTCACACAGTGCTACTTCTGGAGCATGGGGAAAACTCACATGGGGGAGTGGAACCAAACTTCTTGTTGCCCCAGGTGAGCTGTCTCTTCTGTGAGTCGAGGTGGGCTCAATATCGGCAATACTGTACCGTAGCTTCCAAAAGAGCAGTGCAGTGGCCCTGTGGAGCAACTTGGGATGGTTTCAGTGTCCCCTGGGAAGAATGTGAATGCCTGTGCGTTGCAATCTCACTCAAGCCTTGTCTTATAAGTCTGTGCTCCAGCACAGCGCGGGAGATGCACAGCGGAGAGGAAAGGTAAACTGAGCCCTCAGGGAAAGCTTATGTTGTTGCTAACCTAGAAAACCGACGGACATCGCAAGGGGAGAGAGCAGAAAGGTAACAGCGACTGGTCAGACTAACTTAGGAAACCAATGGCTAGAGGGTGCTTTTTTCCTTTTGCACATCCAACCAAGACCACGCTGTTTTGGCCCTCTGTCCTGAAATGTCCCAGTGGATGCCTGGTGTTCTCCAAGGAGCTTGAGAAAGTCACCTTTGGCTTTTTCATCTTTCCCTCCTGTTGGTCTTGCAGTTCCCAAGGCAAATGCCCCCTCCTGCCGGAGGGGCTTGTCTCTTTCCTCAAAAGGAGACCAGAGCGGGTGAGGGATCGGACTAAGCCTTGGGTTCTTGTCAGGGTGTGCACCATTGTGTGAACACCGACACAGGAAAACTCCAGTTTGGGCCAGGGACGAAGCTACGTGTTCAGCCAAGTATGTGTTCTTCTCCTGCTTCTCCACTTCACACTGTCTCTTCCTGCTGCATTCCTACTTCTTGGCATCTTGGGATCATAAAGAGAAGTCAGAGGCAGAGCAGAAAGACAGAGAGGGATTCTGTTTCCCCGGGCCTTGGCACGGCTGGGCAAAGGCTTGGGGAGAGCTGCTGCTTCTGAAGCGGCTTGCTGGGCATTTTGTTATGGAAGGAAATGCTGTGTGACTTTAACTACGGCACCAACAAGCTGGCCTTTGGCTCAGGGACCAGACTGTCTGTCCAGCCAAGTGAGTGTGTGGCTTATCCTTGGTCTTCCATACGCCTCTCTTGCAGTCAGGGTGTTTTCCTATTCAGCCTTTTATTTTACCTTTGCGCACCTGAAATGCCTTCTCTCCCATCACGGGCTCTGAGAATGCCTTCAGCTTAGTCTCTCATGAAGCTGTGGTTGGACAGAGCAAACCTCAACTCTATGTGTGTGTGATTTTTGGAAAAGTGTCACCTGCGCCTGCCTGGGAAGGTCCTTCTCAGCCACACTAACGGCTTCCTTGCTGTGGGGACACGAGAGTGTTTGTGTAATGGCTTTTGTTGCCGTGAGTGCCAGTGGGAACAGGTACACCTTTGGAGCTGGGACAAAGCTAACTGTGAAGCCCTGTGAGTACTGTCAAAGCTACTTCTTAGCCCTGCAGGGCACTGCAGAAATGTCCAAGGCAGCAATGTCAGGGTGTAAATTTTGGGAAGCCTTCCTGTGATCAGGCATAACGCTGTGCCCTCTCTCTGGGAGTGGAAAAGCTGCAGCTGCTGTGGGAGGAGAGGGGACAGTGCAGAAGGTTTGTCTTTGTGAAGGGGAGAAATCTCTTTACAATGCCATGTAAGTGCCCTGAGATTGAGAGAAACGCACACGTCTCAACAGGCGTGTCCTGATCAGCGCTGGCCGCTCCTGAAGGGGCTCAAAGGCAGCACTGCAACGCCTGTGGTCAAGGGCACTGTCAGAGGAAGAGCACCTGTGTCTTAGCCTGGTGTGTCTGTGTGTGTGTAAGGATGCTGTCGTAGCTCAGGAATTAGTGATTTCCCTTGCCTTCCACCTTTCTTCCCATGCTCTGCCAGGAAGGAAAGTCGTCAGTCTCTTCTGCAGGTGACGGTGTTTCCTTTCTGCTAGCTGCAGGGTTGTTGTAAAGCTGGCTGTGGCCGTGGCAATTTGCCGGGGTGGGCCTTGGCAAGCTCACCTTTGGGCATGGAAGCAGACTTTCTGTGAAACCCAGTAAGTAGCTCTGTATTAGCTGGCTTTCAGTGTGCCCCAGAGGAGCATCTTGCTGTCCCTCCTTGATCTCTATAGGAGGTCTTGTACTGTTTTATGCAGCAGAAGTTGTGCCTGCAGTTTTTGTTAGTGGATGTGTCACTACGTGATTTCAGCATTCACCTGGAAAGTTGCCTTTGGGAGTGGGACACAACTGAGGGTGAAACCTGGCAGGTGGAAACCCAGCCTGGAGACGTAAAGGTTGGGAAGTCAGATCCCTTATTTGGAAAAAAAAAACCCCAGCTGAGCTGTGTTAAAAACTGTCTGCACAGGGACGACGTTGGTGCGTGTGTGTGCGCGCATGTGTGTACGTGAGATATAGCAGGCATTTTGAAGATGTGTGCAGAAGGGTCCAGGGAAGGTATCTGCTTTCAGGGACAATATTTAAGGCTGAGTGAGGAGTTGTGATCATAATCCTGAATGTTGTCTCTATACGGGACAAGGATGTACTCGGGGGTCGTCTCTGTCAGAGCAGAAAGGGATGACCTGCTGCTAGAGTTGTAGAAGAAATGGCCAGCCAGCGATGCACAGCTTTGGAAGGAATAAGCTGGTGGAGGGGAGACGTGACTCCCAGGGTTTTTGTTGTGCAGACAAACACTGTGTGTCCAGTTCTGGGAACCGAGCCACCTTTGCAGGTGGAACTCAGCTAAGGATAGCTCCCAGTAAGTTTTAAAGCCTTCTCCTGCTCAGCTGGGTGGAAGAGTGTGGTGTTCATGAGCTAGTGTAACTGAAGCGGAGGGTTCTGGCTGGTTCAGTCTGTGGGGCTTTTTGCTCTGCTTTCTCTGGTAGCAGCAGGGACCTTGATTCAACAAGACTGTGAATTTACTCCTTCTGCTTACTCTGCTACCAGCTCCTGCTCTCTGCCTTTCACACAAGCAGCCCGGGGTCCTGCACCTTCTTGCTCAGAGACAAATCTTTTGCACCGTGGCCATCGACACCTGTGAAGAGTGTGTGCGTGGGGAGTCGCTGATGGCTCTGCCCAGCACAGCCCTGGGTGGTTGCCCTTTGCTCAAGAAAGGACAAATTAATAACGCTTGTGTTTGCAACAGAACCTCATTTGCCATCCCTCCTATAGAAGAGGTTCCTAAGAGATTACTGCTGGTAGCGCTTATGCTTGTGCCGCATTACTGCAGTGGTGAGAGGCGAACGTGCACCGGCGGTAACTGTTACAGCTGAAAGGGGTGATTGCTTTCCTGCCGCGCATACAGCAGAGACAGACTTTCTGCTGCTCTAAGTTTAGGCAGCACCATTGATCCAACCTCAAGCATATGGGCTTTAGCTGAAGTAACTCAAAGTGTAGTTCAAGTCCAGGTTGGCAGACTCCTCGTGTTTGGAAAAGCTGCTAGCTCAGGGGACACAAGCAGGCCTTCCTTGGTGCTGCCAGCAGCTCAGGTTGTTTGGGGGAACAGGAAACAGGTGTCCAGAAGTGACCTGCTTCTCCGTTGGACCCCTGTCAGACCCACACAAAGTGTAAACCCAGGTGTTCCTCGTGGTCTTCCAGATCCCCCCTTGCCAAGGCTACAGTTATTCCTGGCTTCAGAAGCCCGGGCTTGATGGGAAGGAGCGGACCTCCTGGAGGTTAGTTGTCGAGTGTCTGGCATGAGAGTCATGGTTTTTGCTGGGGTGTGAAGGACTGTGTGAATACAGGGAACTACAAAGTGACGCTGGGGACAGGGACATGCCTGGTTGTGAAGCCCAGTGAGTACAGCTGCTGCCCAGATGGGGGTATTTCTTGTGGTGCTTTGTTACCCCAGCCCTCCCTTTCCACCCCCCCTGAGCACTTACCTTTATCTGATCGGATCAGGGTCCTTCCCAGCCTGTGGGCACTGGGCTTTCTGGCATCTCTCTCCTTGAGATTGCGCCTCTTCAGGTGTGGGCTGACATGCCGCCTGCTTTCCTCCAGGACAGGCTTTGGGTCAAGGCAGAAGCAGCAGCCCTCACAAATGGGGTTTGTACCCATAGGTCCAATGGTTATGGTGGCAGCTTGGTCCAGAGCGACCCTTCTTGCTCTCAGTTTGCCTGGGATGGACAGAGCGGACACACGCCTGCTCCTGAATGTCCCAGCTGCCCCGAGGGGAGACTCTTCGATGCCACTGCATCCTGGGGGGGTTTGTGTTGCAGTGGGAAGGGCTGTCACCCTTCTGCTGCCCCTCCTAGCCTAGGCACGGCTGGGCAAAGGCTTGGGGAGAGCTGCTGCTTCTGAAGTGGCTTGCTGGGCTTTTTGTTATGGAAGGCAATGCTGTGTGAGTATGGCTCCGGCTACAGCAAGGTGGCCTTTGGCTCGGGCACCAGACTGTCCGTCCTGCCCCGTGAGTGCGCAGCCTGCCTGTGTGTCCTTTGTCCAAAGTCCTTGAGTGTCCACCATAGTGCCCCGTTAGATGTACTTGTTGCGTCTGGGTCACCTTTCATAGGGGAAGGACAACAGAGGTGCTGTTGCATTTAAGGCAGATGCAGGAGAGGAGTCTCTGAGATGGTGAACTTGCATGGAAGCCCCACGCTGCGGCTCAGGGCAGAGGCAGCAGTGCCTCAAAACGGGGTTTGTGCCCATCGGTCCAACAGTGCTCGTGATCGCACCGAGAGGTCAGGGAGGGTCTTCACTTCAGGAGGTAGCTGACTACAAGTCACAGTCAGCACTGTCTAGTCGAGTGATGGTGCCCAGCTTTGCCAAGTATTTGGGAAGGTTTTTGCTGAGGGAGGAAATGCTGTGTGACCACGGGAGCTGGTGCGTATAAACCTGTTTTTGGCTCTGGAACGAGGCTCACTGTTAGGCCACGTAAGTCCAACGCTGCTCCTATGCTGTTTTCTTTGAGGTTCTTCCCGGAGTGACTGAGTGCAGCAGTGTTTGATGGTGTTTGATCGCTTAGGTGTGACCATATCAAGCAACGGCGTTTGCTTTAAGGGAACGCCTTGATGGGAAGGATCAGGACTCTGGGAGATTAGTTGTAGAGTAACTGGCATGAGAGCTGATGTTTGTGTCTGGGGTGTGAGGGACTGTGTGAACACAGGGAATGGCAAATTGACACTGGGGACAGGGGCACGCCTGGTTGTGAAGCCCCGTGAGTACAGCTGTTGCCCAGCTGCGGGTATAACTGGTGCCGTGTAATCCCAGTCCGCCCTTTCCAGCTCCCTGAGGACTTACCTCTATCTGATTGGAGGAGGCTTGTTTGAGGCTCTGACAAAGACCTGGATGCCCAGGGCCTTTCCTGAGTTGGGCTCTACGGGGTCCCACTTTCCCACCCTGCCCTTCTCTTCCTCGGCTAGAGGATCAGGACCAGCTTTGGTAAAAGGGCACAACACCAGAAGCTGCTTTACATGGAGCTGGCATACATATTCCTGGATGCCAGCTGAAAGTTGTCTGCTAATCAGGGACAAGCCAGGTCTCGGCTCCCCAAGAGTACAGGTTGTCTTCCTCACTAAGTGCGTGGATGAGCCTGTGTTCTTGTTCAGGTGAAAATCACTGTGTGAACAACAACAAGCTCACGCTTGGCAAAGGGACACAACTTCAGGTTTTGCCCAGTAAGTGCCACTACTTCCTTTCAGTCTGTCCATGCGTGGCAATGCTACCGACTGCCCAACGGGCAGCAGATTTCCAGCATCTCTCTTCCTGGGCTTGTGGCCCTTCAGCTGTGGGATTACAAGCCACCTGCTTCCCTCCGGGAAAGGCTGTGGCTCAGGGCAGAGGCAGCAGTGCCTCAAAACTTCCCAGTATCCCCTGGGAAGAATGTGAATGCCTGTGCGTTGCAATCTCACTCAAGCCTTGTCTTATAAGTCTGTGCTCCAGCACAGCGCGGGAGGTGCACAGCGGAGAGGAAAGGTAAACTGAGCCCTCAGGGAAAGCTTATGTTGTTGCTAACCTAGAAAACCGACGGACATCGCAAGGGGAGAGAGCAGAAAGGTAACAGCGACTGGTCAGACTAACTTAGGAAACCAATGGCTAGAGGGTGCTTTCTTCCTTTTGCACATCCAACCAAGACCACGCTGTTTTGGCCCTCTGTCCTGAAATGTCCCAGTGGATGCCTGGTGTTCTCCAAGGAGCCTGAGAAAGTCACCTTTGGCTTTTTCATCTTTCCCTCCTGTTGGTCTTGCAGTTCCCAAGGCAAATGCCCCCTCCTGCCGGAGGGGCTTGTCTCTTTCCTCAAAAGGAGACCAGAGCGGGTGAGGGATCGGACTAAGCCTTGGGTTCTTGTTAGGGTGTGCACCATTGTGTGAACACCGACACAGGAAAACTCCAGTTTGGGCCAGGGACGAAGCTACGTGTTCGGCCAAGTATGTGTTCTTCTCCTGCTTCTCCACTTCACACTGTCTCTTCCTGCTGCATTCCTACTTCTTGGCATCTTGGGATCATAAAGAGAAGTCAGAGGCAGAGCAGAAAGACAGAGAGGGATTCTGTTTCCCCGGGCCTTGGCACGGCTGGGCAAAGGCTTGGGGAGAGCTGCTGCTTCTGAAGCGGCTTGCTGGGCATTTTGTTATGGAAGGAAATGCTGTGTGACTTTAACTACGGCACCAACAAGCTGGCCTTTGGCTCAGGGACCAGACTGTCTGTCCAGCCAAGTGAGTGTGTGGCTTATCCTTGGTCTTCCATACGCCTCTCTTGCAGTCAGGGTGTTTTCCTATTCAGCCTTTTATTTTACCTTTGCGCACCTGAAATGCCTTCTCTCCCATCACGGGCTCTGAGAATGCCTTCAGCTTAGTCTCTCATGAAGCTGTGGTTGGACAGAGCAAACCTCAACTCTATGTGTGTGTGATTTTTGGAAAAGTGTCACCTGCGCCTGCCTGGGAAGGTCCTTCTCAGCCACACTAACGGCTTCCTTGCTGTGGGGACACGAGAGTGTTTGTGTAATGGCTTTTGTTGCCGTGAGTGCCAGTGGGAACAGGTACACCTTTGGAGCTGGGACAAAGCTAACTGTGAAGCCCTGTGAGTACTGTCAAAGCTACTTCTTAGCCCTGCAGGGCACTGCAGAAATGTCCAAGGCAGCAATGTCAGGGTGTAAATTTTGGGAAGCCTTCCTGTGATCAGGCATAACGCTGTGCCCTCTCTCTGGGAGTGGAAAAGCTGCAGCTGCTGTGGGAGGAGAGGGGACAGTGCAGAAGGTTTGTCTTTGTGAAGGGGAGAAATCTCTTTACAATGCCATGTAAGTGCCCTGAGATTGAGAGAAACGCACACGTCTCAACAGGCGTGTCCTGATCAGCGCTGGCCGCTCCTGAAGGGGCTCAAAGGCAGCACTGCAACGCCTGTGGTCAAGGGCACTGTCAGAGGAAGAGCACCTGTGTCTTAGCCTGGTGTGTCTGTGTGTGTGTAAGGATGCTGTCGTAGCTCAGGAATTAGTGATTTCCCTTGTCTTCCACCTTTCTTCCCATGCTCTGCCAGGAAGGAAAGTCGTCAGTCTCTTCTGCAGGTGCCGGTGTTTCCTTTCTGCTAGCTGCAGGGTTGTTGTAAAGCTGGCTGTGGCCGTGGCAATTTGCCGGGGTGGGCCTTGGCAAGCTCACCTTTGGGCATGGAAGCAGACTTTCTGTGAAACCCAGTAAGTAGCTCTGTATTAGCTGGCTTTCAGTGTGCCCCAGAGGAGCATCTTGCTGTCCCTCCTTGATCTCTATAGGAGGTCTTGTACTGTTTTATGCAGCAGAAGTTGTGCCTGCAGTTTTTGTTAGTGGATGTGTCACTACGTGATTTCAGCATTCACCTGGAAAGTTGCCTTTGGGAGTGGGACACAACTGAGGGTGAAACCTGGCAGGTGGAAACCCAGCCTGGAGACGTAAAGGTTGGGAAGTCAGATCCCTTATTTGGAAAAAAAAAACCCCAGCTGAGCTGTGTTAAAAACTGTCTGCACAGGGACGACGTTGGTGCGTGTGTGTGCGCGCATGTGTGTACGTGAGATATAGCAGGCATTTTGAAGATGTGTGCAGAAGGGTCCAGGGAAGGTATCTGCTTTCAGGGACAATATTTAAGGCTGAGTGAGGAGTTGTGATCATAATCCTGAATGTTGTCTCTATACGGGACAAGGATGTACTCGGGGGTCGTCTCTGTCAGAGCAGAAAGGGATGACCTGCTGCTAGAGTTGTAGAAGAAATGGCCAGCCAGCGATGCACAGCTTTGGAAGGAATAAGCTGGTGGAGGGGAGACGTGACTCCCAGGGTTTTTGTTGTGCAGACAAACACTGTGTGTCCAGTTCTGGGAACCGAGCCACCTTTGCAGGTGGAACTCAGCTAAGGATAGCTCCCAGTAAGTTTTAAAGCCTTCTCCTGCTCAGCTGGGTGGAAGAGTGTGGTGTTCATGAGCTAGTGTAACTGAAGCGGAGGGTTCTGGCTGGTTCAGTCTGTGGGGCTTTTTGCTCTGCTTTCTCTGGTAGCAGCAGGGACCTTGATTCAACAAGACTGTGAATTTACTCCTTCTGCTTACTCTGCTACCAGCTCCTGCTCTCTGCCTTTCACACAAGCAGCCCGGGGTCCTGCACCTTCTTGCTCAGAGACAAATCTTTTGCACCGTGGCCATCGACACGTGTGAAGAGTGTGTGCGTGGGGAGTCGCTGATGGCTCTGCCCAGCACAGCCCTGGGTGGTTGTCCTTTGCTCAAGAAAGGACAAATTAATAACGCTTGTGTTTGCAACAGAACCTCATTTGCCATCCCTCCTATAGAAGAGGTTCCTAAGAGATTACTGCTGGTAGCGCTTATACTTGTGCCGCATTACTGCAGTGGTGAGAGGCGAACGTGCACCGGCGGTAACTGTTACAGCTGAAAGGGGTGATTGCTTTCCTGCCGCGCATACAGCAGAGACAGACTTTCTGCTGCTCTAAGTTTAGGCAGCACCATTGATCCAACCTCAAGCATATGGGCTTTAGCTGAAGTAACTCAAAGTGTAGTTCAAGTCCAGGTTGGCAGACTCCTCGTGTTTGGAAAAGCTGCTAGCTCAGGGGACACAAGCAGGCCTTCCTTGGTGCTGCCAGCAGCTCAGGTTGTTTGGGGGAACAGGAAACAGGTGTCCAGAAGTGACCTGCTTCTCCGTTGGACCCCTGTCAGACCCACACAAAGTGTAAACCCAGGTGTTCCTCGTGGTCTTCCAGATCCCCCCTTGCCAAGGCTACAGTTATTCCTGGCTTCAGAAGCCCGGGCTTGATGGGAAGGAGCGGACCTCCTGGAGGTTAGTTGTCGAGTGTCTGGCATGAGAGTCATGGTTTTTGCTGGGGTGTGAAGGACTGTGTGAATACAGGGAACTACAAAGTGACGCTGGGGACAGGGACATGCCTGGTTGTGAAGCCCAGTGAGTACAGCTGCTGCCCAGATGGGGGTATTTCTTGTGGTGCTTTGTTACCCCAGCCCTCCCTTTCCACCCCCCTGAGCACTTACCTTTATCTGATCGGATCAGGGTCCTTCCCAGCCTGTGGGCACTGGGCTTTCCGGCATCTCTCTCCTTGAGATTGCGCCTCTTCAGGTGTGGGCTGACATGCCGCCTGCTTTCCTCCAGGACAGGCTTTGGGTCAAGGCAGAAGCAGCAGCCCTCACAAATGGGGTTTGTACCCATAGGTCCAATGGTTATGGTGGCAGCTTGGTCCAGAGCGACCCTTCTTGCTCTCAGTTTGCCTGGGATGGACAGAGCGGACACACGCCTGCTCCTGAATGTCCCAGCTGCCCCGAGGGGAGACTCTTCGATGCCACTGCATCCTGGGGGGTTTGTGTTGCAGTGGGAAGGGCTGTCACCCTTCTGCTGCCCCTCCTAGCCTAGGCACGGCTGGGCAAAGGCTTGGGGAGAGCTGCTGCTTCTGAAGTGGCTTGCTGGGCTTTTTGTTATGGAAGGCAATGCTGTGTGAGTATGGCTCCGGCTACAGCAAGGTGACCTTTGGCTCGGGCACCAGACTGTCCGTCCAGCCCCGTGAGTGCGCAGCCCGCCTGTGTGTCCCTTGTGCAAAGTCCTTGAGTGTCCACCATAGTGCCCTGTTAGATGTACTTGTTGCGTCTGGGTCACGTTACAGAGTGGAAGGAGAACATCGGCGCTCCTTCATTTCAGGCAGAGAGTGTAAGGCATCAGGGGAGTCTCTGAGAGGGCCGGCACGTGCAAAAAAGCTCCCACTTGGATGAGCAACTTCGCCTGAAACATGGTTTTGGGAACAGATTTCCCCATGTTCCGGGGAGCAGCACTGCCTTTAGGCCTGTTGCATCAGAGAGCTTTGCAATATCTTTTTGTAGATGCTCATCTGCAGGGTTGACAGGAACATTTTTCTAAATAAATATGTCAGAATGTGCATGGTGCAGAGAAAGTCACTTTTGGAACGGGAACTGTGCTTTCAGTGGTAGTTTCTAAGCAGCCAACTGCACTGGAAACTGGAATCGCTTCATTTCTCTCTTCCTCCTTCTTGTTCAGTGGTTAAAAGCTTGGGTACTGCCCAGTGAAACCCAAGCGCTCCTTGTCTTCTTCCAGACACCTGCATGTCAGTCGCTTCTGTGAAGAGTGCAAGTAAGCTGGGGAATAGGTTTTCCCTCGTTCCTGGTAATGACAGCGGAGGCGAGCCTGTTGTGTCAGGGAGCTTTGCTGGGGCCGTGTGTTGGAGATCACGTGCAGGGCTGGGAGAGGTTTTTGTAATGAAAAGTGTTGGAGTGTGAATGCTGCAGGCAAAGTTGCTTTGGGAAAGGGAACGGTGCTTTCGGTGATACCAGGTAAACAGCCACTTGCCTTGGAAACTGGAATTGCTTAATTTTTGTCCGGCTCTTAATTGATTTGAGGGGAAGAATTTTGGGGACCGAACTGTGTGTTTCTCCAGGTGTGCCTAGGACTTGGTTGTCCGGCATGTCTCATTGCCTTGTGCCCTGCGCGGTCCGTTACAGCACCGGAGCTTCTTTACATGCCTGTTGCCATTCCTCCCTCCACCCTGAGTATGGATGGATGCGCGCGTCATAGATACTGATACTCCAGAGAAATGTGGCGGCACGGTCCCATCCACACCAAAGTTGTTCCAATGGTCCTTTGGCTCTCCAATGTCACTGTGTCCCCGCGGGGTTTGGGTTGTAGTGGGCAGCAGCGTGTGAGCAACGGTGGCTACAAGAAAGGAACCTCTGGGAGTGCGAGAAGGCTCCTTGTGATGCCCAGTAAGTGCTTGCTGACCAAGGCAGCAGTGCCTGATGCCTTCAACACTCTCTGAGCTCCAGGGAACATGCACCACGAGACTGGTTTTCTCTCACCTTGAGAGAGATTTGCCACTATAACAGCCACCCAGGGGTGCTGCAGGGACTGGAGGAGGAGGAGGTTTGGGGGCACCCCTTGGTTCTGGCCCCAGCCCTGGCCTCATCCCACACAGGCGGACTATCAGCCTCTGCTCCTTCCCCAGGATCCTCCTGCATTGTGTCACCCTTCTGCTGCCCCTCCAAGCCTTGGCACGGCTGGGCAAAGGCTTGGGGAGAGCTGCTGCTTCTGAAGTGGCTTGCTGGGCTTTTTGTTATGGAAGGCAATGCTGTGTGAGTATGGCTCCGGCTACAGCAAGGTGACCTTTGGCTCGGGCACCAGACTGTCCGTCCAGCCCCGTGAGTGCGCAGCCTGCCTGTGTGTCCTTTGTCCAAAGTCCTTGAGTGTCCACCATAGTGCCCCGTTAGATGTACTTGTTGCGTCTGGGTCACCTTTCATAGGGGAAGGACAACAGAGGTGCTGTTGCATTTAAGGCAGATGCAGGAGAGGAGTCTCTGAGATGGTGAACTTGCATGGAAGCCCCACGCTGCGGCTCAGGGCAGAGGCAGCAGTGCCTCAAAACGGGGTTTGTGCCCATCGGTCCAACAGTGCTCGTGATCGCACCGAGAGGTCAGGGAGGGTCTTCACTTCAGGAGGTAGCTGACTACAAGTCACAGTCAGCACTGTCTAGTCGAGTGATGGTGCCCAGCTTTGCCAAGTATTTGGGAAGGTTTTTGCTGAGGGAGGAAATGCTGTGTGACCACGGGAGCTGGTGCGTATAAACCTGTTTTTGGCTCTGGAACGAGGCTCACTGTTAGGCCACGTAAGTCCAACGCTGCTCCTATGCTGTTTTCTTTGAGGTTCTTCCCGGAGTGACTGAGTGCAGCAGTGTTTGATGGTGTTTGATCGCTTAGGTGTGACCATATCAAGCAACGGCGTTTGCTTTAAGGGAAGGTGCCTGCTTGGTCCAGAGCGACCCTTCTTGCTCTCAGTTTGCCTGGGATGGACAGAGCGGACACACGCCTGCTCCTGAATGTCCCAGCTGCCCCGAGGGGAGACTGTCCCATGCCACTGCATCCTGGGAGGGTTTGTGTTGCAGTGGGAAGGGCTGTCACCCTTCTGCTGCCCCTCCTAGCCTAGGCACTGGGGCTCCCGGTAGACAGACTTGTTTGTATCTGGGTCACCTCTCACAGGGAAAAGGGAACATCGGCACTATTTCATTGAATGCAGACAATGTAGGATGTCAGAGGAGTCTCTAGACCAGAGACCTTGCAAGAATATCCCGCTAATGTGAGTGATCACGGCTGGAAAATGCTCTGGTGCTTAGAAGGAGCCCTCAGGTGGAGGACTCCTGTTATTTAGACAAATGTGCTATGGACATGCTGCTCCAGGACGCTGATAATCCGGCAGCCAACAGGAAGAGAGGCGTGCTTTGGGACAGACAGGCAGACTGACCAACTTGTGCTCAGTACCTGTGTATGGTTGTGCAAGGTGGCTGGGGGTACGTAAAGGGGGTTCAGCTCTGTTCCTTACCTCGATGCTTTCAGGCAGCTTGGGCAAGGCTCAGCTCATGCTTGGTGCAACTGTTTCCCAACAGTCATGTCAAAGGGCTCTAGGTAGGTAGCTTCCTTTTCTGAGCATAAGCAGAGAGAGCAAAGCTGGGCATCCTTTTGATACTTGCTTTCAGCCTGGATAAGGTGTGGAGAGTGAAAGGAGGAACCTAAGGTGGCTGAGCAGACAGCCAGGAGTGGAAGGACCCTCAAAAAAAGCCAAGCAAGTGAAATTGTCTGCCACTGACCCACTCTGCAGAAATGCCACAGGTTTCCACGACAGTGTGAGCATCCCGCTTGCCCAGGGTGTCAGCGAAGAGGCTGACAGCACGGCCCCACTGGCGGAGCTGTTGCCAGCTGGGATCTAACCCTCCGGGTTTCTGTGAAGTGCTGTGCCGTTGTGACAACAGCCTCAAGTTCACCTTTGGCTCAGGGACTAAAGTCACCGCCTGGCCAAGTAAGTGGGCTGATGGCTGCGTGTTGCAGTCTCAACCAACAATTATGTCCTAAGGCTGTGCTGTGGCTTGGCAAGAAAAGGAACTGGCTAGCTGAAATGCAGAGTGTGGATTTAAATACCGTAATGCCTCTTGCATTGTGAACAGTCCCACCTGTGTGTGTAAGCATGGACCGACAGGAGGGTGGGCGCCATCAGTTACCCTGACCCTAGACGGCGTTCACGTTGTTGTTCTCATCCCTTTTTGCCATTCCTCTACAACAAGGCTTTTGGGCAGGATCATAAAGTGTTCCCTGCTACCTAAGGAGTAGGTTCTTCCCACCTCTGATACCTGAGGTGACTGTAATCAGATCTAGTTATTCCAATGGATCTGTACACGGAAAAAGGTGTTTGTCAGAGAGAGGCTAGAGGAGGTCTGTGGAAATCTGTATGGGTATTCACAGCTTCTCTCAGAGGCAGATCCATGACTGCATACATCCAGCGTGGCCGAGAGGCGGCTGAATAAAGACGCCCATTTTGCAAAGACCTGTCACACAGTGCTACTTCTGGAGCATGGGGAAAACTCACATGGGGGAGTGGAACCAAACTTCTTGTTGCCCCAGGTGAGCTGTCTCTTCTGTGAGTCGAGGTGGGCTCAATATCGGCAATACTGTACCGTAGCTTCCAAAAGAGCAGTGCAGTGGCCCTGTGGAGCAACTTGGGATGGTTTCAGTGTCCCCTGGGAAGAATGTGAATGCCTGTGCGTTGCAATCTCACTCAAGCCTTGTCTTATAAGTCTGTGCTCCAGCACAGCGCGGGAGGTGCACAGCGGAGAGGAAAGGTAAACTGAGCCCTCAGGGAAAGCTTATGTTGTTGCTAACCTAGAAAACCGACGGACATCGCAAGGGGAGAGAGCAGAAAGGTAACAGCGACTGGTCAGACTAACTTAGGAAACCAATGGCTAGAGGGTGCTTTTTTCCTTTTGCATATCCAACCAAGACCACGCTGTTTTGGCCCTCTGTCCTGAAATGTCCCAGTGGATGCCTGGTGTTCTCCAAGGAGCTTGAGAAAGTCACCTTTGGCTTTTTCATCTTTCCCTCCTGTTGGTCTTGCAGTTCCCAAGGCAAATGCCCCCTCCTGCCGGAGGGGCTTGTCTCTTTCCTCAAAAGGAGACCAGAGCGGGTGAGGGATCGGACTAAGCCTTGGGTTCTTGTTAGGGTGTGCACCATTGTGTGAACACCGACACAGGAAAACTCCAGTTTGGGCCAGGGACGAAGCTACGTGTTCGGCCAAGTATGTGTTCTTCTCCTGCTTCTCCACTTCACACTGTCTCTTCCTGCTGCATTCCTACTTCTTGGCATCTTGGGATCATAAAGAGAAGTCAGAGGCAGAGCAGAAAGACAGAGAGGGATTCTGTTTCCCCAGGCCTTGGCACGGCTGGGCAAAGGCTTGGGGAGAGCTGCTGCTTCTGAAGCGGCTTGCTGGGCATTTTGTTATGGAAGGAAATGCTGTGTGACTTTAACTACGGCACCAAGCTGGCCTTTGGCTCAGGGACCAGACTGTCTGTCCAGCCAAGTGAGTGTGTGGCTTTCTTTGTCTTTTTTGTGAAAAATTCCTGAGTGTGCACTGGAGCGACCTGTAGACATAGTTGTATCTGAGTCACATTACAGATCAGAAGGAGAACGCAGGCGACCTTTCCTTTAATGCAGACGCTGTAAACCTTTGGCGGAGTTTCTGTGATCGTGGACATGCACCAAAACCCCCACTTGGATGAGCAACTCTGCCTGAAATATGGTTCTGGGAACAGATTTCCCAGTTTTCCGGGGACCAGCACTGCCTTTAGGCCTGTTGCATCAGAGAGCTTTGCAATATCTTTTTGTAGATGCTCATCTGCAGGGTTGACAGGGACATTTTCCTAAATAAATATGTCAGAATGTGCATGGTGCAAAGAACTGTGGGAACCGTGCTTTCAGTTTAGCCCATAGGTGGGCAACTGCACTGGACACTGGCATTGCTTCATTTACCTTCTTCCTTCTTGTTTTACAACAGAAAACCTGGGAACTGAACAATGAAATGCTCCAGAAGCTCCAAGGTCTTGTCTTAGGAGTGTCCCATTGCTTTGGCTTCCTCTCAGGCATTTTACCATGTCTAGGTTAATCTAAATGAGGGATTCTCCATTCACTCTGTACTTATATCAGGGTGGGGTGGGTGTGCTGCAGGCAATGTCACTCCAGATCAGTTTGCAAGCTCTGGAAGCTGCAGTGGTGCTATGGGATGGCATTCTCAAAACAGGTCTGGGAGAGCTGGGTGCCTACATCTGCAGTGTCTCAAAGATGCTTCAATATCTGCCTTCTGTTAAGTAGTGATTAAGCTTCCTCCTTTTAAATTGAATGGTTGCAATCTGCAATTTTTTCCTTCTCTTGATACTTCTGTGTCTTAGACGCCCAATATCTTTAAACATAATTTTGCAATGGTTCAAAAGCACTCCAATCCTTTGGAGAGTGTGTGTCTTCCCTAGTATCCTTGGTGCTACTTCTGCAGCCTTGCTGTCGCCACTGCTGCCCATCTCTCTGGATAAACACCTTAGCAGTACTGAGCCTTCACACTGCAGGATGACCAACATGGTGGCTGCTGTCCCAGAGCCCAGTGAGTTACTGGATAACAGAGGAAGGGCTGCTGGCTTTGCTGCCTCCTGGTTACGTGTGTGAACGCTGGTGCGGGGAAGAAGGCGTTTGGTAGGGGGACCATTTTAACTGTGAGACTTGGCAAGTAGCACGGTATATTTAGGGTAAGTGTGACTGGCAGTCAGCATCTGTAGTACTGAACTGGGCACTGAGCTCTATGGACCAGCTTGTCGGAGAATGCCAAATGTTTTGGAAATGTCCAAGGGCCACAACTCCACCACAACACCCCAGGAGCCTTATGCACCTAAACACAGCTGGTAGCCAAGCCCTTCAGTGTATAAGTATCCTCAGACTCCAGATGATTTGGCTGTTTGACTGCGTGAGTACACCTTTTCTGAGATACGGTTGTGGTACTGGTGTAGGGCAGAGCTGAAGGAAGAAGATGCAGCATGCTTAGATCTCAGGGTGCAAGCAGGAGCGTCTCAGGGGCAAAATCCATTTAAACAGAGCCCAAACGGTCAGGGACTGGGGGAAGTTTTTCCTCCCTCTCTGTGGATGAATCTCAGGAGTTGTGGAAGCAACGACTGCACCTGTGCTCAGTGAGATTTTGACAGGGTTTGTTGTACTCGGTGTATGATGCTGGAGGAATGGTTCTCTTTGGGACTGCATCAGGGATGTCAGTGCTACCCCATAAGTACACAACACTGTCTTTTGGGGAAGAGGGTCATGAGTGAGCCTGAAGGACAAAAATGCACTACCAAATTCAAGGGTAGGGATGCAGATAGTTTCTGCCTGGTATATGAAATGCTCTTTGTCACGATATGTAAAATAGATGACACTGAGTCCATCTTTAAGCTTAACCCATACTCTTCATAAATCCAAGCATGTTCTTGTAAACCCAACGGTCCTATAGAAATTAGGTATGGATCAACATCCTTTTCATGCTTTCTTACCAATGTACTTTCAGTTTCTGTTTTCGAGAGGTCTGCTACCAATCAACCTGGAGAAAATTCAAGGGTCTGTTTTATTCTGAGTTGGGGAAAGAAGAAAAAAACCCAGATTTATAAGACCAGTATGACTTTTCACCAGCCTAATCTAGCCTATACTTGTAAAACCAGCAATTACGCTGTCCTTAGATACTGTATTTTGCCCATAGATTGTGTAAGTAAGATCTCCCAGGTTATCCAAGTAGGACGTTTTGGTAACATGGCCAATTACTGGTGCCAAGCTGTCCTTTGGAAGGGGAGCTAAACTGAAAGTTAATCTACTAATAGACAAAAACCTTTGATTAGACCCTATTAAGTCTGGAATGGCCAGGAAACACTATTCTTTGGCAATGAATTAAGTAGCTTCAGTTTCATTTTATTCTGAATCACACCCACATTGCTGTGTAACCCATTCAATTGGGAAAAATCAATATGTCTGTTTAAAACCCAAGTCTAAAGAAAGTTGACAAATTATTGCTGGATTTTGTGGGGATCAGCATACATTTACTCATGCAGAACAGAGAAATTATTTAAACATGGAGTGCGGAAAGATAGCAGTGAGTAAGAAGGAGCTATGTCTGTATATCAATCTTTATGAAACTGAGAGCTGATTTGAGAAAATCTCTTAATGGTATCAAAACAATGGGCATAAAAGATTTTTTTTTACAAGATATGCAGTAGTAAAATGAAAGGCTCAAGGACCAGAAGTTTAGACATGGAGATTCAAATAAAAAATAATGCTAGATAAACACATTTAAAAAGGGATGAAATCTCAACTCCAGATTATATCTGTGTTGGAAAACCTACTGGAAACTCTACGCTTTAAATGTATACAAATGGTTGGGCAAACCTAGAGGAAATGGAATATAGTTTCCTTGCTTTAAAAGCTAGGTAATTTACTCTTTTTGGTTTGTTGTTTTTTTTTTTAAACCCTTCAATGACTTTGGGCCATTATTTCACCAGAGCACTGTTGTGGTGTAATGAATTCTAGAAAGGTTTGAAACACTGCACTGCTTCTCTTAACTGCCTTTGAAAACCCCAGATTGTAGCAGAGCATCTCATGGAAGAGTAGAAGTTGGATTAGGCACTTAATTTCCCATAGCCCCATCTTTCTGTGAAGAAAGTGCTGTATTTTTTGTTAAATTTTCAGTGATTGGACCAGACAACCTGTACTTGTGGATGTGTAAGTGATGCCTTCAAGGATGGTTTTTGTTGGCTCATTTCACACTGTGTGAACGCTGCGTATAAAGTCGTCTTTGGAAAAGGGACAAAGCTTCTTGTGAAAGCAAGTAGGAAACATGCTTATATGTTTTTGCCTCATTTATTTTGGATATAGATTTGAACAACAGAGGGGCTTTTAGCACCATGACTTAGAAATAAGAGGAACTGGCTAGTTGAAATGCATAGTCCTGATTTAAATTACTATAATAGTTCTTGGGTTGTCTGCCCACCTGGCATATCGTGGAAACTGGAAAAAACCCCACCTGCAGATGGAAATCTGGACCATCTGCAGGTTGGACTTCATCAGTTGCTCTGACCCTAGAACATGTTCATGTTGCTGTTCCCCTCCCTGTTTGCTATTCCAGCACAAGGCTTTGGGACAGGGATCATGCCTGCAAACATCTTTGCAGGACCTGTTGTGCCAGGTCTAAATGTGAAGTCAATAGACTCATTTTTGGTCTAATGAAGCAGCTTCAATACTAAGGGTCCATTTTCATAGTTTCATTTAATGCAGACAATGTCAGCCATCAAAGGAGTCTCTGAGATGGTGAACTTGAATGAAATCCCCATACCAGTGAGCAATCACTGCTGAAAGATGACGTTGTGCTTAGAAAAGCTTCTAGCTGGAGGACTTCTGCTATTCAGTGGATGCCATGCTCCAGGCTGCTGATAGTCCATCAGTGAGCAGGAATAGAGACATGTGTGGTAGAGTTGTGTGTGGTTTTTGTAAGTGGATCTGTCACTGTGTGACTTCAGCATCCACCCGGAAGGTTGCCTTTGGAAGTGGGACACAACTGAGGGTGAAACCTGGTAGGTGGAAACCCAGCCTGGAGGCGTAAGGATAGGGAAATCACATCCCCTACTCTGACACATCCTGCTGGGCTGTGTTGGAAAATGGTTTGCACAGGAATGGAGTTTGTGTGTATGTGTAGGGGGCAGATATGGCAGACAGAACCAAGAAAGACATTCTGAAGGTTTGCACTGTGAACAGGAGGGTCCAGGAGAAGGGCTTTGCTTTTAAGGCTAATCTAGGGCTGGAAGGGGAGGTTGTGATCAGAAATCTGTGGTCAGAAACTAGTGTAACTGAAGCGGAGGGTTCTGGCTGGTTCAATCTGTGGGGCTTTTTGCTCTGCTTTCTCTGGTAGCAGCAGGGACCTTGATTCAACAAGACTGTGAATTTACTCCTTCTGCTTACTCTGCTACCAGCTCCTGCTCTCTGCCTTTCACACAAGCAGCCCGGGGTCCTGCACCTTCTTGCTCAGAGACAAATCTTTTGCACCGTGGCCATCGACACGTGTGAACAGTGTGTGCGTGGGGAGTCGCTGATGGCTCTGCCCAGCACAGCCCTGGGTGGTTTCCCTGTAAAGATGTATGTGACATCCTGTTTAACCAATGTGCACCAGAAAAGCGTCCATACTGGGGAAAGAAAGCAAGTGAAAAGAGAAAACAAGTAATTGAAATACATGAACAGAGATGTGGAAAAAATGTAATGGTCTTAAGTGAGCAGTGCTGGTTTGGTCTTGTCAGGATTGAGGTGGCCAGGGAGTTGCCTTATGGCTCATCGTTATGGTCTTAATGAGGCTGTAGTGCAGGGAGGAAGAAGAGTAAGCAATGGACATGGAAGTAAGATGTAACATAATGGAAGCATGTGCATGGGAAATTTAAGTATTTCCTTTGGGAAAGTGATTCAGGTGGATTGGGGTGGGTAGCTGTGCCCAGAGGTTTTTGCTATGGCAAACGCCACAGTGTCTATGAATACCTACAGATTTAGGTTTGGACCTGGAACCAGGCTCGTGGTAAAACCAAGTAAGATTTCTGAGATTTGAAGCATTGAGTTATTCAGTGGAAAAATTCAATCCACTGAAAATAAAATAAATGAATGCTAGGAGAGTAGCAAAATGCAGTTCAGAAGCAGGCTGTTGACAAAAAGTAATGACATTGATCTCCTGGCTACTATGGCATCTGCTGGATATTGTAGGACAGGAGAGGTGGTCTGCAGAGCAATGATGCAAATTACACAAGCCGTGGAGCTTTCCTGTGAGAGAAAACTTAAAAAGCTGGCAACTTCTGTAGGTGCATGCAACGTATTTTCTCACTGTGAGTAGCTTCACACTTGTAGCACCATTGTCTAAGCAAGCTTTTTGTCATGGAATTCCTTCCAGAAGTTTAATAAAGTCATGCCTGGAGTAGGAACTAACATTCTTTCTCTGGGTATGTGCACTTTGCAGGACAGGTAAATGCCTAACTACAGGTTAGGTACACTCAAGTTTGAAAAATATTCACAGAAATCTCTGCAGTTTATTTCTCCCCTTCATCTGGAATAAAACTGTGAATAAGAAAATTGGTCCCTGACCATAAACAAGGGGGAATTTCCCAATAGCTGCTTGGATTTGGAGATGCACAGTGCAATAACACTGGAAGAAATTTTTAAAATTAATTCTTTCCTCCTTTGAAAAATTGTGACTATATACTCACACCTAAGAAACTTTCCTGAGCATCTGCATCAGAAACCCCCAGTAAAATTTTTCACTACTTCAGTAATTAAATCTCAAGTAATTTTTCAGCCACAAGTGTAGATTCTTCAGGAGAGTTTTGATTTTCAAGAAAGAAAAAATAGCTGAGAAAAGTAAAATGCTCTTAGAAGAATGGCAAAACAACCTTTCCCCTAATGGAAGAGAGTGAAAGGAATTGTAAATAACCCATCTGTGGCCTAGATGTTATCTCTGCTCTCTCAGGAATTAAATCCCATTTTCTCTTTGGGATGGAGAGGAAACTGAATTGCGGTCTAGGTTTTGCAAGAAGAATGGGAGAGAGGTGTCACTGGTGCTTGGATTTTGTTCGCTCATTAACTAATGAATTAACTAGGATCTCATTCTCCACTTAATTTACAAGCTCTTCAAGGACAAGGGTCTATTATGGGTCGACTTAAAGGGAGGACACTGTGCTTGACAGTGACCAGTGAGTGAGGTTTTGATGCACTGCGCCCATTTTTGTGTGAATGCCTTTTTCCAGTTATGTATGACCTGGTTTACAGAGATTCCAGTGTGCTAAGCCAGTTTTTGTCATGCAAAACTCTCCAGTTCTGCAAACTGGGAGGACGCATTTGGACACTCCTGGCTAAATTACCCTTTCGGCTCCAACTGGTTTCTCTTAGCAGTTTGGTAGTGGGGATTTTTTGGATTTGGGTTTTTTGTTTGTTTTGTTGTTGTTGTTTTTCCACTTACTAGCTCAGATGCAAACTTTTGTGAATGCATGGCCTGAATTCAGTTTCTGGTAGTTGACGTTTCTGCATTATTCTTTTCAGCCTTTCTCACAACAATGATACTGTTCAGGTTCTTCTGCTGTCTAGGGCAACTTAGGTTCTCAGTGGCTCTGGATAATTGAAAATTGACTATATATTGCACTTACAGAGTGCTTGCTTGTGTGTGTGTAGCTGTATAAATATCATTGCTGAACCTGAGCTGCTGTGGAGACCTAGTTCTGGAGAGGATGGAAGAGAGATTTCTGTGGTGTGCTGAACCACTGTGCAGACTTCAGGCATGATACAAGCTCACGTTTGGTAGTGGCATCCCTCTCAGATTGAAACCCAACAAGTTAATAGAACATGAAGTGCTCACTGCAAAGAGGGTGGACATTGCAAGAGAACAAAGCAGAAACAACACAGACTGGTGACACTCAGCAGCAGGTGGTGGAAAGCTTCTAACACTGTCTGGAAAGCTGTATATGCAGACGCTGATTGACGGACGCTGCTATTGTTTAAACAGAGGAAAGAATAAACAGTTACTCGGTGACGGACAATAGCGAGACTAGTGAGTGTTAAGCAGGCAGAGGAATGTGGCTGGAGGAAGTGTTTATTTCACTATATGAGCTGAGGAGGCGGCCAGTAACATTGGTTAGATTATTCCAATAAGAATCCTGCATTGCCATGTTGTCAAGTCTCTAGTCCAGCATTTGTGCATACTGGTGCACCATTTTGCAAAGTGTAGTGTCACAGTGTAATACGGGGAGTTATGGCAAACTTATATTTGAAGCTGGAACCAAACTCACTGTTTCTCCAGGTATGTCTGAATTCTCATGTGTGATTCCTCTTGGAAGTACTACTTTCACTTTGCAAGTTATTTTGCCTATGTTGTCACTGCACAATATATTAGGAATAGAGCTATAAATTTTCAACTGGTATAAGAGCAAGTGATTTCCATGGCTGCATATATATTTTTCCCTTCCTTATTCCTGATGATGAACTAGCCATAGCAGAAGTTTTACACTGCAAGTTTGTAATCACAGCCAACTAGTGTTGAGTACTGTGGAATTACTTTGGTCTTCAGCATTCATGTGAAGCTTGGAGCACATTAGAAGTGAAGCTCTGAAACTGTTGGAGAACAGTGTGACAAGTCTTAAAAGCTAGGGGTGGAATAGATACCCAGACAGAGGGGAAAGAGGTCAAGAAGACAAGTTCTTTATTGAATGACTTCTGTGGAAAGATGAAAAGGTGACCCTGACCACAAAATAATTTTCTCCAAACAAAAAAAAACAATGAAAAAAATTGTGCTTTGACAGTTGCTGCTAAAAGTGTCTGAAAAAAACCCCAAACCCCACACTGCTTCTCTTGTCTGAAACTCTTTGGAAAAGGGAAAGAAAGTAAAGCAGATCCTGAGACACTGATTTTTTTTTTCAAGTGTATCAATTTTTCCAACTTTCTTAATATTAATTTTAGAAGCATTTAATATCTATATGCTTTGGATTTACTCTTGAAAAGTAATGTTTTAGTTTCCCAAAATGTTTCAATTTCTTAAAATTGTTAAGATAATTTCAAAATAATTTTATTCTGAAAGTTTAAAAACACCACAATATAAAGAAACTATTCATACTGAAAACCTCTGGGGAAATTCCTCATATTTCCAATGACCCTCCTGACCCTGTTCAAAAACATTTAAGAAAAATAGGAATCTCAAGTTTATATGGAGCTATCAGCAAGCTGAAGGAGCTATAAATCAGGGCTCTGTCTGGATTCATTTACATGACCCCAGATTTACCATTATGGTCATGTCTTTATGCAACTGCTCCAGATCTTGCTGTTGACACACTGTAGAACCTAAGAGCTGAAACCTCCATGTTTAATGGCAGAGTAAGCAATGGTCTTCCTGCCACAAAGAAATCGTATACCAAAAAGTATGTTTTTTATTAAAAGCTAAATGGCAAATTTGCTCTGGAATCACTCTTGACTAATTCAGATGGCAAATCCAAGAGAACAGGGTGATGGCATTTGTACTATGCCATCAATCACTATGTGAGCTGAGAAGTAACAGTAAATTAATTTTTGAGAGAGGTATATGACCAGCAGACTAATAAACAAGGGATGAGATGAATAGAACTTGCGATGCAGGTGGCTTTCTGGAAGCAATGGGATAAATACGATGGAGGGGAATATTAAGGAACAGATATTTGGGAGTTTGAAAGATGCAAAACACCACGTGAAAAAAAAAGTCAGTCAGAAGAAATGTCCTAGGTAGATGGGTCTGTCTAATCATAGAGATAAACAGGATTTCTTTTGGTGGAGTATTTCATTGTTGACAGTTCCATTCAATACCACTCTGGATACCGTAGAGGCTTGTGCTACTGTGTGACTATGGAAATAGTTACAAACTCACATTTGTATCTGGGACAAGACTTCTGGTTTCGCCAGGTACATTTATCCCGATTTTTTGCCTAATTTGCAAGATTGTTGTGGTTGTGCACCAAGATCTGGGAAACGGCAGCTGTCAAAGGCATAGTAGCCTGAGGTCTCACTTTAACTAGTGGAATTTATTCTACGGCAGCTGTCCAAGCAGTCTTCCTTGAGGCTGCTGTAGGTGGGCTTCCATCAATTGTATTCCTGTGATAAGCTAAGCAAAGCAAAGCTCTTCTGTCAGGTAACTCATGTGGATTTGTTCTGTCCTAAGAGTAAATCCATGCCACTTCTGTAGTCTCAATCAAAGTCAAGGATGATATAAGTCGAATGAAAATGGATTGAAATACAAGAATGGTTATAATATTTATATTGCTGGACATGAACCAGCAATGTGCACTCAGCCCAGAAAGCCAACCGTATCCTGGGCTGCATAGAAAGAAGCGTGGGCAGCAGGTCAAGGGAGGTGATTCCTCCCCTCTACTCCACTCTGGTGAGACCCCACTGGGAGTCCTGCGTCCAGCTCTGGGGTCCTCAGTACTAGAAAGACATGGACCTCTTGGAGCGGGTCTGGAGGAGGGCCACGAAGATGACCAGAGGGATGGAGCACCTCTCCTATGAAGACAGGCTCAGAGTGTTGGGGTTGTTTAGCCTGCAGAAGGCTCTGGGGAGGCTTTTCAATACTTAAAGGGGCCTATAAGAAAGATGGGGACAGTATTTTAAGTAGGGCCTGTAGCGATAGGACAAGGGGTAATGGTTTTAAATAAAAAGAGGGTAGATTCAGACTAGATATAAGGAAGCCATTTTTTATGATGAGGGCAGTGAAACACGGGCACAGGTTGCCTAGAGACATTGTAAATGCCCCATCCCTGGAAACATTCACGGTCAGCTTGGATGGGGCTCTGAGCAACCTGATCTCGTTGAAGGTGCCCCTGCTCATTACAGGGAGGTTGGACTAGATGGCCTTTAAACATTCCTTCCAGCCCAAACCATTCTATGGTTCTATGATTTAGAAAATACCAACTTACTGTGATTTTAGCTGGTCTTTGCTTGTAGCAAAACCCCACCAAGGAACAGTATACTTATAACATTTTTAATATTAGTGTTGGCATGGGAATTGGACTGCCTTTTAGTTGGTTTGTCTCATATACTTATCCACAAATAGTGCAAGTGGGTTCTGTTCATGACTGGGACTTGAATCCAGATTTACTGAGCTGTCACAGCTACGAGGCCATACTTAATCCTTTACTCCTGTTACTGCATGTCTAAGTGAGCGGGAGTATGTGAATCCTGAAGTAATAGAGTTAGAAGGCACAGATTGTCTTTGCAACTGCCTGTGAAGCTCCAAGATCTAGACAGGGTCACAATGTGCCACTGAAACCTGTAAGGAGATAACTGTAACCAAGGTCAACGGGGTACTTGCAAAGGTTTCCTGGGCTGTGTGAGTTATGGAGGTGGAGAGGATACAAGCTGACATTAGGAAAAGGAACCTTGCTGGTGATCAAGTCAGGTGGGTAGTAAATGGTGAAACATTCAGGAGAAAACAGCAAGCAGGCATTTTATGTGATGTTACACATGGAAAAACACAGATTGTTCTTAGTATTGCCCTGAAAGGTGTAATACACAATTGTAATCAGTGAATGATTTACTTTTTTTTTTTTTTAAATTCATCTCCCTGTTTCTGATCCTGATAACTTTCTAGTAGATTTCTTTGGTACTTTGATGGTAACTTAAATCAATGTGTTTCACCATTGCTCCCTTAAATTATTCCCTGCTCTGGAATGTCTGTTGACCGGTTGTCAGTATGCATTGGGAAAACTGGTCTACCTTTTTGTGGAGGCTGACACCTGTGTGCCAATCAGGTATATGCGAAAATCTCATTTGGAATGGGGACCCAACTTCTTGTTAGCCCAAGTAAGTTTGAGCTTTCAGTTCCATATTAACACCAGGATTAGTAAATCATTTGTTCATTGGGTAGATGGACCAAGGACTTCCATGAAAGCATGTTCCAAATTCTTTTTGGCTTTGCTTGACAAAAACAAGTTGGAATAGAGATGCTGACTTGGAATCCGAGGAGTGTTTGGCTATGGTGTGGCAGTGAGCCATTTCAGGAAAGAACAGTTAGAGAAGATGGTAACATTCACACAGGTTTAATAGTCACGGCATGGTGCGGTCACACACAGAGCACTACAAGCAGTTCACACATGGCTGAATGCTACATAAAAAGTTTAGCATTTTCACAGAGTTTCTCGCTATTAAGTATTTAGACTTGATTTTTGCATCTTTAAAATAATATCTAGAGGTTATTCTGACTAATGGCTTAGAGATTGGATTTTCTAACTCTTGTCCTAAGAGAATATACCATGATTTTTGGGGTTTAAAATCCAAAAGTAAAGTCCCCTTCCATATTTGCAAAACCTGATGTTACAGTGCGATGAGCAGCCAGGAACTAGAAAGATAGTATTTGGAAGGGGAACCAACTTGTTGTGATGCATGGTAACTCTTTCCTTTCCTCAGTTATATTTTAAAATGCATTAGAAACCTGAGAAGATGAAATGAAATTTCAAATATTCTGTTATGTCGTCCTCTGGTAGACAGCTTTCTCACATATTTTGGATGAGGAGCCATACGAATATGCAGCTATTAGGCAGGAATTTATTGCAAAGGCTTCTTGTTGAGTGGGAAACGGAAAGACGCAGTAAGTTTGTGTTTGGAAGAGGGACTAGATTAAAAGTCAACGCAGATGAGTAAGATTTGGAGAAGGACAGGCTATGAAGGTATGAAGGTGGGAGCAGTGTTCACTGGTCAGTGTTTCTGAATAGGTCAACCTTTATGGAGAACAAACGTAAACCCTAGATGAAGAGTGGAGGGAGGAGGGAAGGCAGAAAGAAAATGAACCTAGGATCATTTCTCAACAGGGTGCTTGTGAAGATGGAGCAGGGAGACTGGGATCAGTGGGAAATGAGACACCATCATCAATGTCCTAGGTTAATGATGCTGGCATATTGTTAACATTAACTTCTGAGTCCTGTCAGACTGTAATAGTGTTTTTCCTTAGATTGAGGGGTTAAAAATTCAGAGGTACCTCTGGGCTCATGTTTAAGTCTTGGTGTCACACTGCATTGTGAAGAAATTTCTCAGGTGACTTAGATTATGGTATTTGCAATGATTCAAACTGGGGTGCATGGGATACTGGAGCTAGGAGAGTTATTTGTGGAAATGGCATAAGGCTGTAATCCCAAATAAATTATCTAATTAAATGTACCCATTAAATAGACTGATTAAGAAGGGTATCTACATCTGAGGCAATTCCACAAGCATAAAATCAAAAGTTCTTCTGACTTTTTAATATCAACATAAAAATGATCTTCCACGTGTTTTTAGAAAGGGGTTTTAGGTTGATTCTTTTGAATGTTTTTTTTCTTACTCATTAAAAAAAATGTGATTTTTTTGGCTGGTGCTACATAAATAGTTAATCTCTAATTCAGAAAGTTTCTTTTCTTAGTTGAAATTATTTGAATTGAGGGTTGACTAGACGACCTTTAAAGGTTTCTTTCAACACAAACCATTCTATGATTCTATAAATCTTTTTCTAGAAACTAAATATCTGGCATATAAAGTTGAAAACTTTATATTCTGGCAATTAAAACCCACTCTGATTTTGGACAAAAGAGTACGCAAAAGTATTTTGTGAAAATGACAGAAGTTCTTGGGAGGTCCATGAGCAGGTACTTCAACTCTTTTTGGTTCTAGGCCATTGTTACCCGGATGGGTTAAGCCATCTCATTCACCTGTGAGCTTTAAAGAATGGATTAGATAAGCAGAATTGCTCCTTCTGACTCCCAAAAATCTTTCCTTAACATTGTTGAAAGGAGCAGCAGAGGACATCATAGTAAATCTCTCCCATAGTTTAGGTGATGCATGAAGAAATCTATACATGAACACAAATAGGGTATTTCTTCCCAATATGAAATTTAAGAAAATAGCCTCTCAACTTTTCCGTAATGTGACCACATGCTATAAGCCCAGGATTTACCCTGTTTTGGTATTAGAGGACTATTTAGTCCATTGAACGCTTGATTTCTCCTCACATACTAGGTATCTTCCTCTGTTAGTTCAGCTTCGGTTTTGGTTCAGCTAGAAATCTTCCTCTTTAAAGGTTTGTGACAAAGATCTTGAATGGTGTGACTTCTCCAAGTGTAATTACAGAGGCAATGACAAAACAATTTTGGGGATGGAGACCAGAACTACACCTGAACCCTCTATGTGAAGCAGCATATTCACATTTGCAAATACTGAATCTCTGCACAGCGTCTTTGTACTCTGGATGACTTGGCTGATGCTGGGCTAGGACCTGGCTTCTTTTATCTAAGTACCTGTGCACATGTGCACTGGAAGTTTAGAGAAGGGTTCAGGTATTAAAAGTGGACATCTAGTCTTGCTGTAGACAACCTGGCATCCGTGCAGGGCTGGCTGACCTTTTGCAACCTTCATTGGAGGACAGCCAGCAAACATCACTAGAGTGCTTGTTAAGTCACTGGAGTTGCTCCTCTAGGGTCAAGTTTAGCCTGTATGAGTGTGCGAGGGGCCATATATTTCCTCTGAGTTGGGCGATTGCTCTAGGTGGACTCCAGCTGTGGAATGTCATGTCTCAGGCTGAGGAATGGTAAGAGGATCAAAGACCTCTATCACACCAATTCCAGTCTGACCAGAGATTCAGAGAGTTTGCTTTGGAAGGAATGGAGAATGAGATAAAGGTCTGTATAATACAAGCTGTGTGTTAAACCAGTTCAGGGTTTCTACTGCAGTTTGTTTGGAAAAGAAGGCATGGGCCTCAGGCTGATGTTGGAACAGGCTTCTATTGCTCTTTTTCTGCAATCACCTCTGGAGTTAGCTTTCTCTAACTGGTATAGAATAGCATTTCGACAGCTCCTGTTCTTCTACCTGGAAGATATCCTTCAGTAAAGATGAAATTAGGCAAGGCGGACAGCTCAAAGTTTCATGATTTACTTCTCAACCCTTCCTGCAAATACAGGTCATAAATATCAATACGGCATCTCCAACACATCCACCAACTCATTGAGACAGAATAACAGGAAACATAGGTCACAGTTCTGTGGTTACAATAGCTGATATTTAGCAAGACTGCCACCTGCAAACTTTCATAACAGTGTGCAAATATGCAAAGGAACTTATTGGAAAAAGACTCTAGTACCAGAACAAAGCCAGCAGCCACTCTGAGCAAAAATAAGAAATGAGTATTTTGCAAAACAGGTGCTGCTGTAGCTGCCTGCAAAATACAGACCTTATTTTTTCATCTGCTCAAGATAAAAACATTGCAAAATTGAAAGGGAGAAAACCACCCTCATTTGGAGAGAGGGAGATATGTAGCTCTCCAGAAAGCATAGTACTCATTATGAGAGAGCAGCAGAACAGCTTGATCAATTCTCCCCTTCTCTTTCGTATCTGTGTACTCCATGACAATGATGTATCCTGGTTCATCTGTATTTTATACAGGAATCTACCTTCAAGCTTTTTATCTGCTTCTGTTTTCCTCTCCCAAACAAAAGATCACTGAAATCTATTTCCAAAACAATAACTGGGAGTATGGGAGGTGGGGGGAGGGGTTGAGGGAGTCAGAACATACATCAGACTGTATTCTGCATAGTTGGGAAACAGATAGTCTCATCAGGGTTTTAAAAGCCAGGGGAAATCTGGGACAGATGAACCACAATTCAGGAGAAGGGCCAGAGAATGAATCATTAGGCTTTGTGGATGAAGTTTTCTCTGAGATCATACTAATAAAGAAGTATGTCTATTTCTCTAAGGTGCTGACAAGTGGCAATTGAACCGATGAAAAGGATTTATCTCAGTGATAGAACTAGGGTCTGCACTTGCATAAGATTTTGAGAGAGTTTGTAAAAGCCAAGATTTAGTCCAAATTTCCCTCATGGGAAGAAATTAAAACTTCTTTGTTTGCAAGCTAAGCTTCTTTAGTATTTCTACACTATTTATCAGTGAGGTGTGGGAACAGGGACAAAGCAAATAGTCTAAACTCTCAACCCTACCTTATAACACTTTGTCAGTGTATAAATGTGAACTGAAGCTCTTGTTCAAACCTGTGGTTGTGAAGTCCAATGGAAAATGCAGCCAAAGGGCTGCTGAGAGCCCCAAATTTGCATCTTGGCTACAGTGTATCTTTAATGATATTTCATTTGTGCATCATTAGAGTACTGTAATGCCCACAATATTTTACCATTACGCATGACCAAAGACTTAGGAAAGCACCGTCTCAAAGAATCAGACTTCAAGAGCTGGACAAGATGAAATATATGCTTAGAGTACAAGTTTACAAAGCTAAATGTGAAAAAAAGATTTTAACCACAGGTAGTGTTTTGATATGTGTGGAAAATCCTAGTCTAACCGACATGTTAGCAGAATTTGAAGCACGAAAACAGAAATAAACCCCAGGTGTCTTATATCTGCAGCCTTTGGTTCCCCAAACCCCTTTCCTGCAGGGTAAAATTTAGTAAAAAAAATCTTGCACTGCACTGTCAGGTGGTGGAACATAATGAAACATCTGTTTGTTTCATCATTCTTTCCCTAAATGCAACCATGTGCTCCTAGCTTGTAGCAACTTTCCTAGCTTTCTCCTATAGGAACAAAATTAGCTAGACTGGTGGTAAATGTGGACACCCTTAAGACTTGGTAGTTTATCCACCATCCCTCAGGACAGGTGGAGGAACTGGGATTTTGAATGTCAGTGGTGGATTTGACTACATATTTGCAGAAAAGACGGAATGCCCCTGGGCTACTCAGTCCTCTCCAGACACGTTACATCCCCTAGCTGTGAAGCCAGAAGGGAGTGCTCTCTCTGCCTGTTATACACATTTCTGAATGCATCCAGGCCACACTCCAAAAGGAAGCCCAGGCTGCAGAGTGGAGTTGAATGAGTTGTAACAGAGAGGAATGACTAGGTTAGATATGGACATCTAGGGTGTGGATGCCCACAACAATATCATTTGAGATGCTCTAGGGATCCTGACATCCTAGGGACACTCTCTGTGTCTCCTATACAAGAGAAGTCAACATAAGTCAAGATAAGTCTCATGTAGCTCCTGCATTGTCTATTGTGGATGCCTTGGTTCTCTAAAGATGTCCTAGCACTAGATCCCTATGATAAGGCAATGGAACATGGAAAAACCTCCATACCTAAGTGTCTGTATGTTAAGATTGAAGGAACTATGGAACAGAGGACTGTGTACTCTCATTTAATGTCTATTCTCTTCTCCATTTTCAGATGTTACTCCATCTCCTTCAGTCTACAGGCTGACCTCTAAAGATGATGAGGATTTGGAAATGTGCCTTATCACAGATTACATCCCTGACAAGCTTAGTCTTAACTGGGCTGATAAGTACACAAGTGCTGTTGTGGGGATGGCAACATCTGAGGAAAAAGAGGAAGCGAGTTACCTGTCAACCTACTGGGCCAAGAAAGATGAAATGCAGTGCGGTGCAAATCACGAGGGCTTTGGAGAACTGGAGGGCGAGGAGCCTGAAAGTGGTAATGGCATTGTTGGGTGTGTGTACAGGGCTAGAGGTACTCTGGTCTCTGTGCTATTAGTATGAGCAGGACTTGTTCTCACCTCCCAGCCCAGCAAACAATGCTGAATTATGCTCCCACACTCCAGAGGAATGTTGCCTTGTTGCCTCTGTTTTCATTTGCCTTCCTCCTTGGTGGAAACAATGTTAAGACTGGCACAGTCACAGCAGAGAGATCTTAGCATCACACTGTGGGGGATACAAAGCTTGAAATTCCTTTGTCTGATGGCACACTAAAGTTTAATTAGATCATATTTTATGCTTGCCCCAAAACAAGCAGAAATGAATGTTTATGGGAGGCTTTACTGGCCAGAAACTCTAATCCAGCCCTTCTAAGTAGAGATATCTTTATGAACTTCTGAAGAAGTACATTTCTGTTATTAATTAAATTTATTATTACTATCTGCAGGTGCCAGCACTGTCTGTGTTACAGGGTTGTCTCTACACTTCAGGACAGGTATGTACACACCACTTTAGGCATAAAACTCGGCCTGATTAAAGGAAACGTCTTCCCAAGTTTTTGCTAATGTTCCCTGTTTGCAGAATTCCTGTTGGAGAAAAAAACTCAGGCTGCAAATTTCCAAAAGGGCCCCACAGGCTTTAAATGTCAAGGCTGGAAGTCCTTGGGTTAATGTAGTCTTTCAGACCTGAGCTGGTAATTTTATGTGAGCAGTGTAGCCAGCACCTACGTGCTCTTGCTAGAACTAGCCAAACAACAACTCCCCATGACATAATGATTTAAGGTACTGATATGAGTCAGCCTTGCTCGCTGTCTGCCTGCATTTCAGACTTCAAAAGAGTTGTTTTTATTTTTGGGTGCACAAACACCTAACGAACCAAAAAATAAGCAGGTGGTTCCTGCATTGTGAGCTCAGAAGCAGGGCTGCACTAAAGATATGGTGCATGTGAGCAGGCTTTGCTTCAGCTCATGGCTGTGGGAGTATGCTGGCCGGTGCTGGAGCCCACGCAATTGCTGCCACTGCTTGTTCAAAGGCGCTGAGCCTGCATCTGCATGTGGCCTGGTTGCAGAATAGCTGTACTTTTGCAAACACGCAGCCTTGCTGAAAAGAAACCAGTTAGCCAAATATTTCCAAAACACCACTTCAGAAAAATACTCATCAGCAAACTTGTCTGATTTGATCAGTCATTTCAGAGAGAGGTTCTCAAAGATAAGCATGAAATGACTTTTTGATGACAGCTCCTTGCTTCCCCGATATAGATCAATGTATTTTCAAATGAAAATGGCTTGGTAACTTAAGGTTAATAGAAAATCCAAACAGATGTCATGTACATCAAATAAAATTAAACTTGTTTTGCCCCCTGCCCATCTTAAAAAATTTTAGGGAGAGGAAGGCGGGATGCCTCCAGCACCCTGGGTTCATAATACACTGTATTTAAACACAGTTAGATGGTTGGCAGACTTGCACATTGGATAATTAAGTGGTTATTGCATGAAAACCTGGCCCATGAAACACCAACTGGAAGAAATGAAAGTCTCTCAGTGAGACAGTCCTGCTCACTGGCTCGTTAGCTAGCCTACCAGCTGACTCAATCACACAAAGTGGAACAGCTTCATTACTAAGTGCTTTTAAGTCTGTCTGGAAGCGAGGATATCTCGGTGCTCTTGTGACTGTCATTCTCTGTTACTTTTACAGATGAAAACCTGAACATGATGTCTTTATCACAGCTGGGCCTGAAAATAATTTTAATGAAAGGAATAATTTTTAATGTGCTGATGACGATGATTATGTGGAAAAAAAAAGTGAGTATGCATGGAGGGTGGTAATGCCTCTGGCAGAAAACATCTGGATCAGCTCAGTAGCTGTGAATGTTCCTTCTCTCTGTAATAGCTGTTTATGCAGCCTATCCGTACACCTTTTGCCTACCAACAGTAAAACCCCTCCACTCCTTTGGCCATATCATTGTTTTCACCCACTCCTCAAGTCTATTTACCTTTCCTTATCCACATGCAAAATTAACTTCTTTCTTCTTTCTAGACATCTCTCTTCTATTTCAACCTCCATCCCTTCCCTTGTCTACATTAATCCATCAGATTCATCCCCTGACCAATTTCCAGCTGGGAAAGTTTGATGGTTATTGACTGAAGACCTCAGACCTAATATATTAGTTTTGGGCCAGTGTCCTTCTCCTCTTTCTATTGCCTAGACACTTCAGGTCTACAATTGTGTGGCTGCGACTGTATCCCAAATAATGATTTAACATACCTTTATTTTTGTTACAGGAATGAAAGTAACCAGATGGTGCAGCCCTGAAGTACCAAAAAAAAATCTGCTGAGGAATCTTTACCAGAGCATTGTGTGCAGGAGGGAACACGCACTCCTGTTGCAAGGCATATCACTTGCTGTTTCTGTATATCACGCCAGACATCATAGTCTGAATTGCTTATTTTGCATTGTTATAAAGCTATTAAAAAATAAGCTTAAAATTTCCAGCATTCTGCTCCCCCACAAGCCTGATTTATTTAGCATGACAATGCCTCTTATTGAATGACGCGTAGTTTGCTATAACTATAAATTGCCAAACATCACTATTACTTGTATTAAAATGACACACAAGTTCTGCTTGGGGCAGTGTTGTTTGTTGAAAACTGCATGCTAAATATCACTTGAATGTGAATTTTTCATACTTTGGTAGCTTTCAGGTATGCACATCTTAAAGTGCCTCCCCACAGACACCATTTCAGTAACAAATAAAACACTCTAAAGAGCAGAGGGAGACTTATTCAGGGTGCTGTGCACCATGTCCTGCTATCTTTTCCTAGACAAGAGCAAGGTATCTTTTAGTTTCTCCCTAAAAGGTATGCTGCTAGGTCTCCCAGAAGTCCTTAATTCAGTGAAATTCTCACTTCATTTTCACAGAACAAAAGAACGCTTTTTAGTATTTTTTTTAAGTCTATCTGGCCTTAAGTTTTTCTGAATTTAAACCAGCTTAGAATTTGGCTTTGTGTTTAGTAGAAATACAAACTGCTTTTGTTCTTTTTTAGTTCTAAACACCTCAGATTTCCCAATTTCTTTTTATATCATTGCATAAAACTAAACTGAAATATTTACCTGTCCATGTGCACACTCCTTGGAGACAGTGCATGCATGTGAAAGTCGCATGCTGCTAATTCTTGAATTGTGCTGGCAACCGCTCTGATGTCTTGGCATTTCTTTAGGCCTGTGGCTGCTATTAAACAATTCTTACCAAAAGTAAGAAACTTGTTTGTCTTTTGTACCTGTAGTTCAAGGAACTTGCTGTACCCTTCAGATGAACTGTAGGAATGAGCCTCGCCTTTGGGGTGAAGTAGGGAAGGGGTGTCCGGACTCTCCTCTTCAGCCTGGCTTGGCCACCAGCCGCTGTTTGCGATAACTGGCTGGACCCACGCTGGGTAGCGGGAATAGCTACAAAGTCCCTTTCCAGGACATCCTTGCTGTGTCTGGGTGAGAACAGGGTGGCTGGTTGTAGGGAGGGAAGCGGAGAAGAGCACTTCTCCAAGAGCAGACTCTGTGCTATGTGAAGACAACAGTAAAATATGGCTTGCCCACTGTGAGAGGACCAGTAAGCAGCCTGGGTCCTTGAATGCAGATGTCTACTGCTATACGGAATGCAGGACCTTTGAGCATCCTGCCTCTAAATGGCCCTCACTCCCAAGCGTCACTGGAGATGGTACCTGCTTTGCACTAGTGACACCAACCAACAACCAGCCTGTGTCTCCAGGTTCGGTCTGTCACTGGCAAGACCAGAAAGGAAATTTTCTTCTTTTGTGTCATCGGTTTCTCCATCTTCTTCTGAAGCACCAGAGATTCCTCCGGAGTGAGGAATGAGAAAGATGCTCTGAAGGAAACACACCCTCCCTGCAAGCTTGAACCTTGCTTGTACCTCACACCAGCTCCCAAACTGAGTGGCAGGGAAAGCCTTGCAAGACTAGTGGGGGCGATTTTCCCTTAAGGGATATCTCTCACCCTGCTGGATTCACATCCATTGCAAAGAACTCTGATTTTGGAAAGGCTCTGCTTCAGATGCTTTTAGCCAAAAGCCCTGGTGCTTCATGTGGGACAGGGTCCCCAAGTGAAGACCATGCCAGCATCCCTGCCACAGGATCTGACTCCACAGTGCTGAGCAGAAACACAACGACGTCTCCCTGGTCTCCTGCCATGGTGCTGCTACTTGACCATTTAGCAGGTGGCCTGTCACAGGGTGACAGAGAGTTACTGACCCCTCCCGCCAAGAAACAACTTCAAACTTTCTGGGTCTGTCACCCATATTATTTAATAGTACAGATGTTCATAGACTCATTCTCTTGTCTCTTCCCTTGCCACACCAGTCACTCTCATTTCTCTCCAGCTGTAGAAAGTCCACACTCTTTAAATGCTAGATTCTAGGCAGCTCTTGAAGCTTACATTTTGCTGATTATGAGGTCTGTCACATCACAGGGAAACAGTTCAATGAAGCTGTCTAAACCATATTTGAATTACAAACCAAGTCATTGCATTTCACAGATTTCCAACTGATTAACCTAATTCCAGAAACCTTCAGGGACTCGGAAGAAAAGTTTCCACACTCGTTTACCTTTGGTATCACTTTTAAAAATTAAAATCCATCTTAAATTTTTTGTGTTGCACTGCAAACCCACTCCTAGCTGTATGGTCAAGGAGGGAGGACAGCATGTTCCCTGTTTCCACATCTCAGTCTTTTCCAGGTTAAAGGACCCCAGTGATAAGATTTGCTGAGTGAGGAGATGAGTATACAGATAAAGTTAAATGGTTTGACTAAAGTGACTCTTAGCATGTGAGCTGCAAAACACTGAATTTGTAGGTCTAGTTCAAAGACACTTTCTGCTATTAGGCTTTCAAACTCCTACCAGTGTGCCCCCCCCCCGCCCCCCCCCCCCCCCCCCCTTGCACTTTCTTGTTTATTTCGAGAGAGAAAAACCACGCTGCAAAGCAAAGGCAGGAAATAACACAGTAGGACAGGATGTGGAAGGGGTCTCATGGCCCAGGTGGGGCAGGAAGAGGACACACCACCAGTTCCATGACGCCACAATCGAGATCTGGGTCACCTTTTGATGCTCCTCTACAACCCACCGCAGAAACCGCTTCCTCTGGAAAGTGGAGCGCAAAACAGGGGGTGGGGGGAGCAGGGCTGGGCGGCACGTGGCAGGGAGGAGGAGAAGCATGTGGAAAAGAACAGCAGACGTTAGACCACAGGCCAAAGTCGAAAGAGGTTAAGGCATCCTCCCTTCCTGCCCCCTTACCACAGCCTGCTCTTGCGTGTGTGTGGGGAGTTGTTTTGGGTATAGCAGGAAAGAATGAGCTATGTATAGCATAGGCAGGAGAAAGGAGGGAAGAAAATACAGAGTATTTAATATTAGTTTTTAATATTTTGTTATTTTATTATTTATTATATTAATTTATCATTTATTATTTTATTATTTTAATATTTTAATATTTTATTATTTTAATATTTAATATTTAAATATTAGTATTTAAATATAGAGTGTGGTGGGTGGCAGGGAGAGATCTTAGAAGTGTGTACAATTTCTGAATTTGCTGATAGGCCTCTGCACCCTGTTATACATGCAGTGAATCTGTGCAGAAAAAACCTTTCAATTCTCCTGACCCAGAACGGAAGGGAGGAAGATGGGGCAGGCCAGAGAGTCTTCTCACATTGGCAGGGAAGGAGCTGTTGGCATGGTCCACCTCTAGCACCCTCTCCCCTGTGTCAGCTCCTGCCCGCTAGTACCTACCTATGGGCAGGAGATGAATTTGCATCTTTTCTAGGGATTTTATTGGAGAAAACACCCTGCCCGACATCTGTCATCTCATTAAAAACATGGCCCTGGACACAAAACAGCCTTTCTTCTTGCCCTCATCTACAGTCTTAACAGGGACCTGAGCATGGTCTTTATAAGGAGCAGAGCCTGAAGATGTTCAGAGACTTTTTGAAGCCTATTCAGATGTCAGAGTAGCTCTAACAGGACCTGAATTCTAGTGCTGAGTTTACAGCAACTAGAGGCATTGCAAGCTGGTAAAATTCAGGAAAACAAAGAAACCCCAAGAAACCCCGTGATTTTTACTTTTCCACACGGTCCCGTGCAGTTCTCACAAGTGGCCACAGGAGGGTCCCATCCTGGAGCTCTCTCTGAAGTCAAACTGTGGGGAGACCGAGTCACACAGACCCACGGGGAGGCACTCGCAGCTTGCAAACAGCGGCAGCTGCAGTGGCAAAGGGCCTCACTGTTCCTCCTCCTGTGAACATGCTGGCTGTGTCTGCCACGGGCCTATGGGAAAGAAGAGCTCGGTGGGTCATTTACAATCCCTACATGCCGTCGAGTCCCCTGCCTGTTCCCCAGCAGTAAAAAGCTGGTACCATTGTAAACAAATGCAGCCTAATCCCTGGGGCTGGAGGAAGGTGGTGGTATCAGAGCTGGCACGAATTCTCTGTTCCTACCAGAGACAGGCAGCATCCTTTGAGACAGTAAAGACCCTGCTCCCTCATACCTCACTCTTCAGGCCCTATGTTAGCCAAGAGACTTAGAAGCTCCAGGTTTCACACTTCATGGGTTTAATGGCTACAGCACAGCTAGAAATGCTAAAAGGACAAAGGTGGTAGACAGGAACCATAATCCAGGGCTGAGAGGTTGAAGCTATCAGACTCTTTTTTATCTCCTGGATGCCAGCAGGCAAACATTTGTCACATAGTGCCAACACACATTTTATCTATCTGGTGTTTCAGCTGCAGAGCAAACCGGAAGAGTGTGAAGCAGGATCTGTATAAGGGTGGAACCTCATGCATGAAGGTAACCCATGTAAATTCTGCAGCCAAAGGTGTGGAGGGGCTAGCTGGGGTTAATATCTCATCCTGAGCACCACAGGGCTCTAATTTTCCACTAGGACAAAGCATCATCTGACCTCAAGGCAGGAGCTAGCTTGGGCTTGAGGAGACAACCGCCAAGTGCCAAAGCCACTGAGTTTAAGCATTTCCCAATGCTTTAGAGGGAAAAGGATTTTCAATGAGGTTAAGCCTGAGGGATGGGCTTCTCCATGGACCCGGAACAGCTAAAGTGCAACTCTGTCTGAGGCACTGACACAGCTGGGTGGCCCCTTCCAACATCCTCAGGTTTATCAGCACATCAGACTGAAGAAAAGCTAACACTGTGGTAGGGTGGCTGTATCACTACCAGGCCTTAGTGAGCCTGTAAGTCCAGCTGGGACATCCAGCTGTGCCCCACATGCCTTTGAGAGATGGGCCTGTGGGAAGATGGGTACACCAGGGGGTGTACTGGAAGACACCCTCTGCTTCCCTCTGTTCATGACCGCTAACCACAGCCTAACCCAATTTTCCACAGCTTTGAAGCCTGGGGGCACATTGATAATACATTCTCCATAACATAAAGAGGCAGGAAACAAGGAGTTGAAACTGAGTTTCCATGGCAACTTGTTTCCTGCTTCTCTCCAAAATTGGGGCACAGAAAAAAAGCCTGCTGGGTAGAAAGGGAGGGATAGGCATAAAAACAGGGAGTCATGCCTGAAAGGGACTCCCTCAGAGTCAGAAGAACCTCTGTATTTGTCACCAATAGGGAAAAGACTGCAGTATTATAAAGGGTTTTATTGACGCAAGGATTACAGTAACTGTAGTAAGGCAGCAGACCCCTTCATAGGACAGTCTGCAGGGAAAAATCTTGAGCCCTGCATTCCCTTCCTCCACCAAGGAAGTAGGTCTGCTGGGGAACAGCACTTTCCAATGCCGGGCTTTGGCATCAGAGCTCTAGAGCAATTCGAAACCTGGAAAGAGAGAAAGGCAACATGAGTGTTGTTTCTGCAAAGGAAGAGGAAATACCCCACAAGCTCCAATGATCTTGTGAGCCCTTGCAACAGTAACAGCAGGGCATGTCCTCCACTTCCCAGCACCAAACTCTCCCTGTCCCAAACTCCCTCTTCTCATCTGCTGAGGAACTTGACGCTTGGACACCAGCCATACCATGGCCTCCAAACAGCCCAGGAGTTCCAGTTCCTAAAGCCCCTCTAGCAAAATTGTTCTTCAATGATGGCAACATGCTAGGGAGGGATGGAATCCATCTGTCTAAAAGGGGTAAGGGAATCTTCAGCAGTAGGATGGCTAACTTGGTGAGGCGGGCTTTAAACTGGAGGACTTGGGAGGTGGGATCCGCGGCGAAAACGCTCACACCAGCGCATCCAACAGGGGAGTAAGTCAGGCCAAGCAGTGCGGTGACAAAGGTTCCTTAGCTGTCTCCCAAGAGGTGAAACAGAAGAGTAATCACCTCAAGTGTACGTATACAAATGCACGCAGTCTAGGTAACAAACAGGAGGAACTGGCGCTCCGTGCCCACTCAGAAGGGTACGACTTCATAGGAATAACTGAAACATGGTGGGACACCTCAAATGACTGGGGGATCGCAATGGATGGTTACAAGCTCTTTCGTAAAGACAGGCAAGGTAGAAGAGGTGGAGGAGTTGCACTCTACAGCAAGGAACACCTTGAATGCATCGAAGTCAACTATGGTGACTGCGACTGCTCTATCGAATGTCTCTGGGTTAAAGTCAAAGGGGTCGTCTCCAAGCAGGACCTCACAGTGGGCATCTGATAGTGACCTCCTAACCACGATGACAAAGCCGGCGAAGCGATATTTGGGGCACTAAAGCAAGCTTCTGGCCAACAGAATCTGGTCCTGATGGGCGACTTCAACTACCCAGGCATCTGCTGGAAGAACAATATGGCAGCTGGCGTGTCATCCACCAAGTTCCTGGAATGCACAGAGGACTGTTTCCTGATACAAATGTTAGATGTGCCAACAGGAATGAGGCGCTGCTGGACTTGCTATTCACAAACCATGAAAGCCAGCTTTGTAATATCTTGGTTGGTGATAGCCTTGGCTGCAGTGACCACAATATTGTGGAGCTCGGGATCCTGCTGAGTGTGCTGAAGGTCACCTCTAAGACAAGGGTTCTGGATTTTAGAAGAGCAAACTTCAGTTCACTCAGGGCTCATTTGGGAGGGATTCAATGGGAAGCTTCCATGGAATACAAAGGAGCTGGTGAGAGCTGGGAGTTCTTCAAGAACTGTCTATTGGAAGCACAAAGCCAATTTATCCCCTACAAAGGAAAGGGAAGTAAGTGGAGCAAGAGGCCCCCATGGCTCAACCATGACCTCCTGGGTCTACTCAAATCCAAAAGGGAAGCATTCCAGAGATGGAGAAGCGGAGGATTGTCCACCGAGAACTACAGGGCATAGCCAGCGAGTGCAGAGATGCAGTCAGAAAAGCAAAAGCCCAATGTGAATTGAAACTGGCTGTAGACATAAAAAATAACAAGAAAGGGTTCTTCAGACATGTCAACCACAAGCAGAAAAAGAAGGAAAACATAGGCCCACTGTTAAACAGAAAAGGAGAATCAATCACGAATGATGCAGAAAAAGCAGAGGTCCTCAACACCTTCTTCACCTCTGCCTTTACCAGCACTGCAGGGTCCCAGGCTTTGGGAACAAAATTGCCCATCGAACCAAACACCAACCCACCATCGGTGAAGGAAGAGTTAGTATATGAACTACTAGAGGAGCTTGACCCCCACAAATCAATGGGCCCTGACACCATCCACCCGAGGGTGTTGGGAGAGCTGGCTGACATCATCACTAGGCCGCTCTCCATAATCTTTGAGAAGTCATGGAGAATGGGGGAAGTCCCAGAGGACTGGAGGAAGGCAAATGTTACCCCCATCTACAAGAATCGCTCGAGGGAGGATCCAGGTAACTATAGGCCCATCAGCCTTACTTCAATCCCTGGGAAAGTTATGGAACAAAGTCTCCTGGGGGCCGTCACAAGTCAATTGAAGCACGTGATTGGGAAAAGCCAACATGGCTTCACTAAGGGCAGATTGTGCTTGACAAACCTGGTGGCCTTCTATGACAAAGTGACTTGCCTGGTTGACATGGGGCGGGAGGCTGGACACTGTCTACCTGGTCTTCTCCAAGGCCTTTGATACGGTCCCCCCCAGTCTCCTCCTGGAGAAATTGATGTGTTACGGCCTAGACAAGTGGTCTGTGCAGTGGGTGGGGAACTGGCTGACAGGCCGCACCCAAAGGGGGGTGGTAAATAGCTCTTTCTCAAACTGGCAACCTGTCACAAGTGGAGTCCCCCAAGGATCGATATTGGGCCCAATGTTATTCAACATCTTTATAAGTGATCTGGATAACGGCATCCAGTGTAGCCTGATGAAGTTTGCTGATGACACCAAGTTGAGTGGGGAAGTAGACACTCCAGAAGGGAGAGCTGCTCTGCAGGGAGATCTGGAGAGGCTGGAGGAGTGGGCCAGCAAGAACCTTATGAAGTTCAACAAGGTCAAGTGTAAGGTCTTGCACATGGGAAAACATAATCCGGGAGTGCAGCACAGACTGGGATCCACCTGGATGGAGGGCAGCTCTGTGGAAAGGGACCTGGGGGTCCTGGTGGACAGAAAGCTCAACAGGAGTGAACAGTGGCTGCTGCGGCCAAGAAGGCCAACAGGATGCTGGGTTGCATCAAAAAGGGCATCGCCAGCAGAGAGAAAGAAGTCATCATCCCGCTCTACTCAGCGCTTGTCAGGCCACACCTGGAGCACTGTGTGCAGTTCTGGTCCCCGCTGTACAAACAGGATGTTGACAGGCTGGAAGGGGTCCAGAGAAGGGCCACCAAGATGATCTGAGGACTGGGAAGCTGCCATACGAGGATGGGCTGGGAGAGCTGGGTTTGTTGAGCCTTGAGAAAAGGAGGCTCAGAGGGGATCTCATCCCCGTGTACCAGTACTTAAGGGGCAGCTACAAAGAAGATGGAGACTCCCTTTTTACACAGAGTCCCATGGAGAGGACACGGGGGGATGGACACAAGTTGCTCTTGGGGAGATTCCGATTGGACACCAGAGGGAAATTTTCACAGTGAGGACAGTCACTATTGGAATAATCTCCCCAGGGAAGGGGTTGACTTGGCCACGTTGGACACCTTCAAGAGTTGTCTGGACATGGTGCTGGGCCATCTTGTTTAAACTGTGCTCTTCCCAGAAAGGTTGGACTAGATGATCCCTGAGGTCCCTTCCAACCTGTGATTCTGTGAAAATGGCATATTTCTGTGATAACACAGAAATGCAGGTAGGTTTCTGTAACACTCCTAGTTACACTGCCTTTTAAATGATTAAAGCAAAAAAAAAAAAAAAAAAATGCACAAAACTAGAAAGCTGTAAATCCTAACCTTGTATCAACCTAGAGGACAGCAGCTTAACTGTTCTTGGCTAAGATGAAGCTGGGAGCTAAGACTTCTGGATTCAGTATCTGTCTAGTTCTCTCCCAACTCTACAAAATTACTGAAGTCGTGTGAGCTGTGGTTGCCCTTTTTGTGACTCCATGAATCAGTACCTCAGTCTCTTCTAGAGCTCAGCCAACAAAATTGATGACGACAAGATGGAGGATGGTGTTGGCGAAGAGGAAATCGGCAAACGCCCGCTCCGGTGAAATGCCTTGGAACTCGCCTTTGTTCTGGGGGTTGATCTGGATCCGGAGGCAAACTGCGTGACAGAGAAAGAATGAGAGATTAGGGATCACGAATGGAAGTAATGGTGGGAAGCAGAGTCTTCCTGGGACAGCCCATCCCAGCCTGGGTCACTATTCCACCAGGGTACCACAAGAAAAGGTAAGTGCACCTTTATTATAAGATGAGCAGGACACTGGCAGGGAATTTGCACAAGGCTTCTATGCAATCAGCTCTCCCACATCCCTACACTATCAGGGGTGGCCAAGTGAGCCCTGAAGGGAACAGACTTATAACAAGATGGGAGTCACATAGAAAGGGGGATACTTCTACATTCTCCATTGGGTGTGTCAGGGAAGGCTGCACAGATGACCTTAAAGGTCTTCTTCAATCTAAATGATTCTATGAACCTAAGGTGATTTTGGGGGGTATTATGGGAAAGCAACACCCCAACGCAGTCATTACTAGAGTCTGGGTTTCACCACATGGTGGTTACTAAAGGATGCCTGCTGTTCCTCTGTTAGAGGGAAGCAAGGGCACCCTGGGGCTGATCAGGAGCCGGACTCTGCAGTGTGTGTGGGCAGGACCCCTGCAGGCTCAGCGCTGTGGAGCATCCCGCGGCGTGCCTGTGCTGGCCGGGTCAGGAGCCTGCAGGTTTCTGGGAGCAGAAGTGGAGCTTCTGGGGGAGGGCTGGAGGTTGCCAAAGGCACTCCCTGGCTGCTGGGGCCGGTTTGAGGGCTGCTGCGGGTCACTCCCTTGGGCTGAGGGGGAATGCCTGGGCCGGCTAGAGGAATCCTCTGGTTACCACAAGTACCGCTATCGGGTATTTCTAAGGCAACCCTATGGTGGCCGGGGGCCCCGGACGCTGCTGGGGCTCCCGCGGGCGCTGGGGGAGGCTCAAGCTTTGCTACGGAGAGCGCGCGGGTGCGAAGGGGCCTGCGGGGAGCCCCGCGCGGGGCCGGGGCGGGCACTGACCGCCGAGGATGAAGCTGCCGACGGCGGAGATGAAGCCGCTGAGGAAGGAATTGAAGGGGAAGGTGCCGACGCCGAGGCAGTAGCCGAACTGGAGCGCCCCGGTGAGCAGCACGTAGAGGAGGTAGGCGTCCAGCACCTTGAGACGGCTCGGCGTGCCGCTGCCGTACTCCGCCAGGAAGCGCCGCACCACCGAACCCACCGAGCCCGCGCCCGACATCGTCCCGCCAGCTGGGATGAGGTGGCCGGAAGCGCCCCGAGCAAGCTCTTCCGGGGCATTGCGGGGCCGCGCAGACGCACACTTAACTCACCGCCAGGTCAGGGAATACTGCGCAGGCGCAATTCTTTTGCCCGCGAAAGGGCGGAACTGGGAGGTGCCGCCGGCCGCTGTACGCATGCGGACGGCTACGTGTAGCGGGGGAGGAGGGGGGGGGCTGGTTTCTGAGCCAGCGCATGCGCTGAAGGCATTATGGAATCCGCGTTCCAAGAACCAGCGGGAGCTGGGCGGCGGCTCCCGGGGTCCGCAGCGGCCCCCCGCCGGGGCCGGGGCCGGGGCCGGGGCCGGGGCCGGGGCCGGGGCCGCAGCGCCGGGTCTCGCTACCCGGGGGCAGTGCCCGCCCCGCAGAGCCTTGCGGAGCCCCCATCCCTGGTTTCGGGGCGCGCTGTTGGCGGTGCGGGGGGCCGCGGGAGGGCGGCGCCCCCCGGCCCGTCCCGCGGGCAGCGTTTCGCGGTGCCCCGTGGGGGCGGCGTGGGCTGCGCCCGGGCAGCGCTGCCCGAGCGGGGCCGGCCGGGCCGGTGCGGGCGCTGCGGGGCGGCGCTCTGCGGCCGGGCTGCGCGCTGCGCCGGGGCGTGCGGTGGCGGTTCCGCAGGGAAATGCCCGGCTTCTCCCCGGCGGGTGGTGGGAACTTGGCTTCGGGGCCCCTGCCCGGAGCCGGGGAAAGGCGAATCGTTGTCTTCCTTGCATTTGGTTGAAAGCTCTCACGACGGTGAGCCTGGAATGCGAGCCAAAGGGCTCTGCTTCTTTTAGTACTGTTTTTTTCTTTTTTTTGGAGGAGGGGGAAATTCAAGAGACTAGAAGCAAAGTTTTTCTACCGAAATCAGAATTCCTTCTGTTTAAATCGCTCCGGCCTTCCTCTCACTCCCAAGCCAGGGAAGCTCTCGCTGTGGACAGCTGGTACCCCTGAACAGGCTCTGAAGTGAAGGTGGGGCATTCGCCCATCCCCCGCCCCTGGCAGGAGCGATGCTTGTGTGTTACCGCTGTGGTTTAACCCGGCAGGCAGCTGAACGCCGCAGAGCCGTTCACTCGCAGCCCCCCGCAGTGGGATGGCAGGAGACTGTCGAGGCAGGGGAAGTAAAATTCATGGGTTGAGATAAAGACAGTTTAATAGAACAGAAAAGTAAGCTAAAATAATCTGCGCTTCCTAGAAAGGTTGGACTAGATGATCCCTGAGGTCCCTTCCAACCTGTGATTCTGTGATAATGATAAAATAATATACAGAGTAAGTGATGCACGGTGCTGTTGCTCACCACTTGCTGACCGATGCCCAGCCAATTCCTGAGCAGCGGTCACTACTCCCCGGCCATCTTCCCCAGTTAATATACTGAGCATGATGACATATGGTATGGAATATCCCTTTGACCAGTTGGGGTCAGCTGTCCTGGGTGTGCCCCCTCACAGCTTCTCACTGGCAGGGCTGAAAAACCCTTGACTAGCATAAGCACTACCCAGCAACAACTAAAACATCGGTGCGTTATCAGCATTGTTCTTATACTAAATCCAAAACACGGCACTATAAAGGATACTAGGAAAAAAAAATTAACTCTATCCCAGCCAAAACCAGTGAAGTCATTTGAACTACATCATGGCATCAATCTTGTAGCCTGACTCTTTGGAGACCTTATCCCTTCTAACTGATGTGGTTGGTCCCCATGAGCGTCATCTTATCTGTCCTTGGGATACGAATACCCCCAAGGAACAACATGTGTGTATGTGGTAGGGAATGCACCCATCTGGGGGTTGGACAGAGGAGGTGCGTACACATTCCTGTCTTTGGTTTCAACTTGTGAAAACTGTTTCCCCTTTGAAGTCTATGCCTGTAAGTGGTAGAGCTGAGCTGGGATGTTTACAGGTGCCCCATTCTCTGATCATGCTTCCAGTGCCTCCTGAAGGAGCCTTGTCCTGTAGAAGAGACCTTCTACATTTCTGACATCAGCTTCTAGGAGCGCTAGGAGATGGGGTTAACAGCATGATTTTGATAGGCCACAGTCTGGGGGATTACCTGTCTTCCTTCCAGAGCTTCTGGTATCCTGATGTGTTGAAGTCTCACTGGTCATGGAGGAAATTGGGACCTGAGCATGCATATTCCCCCAGGGTTTTGCTGCAGTGCCCATAAGGGGACTGGGACCTTTTCTCCTTGGTCACTTGCCCATTTCTGTGGCATTTCTGGGAGTAATCATTTGCCTCTGTCCCCTCTCTCGTCCAGAACAGGAGCAAAGGTCTGTGTGTGAATGGGTTCCACAGCCATGTCCCTCCTTCCCCCAGATGCTAGCAACTGCTGCTCTTGTGGCAGTCCCCTGCATATTCACATCCGCTGAGAAGCATCAGAAACTGTAGGGTTTCCTCTTCACCTCACCAAACCCAGACAGCTCTGTGACACCATGTCCTCAGTGAAGATGGTGGCTGCAGTCCTGGGGCACACCAACAATTCTGGTAGTGCTCAGGATTGCTGGGACCGTGGGGGTTACTCTAATTCTTCATAATGCCAGAGGCAAAAACTCTTTCCATTTCATTTGGGTTTTCATGACATCATTTTCAAATCTGCCTCTTTGTCGTCTGATTCATCCTTTCTACTTTTCCACTAGATTGCAGCCTCCATGGTGTACATGAATTCCACCTAACTTGTAAAAATCTTGACACTTCCTGAACTATCTCTGCCACGAAGTGAGGTCCTCTATCTGAAGAGACCCTTCTGGTACCCCAAATCTTGGTATAATTTATTTTAACAAAATTTTTACCATCTCTTTCACTTATTGGTGTGACATGGGAAAGCTTCAGACCATCCTGAAAAAGTATCAACAATTACCAACAAATACCTATATCCATTACAGTTAGGTAATTCAGAAAAATCAATTTGCCAGTATTCCCCAGGTGTAAAACCTCTTTTCACGTCTCCAGGAGGGGGTCTTCTTTGGATCTTAGTATTATTTTTGACACAAATTTCACATCATTGTGTAACACTTCTAGCAATCTGTACCACATTGATTCCCACAGCATATCTCTATTGCTTCAATTAAAGCTTCAGTTCCCATATGTATATTCTTATAGGTTCACTCCATTAACTCCTTCATTAGGATATAGGTATGCAGAGATGCAACAGGGAAGGCAAGGCCCACTTAGAACTAAATCTGGTGAGGGATATCAAGGATAACAAGGGCTTCCTCAAATACATCAGCAGTAAAAGAAAGACTGGGGAAACTTTGGGCCTGCTGCTGAACGAATTAGGAGACCTGGTGATGCAGGATGCGGAGAAGGCAGAGTTACTGAATGCCACCTTTGCTTCAGTCTTTACTGCTAAGTCTGGCCCTCAGGCATCTCAGCCCCCAGAAGAGAGAGAGAAAGTCTGAAGAAAGGAAGGCTTCCCCTTGGTTGAGAAGGATTGGGTCAGAGATGGCTGAGGCAAGCTGGATCCTTGCAAATCCATGGGCCCCAATGGGATGCACCCATGAGTGCTGAGGGAGGTGGAGAATGTTCTTGCTAAGCCACTCTCCATCATCTTTGAAAGGTCGTGGAGGACAGGAGAGATGGCCGAGGATGGGAGGAAAGCAAATGTCACTCCATTCTTCAGAAAGGGCAAGAAGAAGGACCCAGGAAACTATAGGCCAATCAGCCTCACCTCCATCCCTGGAAAGGTGGTGGAGCAGTTCGTCCTGGAGGTCATCTCCAGGCATGTAGAGGACAAAAAGGTTATCAGAAGTAGTCAACATAGATTCACCAAGAGGAGATCATGCTTGACCAACCTGATAGCCTTCTATGATGGTGTGACTGGCTGGGTTGATGAAGGAGAGCAGTGGATGTCGTTTACCTCAACTCCAGCAGGGCTTTTGATGCTACTATGGGAGCCAGGTAAGCTTAGGCAATGTGGGTTAGATGAGTGGACAGAGAACTGGCTGAACGGCAGAGCTCAGAGGGTCATGATCAACAGGGCAGAGTCTGGTTTGAGGCCTGTAACTAGTGGTGTTCCCCAGGGGTCTGTGCTGGGTCCAGGCCTGTTCAATATATCCATCAGTGACCTGGACGATGGGACAGAGTGGAACCTCAGCAAGTTCGCTGATGATAGCAACCTGGGAGGAGCGGCTGATACACCAGAAGGCTGTGCTGCCATCCAGCGAGACCTGGAGAGGCTGGAGAGCTGGGCTGAGGGGAACCTGATGAAATTCAACAAGAGCAAGTACAATATCCTGTATCTGGGGAGGAACAACCCCACGCACCAGTACAGTTTGGGGGCTGAACTACTGGAAAGCAGCTCTGTTGAGAAGGCCCTGGGGGTGCTGGTGGACAACAAGCTGACCTGGGCCGGCAACGTGCTCTTGTGGCCAAGAAGGCCAATGGTATCCTGGCATGCGTTAAAAGGAGTGTGGCCAGCAGGTCGAGAGAGGTTATCCTCCCCCTCTACTCTGCCCTGGTGAGACCACATTTGGAGTACTGTGTCCAGTTTTGGGCTCCCCCGTTAAAGAAAGGCAGGGAACTGCTCAAGCAAGTCCCATGGAGAGCTGCCAAGATGATCAGGGGACTGGACAATCTCCCTTACAAGGAAAGGCTGAGAGACTTGGGTTTGTTTAGCTTGAAGAAGAAAAGCCTGAAGGGGGATCTTAGCAATGCTTATAATTACCTAAAGGGTGGGTGTCAAGAGGATGGGACTGGATTCCTTCCAGTGGTGCCCAATGACAGGCCAAGGGGCGATGGGCACAAGTTGGAACACGGGAAGTTCCAGCTAAACATGAGAAGTAACTCCTTTGCTGTGCAGGTGCCAGAGCAGGGGCACAGGCTGCCCAGAGAGGCTGTGGGGTCCCTTCCCTGGAGACATTCACCCCCCGCCTGGACGCGGCCCTGTGCCCCTGCTCTGGGGGTGCCTGCTCCAGCAGGGGTGGGACGGGGTGAGCTCCAGAGGGCCCTGCCAACCCCTGCCATTCTGTGATTTGTGGAGTTTCAATGCATTGTCCTGCTGGGGTTACCCACCATCCTTCAGCAGTCTTTATGCCTTTTAATAATTTGGCCAACTTATTTTCTTTTTCTGTATAATCAGAATAATTCTTTTTCTGTATAAAGATCTGTCGATCTTTAAAGTTTTTTTCTGGGGTCAAGGTCAAGCTACAGCTGTTGACAGAGCAATTCTCCTCACAGTCTTGTCTGCTTTTCTGTTTCCTCTAGTTACATCATTTTGCCCAGATTGACATGCTTTGCAGTGTAACACTGCTATTTCCATAGTTTTACTAACTTCCTCAAGTAATTTAATAATCTCTTCACTATATAAGATTCCCTTGTGAAGATAGCAATCCTCTTTCTTTCCAAATTGCACCATGAGCATTTTTAACTCCAAAAGCATATTTTGTGTCAGTATAGACATTAGCCTGCTTTCCTTCTGATAATTCCAGAGCTCATGTTAAAGCAATTAATTCAGCTTTCTGAGTAGTTGTATTTACTGGCAGCAGTTTTGCCTCTATTTCCTGTTCTAGAGTGACAATTGTGTATCCAGCCTTCTGTTCTCCCTTCACTATGAAGCTGCTTCCGTCAGTAAACAGCTCTCAGCTGGGATTCTGTAAAGGAGTTTCCTTCAGGTTTGAGCAACTGGAGTATAGTTTGTAAACAGTCATGTGCCAATTTTTCTTTTACATGTGAGGGTAATAATGATGCTGGATTCAGGGTACTGGACACTTTCATTGCTATATCTTCTTGTTGGGGCAGTACTGCTTGGTATTGTACCAGCCTGCTCGGGGATAACCAGCGGTGTCCTTTCTTTTCCAGTACTGCTGCTGCATAATTTGTACTTTCTTTTGTGACACCTTGTATCCCACTAACCCCAGAAAGTTTAATAAGCTGAAAGTTTTCTTCAACTGTGTCTGCTCCCAACAAGATATCATCTACATATTGTAACAAAGTAGTGGCGGTCTTCTTACCTTGCCATTGCTCCAGTCCAACATGGGCCTCCTTTTTTATGGGATATTGTTTTTGTCTTACCAGCTTTGCTCCCCGTTTCAATTCCACTCTTGCCAGTTCTGCCGATTTAGCTCTTCCAGGCTTTTTGCTTGCCCAGACAAAAGGGATTACTTCATTCATAATTTCAGAGGAGGCTTCAATTTGTTTCTCTTTATTTCCAGCACCTTGTGTCTCTAATAATTCCTGTAACATATATACTTGTGTTCCTAGGCATTATTTTGTGGAGTAAGCACTCAAATTTTGTTCCAATAAAAGGTTATTTGTGCTCCCAAATTATTCAATAAATCCCTTCCCATCAGAGGTATTTGGACATTCTGGCATATACAAAAATTCATGTGTAAGTATTTTATTCCCAATTTCACACTTGAAAAGGTTGAAAAAAGGATCTGACTTATCATTTTCTTCTGGCACCAATCACTGACATAGAGAATTTTCTTATGGGCACTTTACAACTATTTAGTACAGAATATATTGCCCCTGTATCAATTAGGAATTTAACTGCCTCATTCCCCAGCTTGACTGAAACCAGGGGTTTGTCTGAGGAATCTAATTTCTCAGTCCCTAGTCTCCATCAATCTGAATCTTCTGTACAAATTGTAAGTAAGTCTGCCTCTGGAATGGGTCCAATTGTCTCTTTGGGCATTCATTTTTCCAATGTCCCTTTTCCTTTCATACTGCATACTGACCTCTCCTCAAAGAGACAATATTTCCTCCTAGTCTTTGCCCCCTTCCATGCCCTTGCCCTCTTGGGAAACCCTTTCCCAGAGAGGAAGTGTGTGCTTGAGCAAAGGCAGCTGCTAGAATTGCAGTATTTTACATTCTATCCTTCAATTTATCCTTCTGTTTTTCCTTCCTTTCCAATTCTTCCCTATTATTGTATACCTTATATGCACTTTCTATTAACTGAGATAAAACCCAACAATTGCATATCCTCATCTTCATCTTCCATTTTCAAACATTTTCCCCAATACTACAAGCAGAACAACACCAAGACAATTCCCTTCTGTCCTCCATCATCATCAATACATTCAAATCATATATCAACAATTTACATTCTTTCAACATTCTTACCAACCACGCTTTCATGCACTCCAGTCATCACTGTGCAAACATGCACAGCACTTACAAAATACCTTTACCCATTTGTTGTGGTGTAGCCTCAGCCGGCAGCTCAGCCCCACACAGCCGCTTTCTCACTCCCCCACTGGCGGGGTGGGGGAGAGAAGTAGAAGAGTAAAAGTGAGAAAGCTCACAGGTTGAGACAAGAACAGCTTGATAATTAAAATAAAACAACAACAACAATAATAATGCAATGAAAAGGAAAAATAACAAGAGAGAGGCAAAACCCAGGGTGGGAGGAAGGGGAAATGAGCACCTACCAGTCCCTGAGCTGCAACTGCCTCCCCAGCTTAATATACTGGTCATGACATCACATGGTATGGAATATCCCATTGGCCAGTTTGGGTCAGCTGCTTTGGCTGTGGCCCCACCCTTCCTGGCCTCTTGCCCATGTAGCAGAGCACGGGAAGCTGGAAAGGTCCCCAACTTCTATAGGTGCTACTTAGCGACACTGAGCTGCTACTTAACAACTGAAGCAGCAATGTGCCATCAGCACTATACCAGCTACAGTGAAGAGAATTAACTATCCCAGCCAAAACCAGCACACCACTGTTACCCCATGCAATGTCTCTTCATCATGCGTGGCACCTTTGAGTCACTTACCTGCTCTGGATAGGGAGATTACTCATGGAGTCCTCCAAACAACAGGTTGGTGCATGCTTGGAGTCCGAAGAGCAGCTTCTCCCTACCAGCAGCTGGCAAGACAATCCAGGTAAGGCTTCACAGCAGTCCCATCTGGGTTGCCAGGAAACCATTTTCCAAAAGAGCAGATCCGTCACCTGGTGTGCAGTGGGTCAATAATCACACACTCAGGAGAGACACTGCGTGTTTATTTCAGGGTTGTGCAGCCCTGGGCGCTCGGTGGTTTTCCACAAATCAAGCACACCGCGTCAAAATCACAGTAAGTATTTATACTGTTAAATGTGTTAGTAACACATAATATTCATGCCCCCCAGCTAGTCATTGGCTAGTTTCTTTCTTACTTCATCTTAAACGTACAGGTCCTTTTGAATTTAATATGCAAATGAGGAACCATACATAAAACATCCTGATTAGTTGCTCTCCTTAAGGTGATGCCCCAGGATGTCCTTGGTTAACAATACTGGCTTCATCTGAGGAGGGAGTTTTCCCTTTAATCAGTCTCTCCATCCTTCTCCAAGGATTCTGAATGTCTGTTCTTCTAATTAAATATAGTTTAGTGTCCTTTAGTTTTAACATATACAAAGAACATCTTGACCTAATACAATGTTAGCTAAGTTTCTTCAACACAAATGTTTATCCTGAGTGCTTGAGGCTTATTATCTAATATACTTTTAATTTGTCATAACAGAGTCAATGATTTAGCAGCTGAAGAAAACCCCAAACCACACACACAACTGATTCTGTTTTTCACAAGACCTTTGAGAAGGCAGCAGTGGTCATTACTCTACCTAAAAACCTAGAATGAATGCTCAACGATTATTTGTTGCATGAGATTTCATTTTGGACTGGCAAGTGGAAGTTCTTAAGCTCTTGCTAACCCAATGCTATCCAAAACCGATGTCTTTTGCTCCAGCCATGCTAACTTGAACACATCTGAAGCTTTTTACTTGTGCTGATCCTTTCCCCAGTGTAGAAGTGAAATAGCTGACACCTCATAGGCAGAGGTTTGCAGACTTCTCTAGTTAGAAGTCTGTAGCGTGACTTGATAGCCTCACTGACTCAGCATGACCCAACTGTTGAAGGAATGAGTTGATTGTAAAAGGATGGACTGTCTAGATACTCCTTATCTGAAGTAATCCACTCTGTGGATTTACCATCACACTGTGATTTACCATGTCCTGCTTATCTGACAGGGCTCGGTGAAGAATGAGTCGTATAACCCAAAGGTGTATAAACTCTGTAACTGCCCCATTTGGGCAGAGTTCACATCAGCAGAGTGTCACTGCTGCTCTCTGCTCTCCCCTAGGGTTGTAGTGATATACTGCTACTGTCCTGACCTGATCTCAGTTGCATCCTGGTTATTCTGTGACACTAAGCGAAGTGGAAGTTGCACATCTTGTAGAGGCACTGTTTAGTGTTGTGCTAAAATCTGGGGGAAGTTTGGATTGTAGAGGCAGCATGTGAAAGAACCATGGTTTACAGTTAAATGTATAATTTCCTCCATCTCTCTCTGTCAGGTCGGGTCAGCTGTAGGGCCATTCTCTTTTCCTTAAGTGCATTTTCTCCTGGAGTTATGCTAGCCTTAGACCTCTCTGTCCTCCTGCTAATACCAATATGTTTCCTTTACTGAATTTTTGTCACTAACTTGTCATCCGTGCTGGGAGCATGAGGAAATACATGCAACTCATACAGGTCTTCATCTGCAGGCAACAACAACAGACACTTGACTGCGGTGGTAGCCTGTCTCGTTTTAGAATTCTGCTGTGGGGTGGCAGTCACCTCACCATGCGTATATGTCACATGAATATCACCCTCTTGCCTTGATCACAAGTTGAATAGCTGAGTGTAATGAGACATGGTCAGCAGGACAATGTAAATAAGAACTGTGTGTGATGAGCCTTTGCAGATGCCACCAGTCAACAAGTGGCAGGAGAACAGTACCTAAAACTGCTGGAAAGGTATACCATGATATCTCTGGGGACTGACTGGATTGATACCTTGTGCTGACATTTGTCTGAAAAAGCCCTGGTAATAGAGATATGAGGGGAACACTGGTATGCAGAAACTGTAGACACAGAAGATGTGAGGTGGAAAGGTTACATGCTGGTGCCAAGATGTTACTATCCCCTCAAGAGCAAGAGGTAAGAGCAGTGGTCACAACAGCACAGCCCTTCCAGAGTTCATAGTCCCAGTATGCCTTAGGCTTATGGATACGAGGCATCTGTGATATGACTAATGCACTTTCAGTGAGCCACAACGCCAGCAGTAGACGCAACTCCAAGAAGTGACAAATACCTATAAAGTTTGAGTTATATATTGAAACTCCCCAGCTGGTGTTTGCATGGAAGAAACAGACAACTAATTTACAATGAGTACAATGTGAATAAAGCAAGCTGCCTTCATAAGGGTTAAGATTACTAGGTCCTGACGGCCATTGATTAGCTTGCAGCCTACTCGTTTATGGTCATCATTCCTATCATAGAATGGTTTGGGTTGGAAGGGACCTTTAGAGGCCATCTAGTCCAACCCCCCTGCAGTGAGCAGGGACATCTTCGACTAGGTCAGGTTGCTCAGAGCCCCAGTCCTCCCCAGAGAACTCCCCAGAGTTTTTAATCATAATTTTTGTGTATGGAGTGTATACATCTGTGAAAACTTAAGCTATTTGCCCACTAATGATGTATATTGCAAGTGAAAATATAATTGCCTGTATTTGCCAGATGACATAAGACAAAGGGGCAAAATAAAGTGGGATTAGCACAACCTTACTTTGATCAAGAGTTGAGTAAGAGAGTAGTAAGCCATGACAGACAGGACAGTGCAGACGAGCTGAGTGTGATAAGACCTGGTACAGACTATGGATTAACAAGTGGCAGAATAATACCTGAACCTGCTGGAAAGACATATCACAATATCATCTTGGATGGTTCCCACTCTTACATAAGAACTTCCTCATTATGAAACATCCACAGAATCACAGAATCACAGAATCCCAGGTTGGAAGGGACCTCAGGGATCATCTAGTCCAACCTTTCTGGGAAGAGCACAGTTTAAACAAGATGGCCCAGCACCATGTCCAGACAACTCTTGAAGGTGTCCAACGTGGCCGAGTCAACCCCTTCCCTGGGGAGATTATTCCAATAGTGACTGTCCTCACTGTGAAAAATTTCCCTCTGGTGTCCAATCGGAATCTCCCCAAGAGCAACTTGTGTCCATCCCCCCGTGTCCTGTCCGTGTGACTCTGTGTAAAAAGGGAGTCTCCATCTTCTTTGCAGCTGCCCCTTAAGTACTGGTACACGGGGATGAGATCCCCTCTGAGCCTCCTTTTCTCAAGGCTGAACAAACCCAGCTCTCCCAGCCCATCCTCATACGGCAGCTTCCCAGTCCTCTGATCATCTTGGTGGCCCTTCTGTGGATCCCTTCCAGCCTGTCCACGTCCTTTTTGTACAGCGGGGACCAGAACTGTACACAGTGCTCCAGGTGTGGCCTGACAAGCGCTGAGGAAAGTGGGATAATGACTTCTTTCTCTCTGCTGGCGATGCCCTTTTTGATGCAGCCCAGCATCCTGTTGGCCTTCTTGGCCGCAGCAGCCACTGTTCCCTCATGTTGAGGCTCCCGTCCACCAGGACCCCCAGGTCCCTTTCCACAGAGCTGCTCTCCAGCCAGGTGGATCCCAGTCTGTGCTGCACTCCCGGATTATGTTTTCCCAGGTGCATGACCTTTTCCTTGTTGTACTTCATAAGGTTCTTGCTGGCCCACTCCTCCAGCCTATCCAGATCTCCCTGCAGAGCAGCTCTCCCTTCTGGAGTGTCTACTGCCCCACTCAACTTGGTGTCATCAGCAAACTTCATCAGGCTACACTGGATGCCGTTATCCAGATCACTTATAAAGATGTTGAATAACATTGGGCCCAATATTGATCCTTGGGGGACTCCACTAGTGACAGGTTGCCAGTGTGAGAAAGAGCTATTTACCACCCCCCTTTGGGTGCGGCCTGTCAGCCAGTTCCCCACCCACTGCACAGACCACTTGTCTAGGCCGTAACACATCAGTTTCTCCAGGAGGAGACTGTGGGGGACCGTATCAAAGGCCTTGGAGAAGTCCAGGTAGACAGTGTCCAGCCTCCCGCCCCATGTCAGCCAGGCAAGTCACTTTGTCATAGAAGGCCACCAGGTTTGTCAAGCACAATCTGCCCTTAGTGAAGCCATGTTGGCTTTTCCCAATCACGTGCTTCATTTGACTTGTGATGGCCCTCAGGAGGATTTGTTCCATAACTTTCCCAGGGATTGAAGTAAGGCTGATGGGCCTATAGTTACCCGGATCCTCCCTCAAGACTTACTTGTAGTTAGGGGTAACATTTGCCTTCCTCCAGTCCTCTGGGACATCCTATGCTGTTGATTTATTAGTAGTTCCAGGAACGTCATCAAAATAGAGAAAAACATTTTAGAAATAAACAGATGGCCTATAGAGTGATCCTCCTTCCTCCTGTACTAAATGGTTAATAATTTGTTTATTTCTTCTTCATGTGTGGTGAAGGATTTCAATCCAACTTATGAATTGCTTCCCTCAGGAAGAGGGCAAGTATTAACAGTCAAAGTAAAGTTTTGATTCCTGCAGAGCTGAGATTTGCAGTAATGTCTGTTTGTCCTTTTCTCCTCTCCACAGCTACAGAATAGGCTGATTGAGGTGAGTGAGTCCTAATTTAAGGAAGGATCTGGGATAATCCTCACTGACTTAGAAATTGACTTGGCTTTCAAGTTCTTACAAGGGTGTGTTTCCTCTGCTAGCTTTAGGCCTTTGCTTTAGAAATCCATGTTAGTCACTTTATTCCTAATAGTGAACAGAGAAAGATGGATGATGCCAAAGGGTGGTTTAATAGTCTAGTTCCTGTCTGATGTTGGTGCTTTGAACTTAGCTCCTGGTAGTAACCACAGTAGCTAGGGAGCTAGCTATTACTTAGTTCATGTACTAAGTGAGGTGGAGCGGGCTCCCTTCAGTTGTCCTGCATGTGGGATGGGATAACCCCATCACCAGGTGTAGGCTGGAAGCTGCCTGGCTGTGGAGCCACTCTGCAGACAGACCTGTGGGCTCCTGGTGTGACATGCCAAACACATCAGCAGTGTGCCCCTGTGACAGTGAAGGTTCACTGCATACTGGGCTACGTTCACAGGATTATAGCCAGCCGTTCAAGATAGGTGCTAATTTCTTGTTGCTTGGCACTTGTGAGGCTGCATCTGGAGAACTTCGTACAGTATATCTCCCCTTGCCCCCAGTAAAAAAACCCAAAGATGTTATAAAAATGTTTTGAGTTCAATGGAGGACAAGCAAGTTGATCAGAGAACTGAGGCACATAACCCATGAAGAGAAGCAGAGGGAGAAGACAAAGTTCAGCGGAGGGATCTAGCTGTACTGCCCACTGTCTGAAAGGGATTTATAGAGAAGTCAGAGCCAGACCTCTCAGAAGTGCACAATGAAAGGATAAGAGGTGTGGGTCATGGCTTGAACAAGTAAATCTCCACTGGACACAAGGAAATACCTTTTCATAAAGAAAATGGTGAAGCACAAGGCGGTGCCCAAGGAAGTTGTGGGATCCCCATGCATGGAGATATCCACACTTACCTAGAGAAGGTCATGAGCAACCTTGTCCAGCTTTGAAGTTAGCCTTTCTTTTAGCAAGGGATTGGACCCTCAGAGGTCATTTCCAAGCTCATTCTCTCTATGGTTTGATAATATTCTTGCCATTCTTCAAACTTTCACAAACATTTTCCCAGAAGGTTTTTGGCAGATTTCAATACCTAATTGGTCCTGAGGTTTGACTCAGTGAAGAAGTACAAGAATGTGATATGCTACCACTATTATAAAAAGGAGCTGGAAAGAGAGGACATTTATTTGCCAAAGATCAGATGTCAAACTAAATGAAGGAGAAACATCAGACTCAGAATCTTTTTTGAAAAATCCTGGATTGTTGTGGATATACTGGTAACTATTTGGACCATTTCTTAGAGATTAGGTGTGATGTTTTGTAGACAACAAAAGATGAAAGGCACAATGGCTTGGAAAACTGAACTTGTAGTCTGCAAAATAAGAAAAAGCTTTTAGTTGTTACTGGACACTCATCTTCCGGATAATATCTGTCCACCTGTGGTATTAAAAAATATGTTCTCTATTTTATATGTTTTGTGAGAGGGAAGGTGTTTTTTTGAGAAACAACTATGAGATGATGATAATAAAACGCTGTGTTTTGCTGGAAAAAGGGCACTAAAGGGGAAAGATTTGATGGGAATAGTGTGATAAGAAGGGTTGTAGCATCCTACCTTGTATCTACCCTTTTACTGAGCATTTTTTAAAGAGCTTTTGAAGAAGGAAAGTTGAGTGGCATGTTTGGCATGGGCTATGAGCTACCTAAGATGTACTTGCTTTCCCTGGAAACTCATTGTGTTGGTGTTTATTTCAATCATTCAGAAATACCTGAAATGAGTCTGAAATAAGTCTAAACCAGATTCAAGGATCCAGACACAATAGATAAAACCTGGGAGATCTGAATGTAAAACAAGATGTGTGTCTCTTTTTAGGGCAAGGAGGGCTGGTGTCTGGGAGAAAAATGAGGGAGAATGCAGTTGAAAAGCCATAGATGGGATCTTGCAAGCCTGCATGAAAATAATTTGATTGAAGGACGTCAGCCAGAGTTTTCAGGTTCCACTTCACTTCCACAAGGTAATGGCAACCACAGTGGTGACTATGTTAGTATAGTACAGTAGTGTAGACACAGTGCAGTGGAGGTGTATACATGTCTGAGTTTGGGGTAGGATGTTGTAAGGTGAAGGAATACCTGGAGACAGGTGCTCTGAAGAAGAAAGAACGACCAACAGCATCCGAATTGATCCACTGGAGCTGTAGAGCTGAGGGTAAATGAAAAGTAAACAGAAATTTTCCCCATACTTTTTCTCCTTCCCCCTTTTATAGTCTTGCTTGGTGTAGCATCCATTCTTTTCTCTTTGCATTTTGCCTTCCCTCAGTGGTAACCAGCCATCCTTCTCTTTGTAGCATTGCTATCTTTCTGTCTGGTCTTTCCCTGTAAAGTCTCTATCTCTCTCTGTCATTTTCTTTTTATCTCCTTTTAACTGCAGTAAGTTTCTGTTTCCAATACTAATGCAACCAGTCTATCCACCAACTAGTCTAATCTGCTTCAGTGTCAGTGTGAGTGCATTCCTCTGCAGTACTGCTTTTAAATTAATTTCAACTACAAGGTCTTTGGACACTTAGTCAAAGTACTCACTGTGTGCATTTGGCTTTTTTTCTGTATTTGATGGAGGGTGAACATTGTCAAACCATTCAGAGATTCATTTGTCCTAGGGTCTGTAACAGTTTCTGCATGTGCACCTCTCTCAACTATACTCAGAAGGAATGGTATGAATAATTTTAACTGGAGTAAGGACTCAATGTTCCAAGTGGAGCTTGGGACTCTATTTACGTGAATAAGATTGTTAATATGTGGTTACTGTGGCTGCTCCAGTCTCTTAGAAGGGTCCATTGCCCTTTAAAGTTAGCAAAGCCAAATTGACTTGTGCTCTGTTGTTTTCCACTAGTTCTCAAAATGGGCCTTTTTTTCTTTTTCTGCTAGCAATGAAATCTCAATGAACCACACAACAGTAGCAGAATTTGTCCTCTTGGGGCTGACCAACAGCCGCCATTTGGAGATCATCCTCTTTCTGTTCCTTGTGATTGCCTACTTCTTGATCCTGCTTGGAAACATTACTGTCATCAGCATTACTCTTATGAATCATTTCCTTCAGACCCCAATGTACTACTTCCTCAGAAATTTTGCCCTTTTGGAAATCACTTTCACCTCCACCTTCATTCCCAGCACCCTCTACAGCCTTGTGACAGAGAGGAAGATGATTTCCCTGCCTGGCTGTTTCCTTCAGATGCTGCTTTTCTTTTACTTGGGTACCTGCACATTTTTCCATGTGGCAACAATGTCCTTTGATCGATACGTTGCCATTTGCTGCCCTTTGCATTACACAACAGTTATGAACAACAGATTTTGCCTCCAGCTGGTTCTGGCTTGCTGGGCAGTGAGTTTTCTCTTGATGTTTCCTCCCACCATTATGATTGTCCAGTTGCCATTCTGTGGTCCCAATGTCATGAACCACTTTTACTGTGATACTTCCCTGTTGTTGCAGCTGTCCTGCACAGACACAGGGTTCATTGAAGGACTGATGCTTATTATACTAATTATCATCATACCTGGGACCTTAATAGTAACTGCTGTTTCTTATGGCTGCATTGTTATCACCATCTTGCATATACCATCTTCCACAGGTAGGAAGAAGGCATTTTCCACTTGCTCAGCTCACCTCATGGTGGTGATTATTTTTTACAGCACATGTATTTACAGGTATATCCGCCCAGCACAGCGAGGTGGGAAGGACTCTGACAAAGTTCTTTCTTTCTTCTTCTCAGTGGTGACTCAGATGCTTAACCCATACATCTACTCACTCAGGAACAATCAAGTCAAACAAGCCTTAAAGGAGAGCATATTGAAGGCATTTTCTAGCTCCCTAAGGCAGTAGTGAATGATCGAGTAGCTCATCCAAGTGACTGAATTGTTTCTCCAATGCACCATCAGCATTGTGTAACCGTGAATAAAAGATGCTGATTTTAAATGGTTTATGCTTTCTACATGTTATGTTGTTCCTTCTTCTGTTAGCAACCAAAATATGCCAATGCAGAAAGGGTCTTCTAGTCCTCCAGTACCTAGACTCAGCTTTGCCTGTGTATTTTTCCCCCTTGCTGTGGTGGGTTAACCTTGGCTAACAACCAAATTCCCACCCAGCTGCTCATTCACACCTTCTACCCTGTAGTGGGCCAGACCAGAGGCAGAAAACAGGAAAAACAGAAGCAAGAAAACTTATGGGTTGAGGTAGAGACAGAGAGATGGCTTAACAATTGCTGCTGGGAGCAAACCAGATTGGATTTGGGAAAATTAATTTAATTTATTGCCAATTAGTTTTAGTTTGTGAGAAACAAAGTAAAATACTAAACCAACACCTTTACTTCCCCCTTTCCCATGTCAGTTTTATTCGTTCATTCTGGACTCCTCTACTGCTGTCCTAAGCAGTGCAGGGTGGGTGGGGAGGGTTATGGTCAATCCATAGTGGTTTCCCTCTGCTGCTCCTTTCCTCTTGCACTTTTCCTCTCCTCCAGCATGGGTTTTCCACAGGCTGCAGTGGGTATCTGCTCACCATGGAGTATTTCCTCCTTCTTCTCTGATCTTGCTGTTCCCTCTGTTGTTTCTCACTTTTTTTGTTCTCTCCTCCTCTCTCTGTAGCTGGCAATTTCTGCCCTTTCTTAAAGATGTTTTTCCAGAGGTGCCACCACCTTCACTTATGGGCTCAGCTTTGGCCTGTGGTGAGTCCATTTTGGAGCCAGCTGGAAGTGGCTGTGTCCAGCATAGAACAGCCCCTTGCCTCTTCTCACAGAGGCCACACCTGCAGGCCCCTTGTTACCAAAATCTTGTCATGTACACATGTGGTGGGTTAACCTTGTCTGGCTGCCAGACACCCACCAAGCAGCTCTCTCACCACCCCTCCTCAACAGGACAGGGAGAGAAAATAAGATGAAAAAGCTCGTGGACTGAGATAAAGTCAGGGAGATCACATACCAATTGCCATCACAGGTAATGGCTGAACAGGAACTCCTCATGGAGCTCAAGAGGAAAAAGAAATCTCTGGAAGCAAGGTCAGGCTTCAGAGGAAGATTACAGAGCTATGATTTGTATATGCAGGGAGAAGACATGAAAGGCCAAAGCTCAGTTAGAGTTGAAACTGGCCAGTGTTGTGGCTGACAACAAGGAGGACTTTTTAAAGTACATCAGTAGCAAAAGGAGGTCTAAAGAAAACATTGAACTGATACTTGTTGAAGATGATCACCTAACAGGGATGAAGATAAAGCAGAGGCATAGAGTGATAGAACTATTTAGGTGGGAAAAGACCCTTGACATCATTGAGCTCAACCCTAAACCGAAGACTACCAAGGGAAACTAAACCATGTCTCTAAGCGCCACATCTCCATGTCTTTTAAACACCTCCAGGGATGGTGACTCCACTACCTCTTTGGGCAGCCTGCTCTAATGCTTGACAACCATTTTGGAGAAGAAATTTTTCCTAATATCGAGTCTAAATGTCCCCTGATGCAACTTAGGCCATTTTTTCCTAACTCTTGTTACCTGGGAGAAGAGAGGGACACCCACCTTGCTACAAACTCCTTTCATGTAGTGGTAAAGAGCGATAAGGTCTCAGCCTCCTCTTCTCCAGACAAAACAACCCCAGCTCCCTCAGCCGCTCCCCATCAGACTTGTTCGCTAGACCCTTCACCAGCTTCATTACTCTTCTTTGGATGTGCTCCAGCACCTCAAGGCCCTTCTTGTCCCGAGGGGCCCAAACCTGAGCCCAGCATTCGAGGTGGGGCCTCCCCAGGGCCGAGCACAGGGGCCCCATCCCTGCCCGGCTCCTGCTGGCCACACCAGTGCTGACACAAGCCCAGGTGCTGGTGGCCTCCTTGGCCACCCGGGCACTGCTGGCTCATGCCCAGCCGGCTGTCAGCCAGCACCCCCAGGGCCTTCTCCGCCGGGCACTTTCCGGCCCCTCTGCCCCAGGTCTGTAGCATATGGAAGGTAACCTTGCCACGAAAGATGAGGAGAAGGCTGAGGTACTTAATGCTTTCTTTGCCTCAGTCTTTAATAGTCAGACTGGTCATCCTCGGGGCTGTCAGGCCCCTGTGCTGGGAGATGGGGATAGTATGCAGAATGAAGTCCCAGTTGTTGAAGAGGTGGCAGTCACTGACCAGCTCCTTCACCTGGATGTTCACAAGTCCATGGGGCTGGATGGGATCCACCCGAGGATACTGAGGGAGCTGGCAGAGGAGCTCGCCAAGCCACTGTCCATCACTTATCAGCAGTCCTGGTCAACCGGGGAGGTCCCAGATGACTGGAAACTAGCGAATGTGACGCCTCTCTACAAGAAGGGTCGGAAGGAGGATCCAGGGAACTACAGGCCTGTCAGCCTGACCTTGGTGCTGGGACAGGTCATGGAGCAGATCATCTTGAATGCCATTACGCAGCACATGCGGGACACCCAGGGGATCAGGCTCAGCCAGCATGGGTTTATGAAAGGGAGGTCCTGCCTCACTAACCTGGTCTCCTTCTATGATAAGGTGACCCGCTTAGTGGATGAGGGGAAGGCTGTGGACGTTGTCTACCTGGACTTTAGTAAGGCCTTTGACACTGTCTCCCACAGCATTCTCCTGGAGAAGCTGGCTGCTCATGGCTTGGACAGGTGCACTCTGCGCTGGGTTAAAAACTGGCTGGACGGCCGAGCCCAGAGAGTGGTGGTGAATGGAGTCAAATCCAGTTGGCGGCCGGTCATGGGTGGTGTTCCCCAGGGCTCAGTGTTTGGGCCAGTCCTGTTCAATATCTTCATTGATGATCTGGATGAGGGGATTGAGTGCGCCCTCAGTAAGTTTGCAGATGACACTGAGCTGGGTGGAAGTGTCGATCTGCTGGAGGGCAGGAAGGCCCTACAGAGGGACCTGGACAGGCTGGATCGTTGGGCCAGAGCCAATGGTATGAGATTCAACAAGGCTAAGTGCCAGGTCCTGCACTTGGGTCACAACAAGCCCATGAAATGCTACAGGCTTGGGAAGGAGTGGCTGGAGAGCTGCCTGGAGGAAAAGGACCTGGGGTGTTGGCTGACAGCTGGCTGAACATGAGCCAGCAGTGTGCTCAGGCAGCCAGGAAGGCCAGTGGCATCCTGGCTTGTATCAGGAATAGCGTGGCCAGCAGGAGCAGGGAGGAGATAGTGCCGCTGTACTCGCCACTGGTGAGGCCACACCTCGAATCCTGGGTTCAGTTTTAGGCCCCTCAGTACAAGAAGGACATTGAGGTGCTGAAGCATTTCCAGAGAAGGGCAACGAAGTTGGTGAAGGGTCTAGAGAGCAGGTCTTGTGAGGAGCGGCTGAGGGAGCTGGGGTTATTTAGTCTGGAGAAAAGGAGGCTGAGGGGAGACCTTATCGCTCTCTACCACTACCTGAAAGGAGGTTGTAGTGAGGCTGGGATTGGTCTCTTCTCCCTAGTGACAAGCAATAGGACAAGAGGAAATGGCTTCAAGCTGCACCAGGGGAAGTTTAGGTTGGACATTAGGAAAAACTTCTTCACCAAAAGGGTTGTCAAGCATTGGAACAGGCTGGCCAGGGAAGTAGTTGAGTCTTGATATCTGGAAGTATTTAAAGGAAGGCGAGATGTGGTGTTTGAGGATACGGTTTAATGGTGGACTTGGCAGTGATAGGTTAGCAGTTGGACTCGATGATTTTAAGGGTCTTTTCCAACCTTAACGGTTCTATGATTCTATGATTCCATGGGGTTGTTATGATCCAAGCGTAAGGCCCAGCACTTTGCCTTGTTGAATTCCTGATTGTCTGTTCCTAGAGCTCTTTGAGGGAACTTTCAAGGTCACAAAGTGTTGAGATCCTCATATTTTTAGAAAAAGAGCATAACCTCAAGAATTGAAAGATCAAATAAACGACATGATCAAAACTGTGGTGTTAAGCTTGCTCAGTTTCACACCCTGGCAAGAGACCTTGCAAAAAAAAGTGCCCTGCCATCTCTATTTTGTTAATGACTAATTTCACTACTTGTTCCTTGTCTAGGGTCTAATGAAGAAACTAACTATATGTGGCCAGTTTGGTTTACTGGATTCTTCTTAACAGATTTTTCCAACTACCAATAACTGCGGCCAACCAGCCCTATATATTTAATGCAAATTGCCTGATGGTCGTTTACTTCCGATATGTTTTTTCTCCAAGCAGGGTTGGTTAACAGATTAAGGAAAGAAACTGAATTGTGGACAAGAGCTTTGTTTTGGGGTAACACAGAAAACAAGGAACAGCAGTTTTGCTGCCTGCTGCTAGCGCACTACTAGGAAGGAGTTTCAGGGATAATCACAGCAGTATGTAATCACTGTGCTGTAACATATGTACAAGTTGGCCTATTGTGTGGTTTGTAATGTTTTTTAATGTTTTTGTGATTTTTTACCTATCTGGTTCTTTAAATACAGTTGCGTTAGAAGGTAGATTTATGTTTGCCCCAAGAGACCAGTCCCTTTGGGCTGGTAACATATGACCTTCTGCTTTAAAGGCTCTTGTCTTTGCATTTCCTGATCAACAGACTTGGTTATACCTAGTCACTCTTATTTTTCTTTGAATATAACTTATTACTGCAGATGACAACAAGTGTTAGCATTTGTGTCTAGTTTTCAGTTACAATAACATCTTTATTTGTATTTGGATCACCAGAACTTTTGGACTTTATGTAGTTGGATCACCAGTAAAATTACTTTCAACAAACTTTATTTTTACAATCCTGTCATAACAAGAGGTGATCAACAGGAGCCAGACTGCTAGTAAAAACTTTCTTTAAAAACTACAGTTTGCAGGTCATGCTACCGAAAACCAAAGAAAATAATCCAAAGCGATAACTAAAATAAAACACACGGCTTGAGCCAGTGCATGTTAGGTCCCTGGAGCCTGAGTAGCTGATAGGGCAGGAGGAAGCACTGTGCTATGTACAGTGAGCAGTTCACACCTCCAGATCAGTACAGTTAAGAAAACCACAAAACTAGACATTTCTTTTTTCCCTTTAACTCTTGCTAATTAAAGCTTGGGTGTGGTCAGAAATATTTATTTATTTATTCATTCGATTGTTTAGTTAGTTACTTATTTCCTAAACAGAAATTAGAAACATTAGTAGATTTACAAAGTGTCTCTCTATTCTAGACTTCAGCATAATACCTGCAAGGGATTTCATTTAACTGATTACTACCTTAAAAAGAGCATTTTCAAAGGTTTGTAAAATATAACAGGATATGTGCTTCTGAACCTGCAGGGCCAGGTGAAATAAAAAATTATCTTTAGAGGATCTTAGCTGACAGTATTAGTGATATCCTGGAGAAAATGGTATTTTCCATTAAATAAAAACAATGAACAGTGTAAGCTTTGCAAAACAGAATCAGGTGGTCAGAGGAGGGAACTGGGACATAAGGAAGCATTTATTTTATGACTATATCCTTGAAGAAGAACTGAGGAACTGGTAAAAGGGAACATCCCACCTTGGAACACACCAAAAGCTGGGTTATAAAGTGTGAAGTCAGTCAAAACTATGGTAACTAGGGGAAAGAAAGGTGACAGGGGAGATCACGACCACTGACTTAGTTCAGGACTGAGAAGACTTGTGCCCCACTCCTGTAAGGAGCATGTGTGCTAATTTACATAGCTAGCGAGGCTAATTAAAATAGAGCTAACCAATAGCAGATGAGATAATAATTACCAATCAATGAATATAAATTTAGACTTGTTTTAACTAATCATATAACAAGATAAATACCTTGTAGTTTCTTTGTGCTGTGTGCTAGCTTTGTGGAGTTATTCCTATATTGGCTGAAATATAAAATGAATAAAATACCTCTGCTCTGTGTGTATTTGGCATATTGCACACCAGGTGATTGATCCTGCTTTTGGGAGAACAGCTTTGGTGACTCAGGCGGGACTGTGCTGACAGCCTTGCCCGCATCGTCCTGCCGTACCCAATGGGGAGAAGCAGCCCGACTGGATCCCAGTGGGCACCGACCACTTGGCTGGGGACTCCATCGGCTCCTCTCCTGCAGTCGGGCAGTGAGTGACACAACGGTACAATGCTATTCGAAAGAGATATTTTAAGGGGAAAAGAGGGGAAAAGCGAGACCTCTTAAGGAAGCAGTTGGAGCTGGTTATTTGTATTAGCTCTGCATAAGATGCAGCAGAAAAGATACGCAGCAGCATAGCGCAGTTTTATTTCTACACATTGTATTTGTAATGTAGGGAGAAAATCCCTCAGTTTGTATTTGGAATTTGTTGTGTATTAAATTCTGGGTTCTTTTTTTCAGGACTGAAATGGGTTCCACTGCTTCCAGGGACATTCATCTTTTATCCCCCGTAGAATGCAGCCTAAAGAATTGGAGTACATTTGGAGGGAACCCCATGACTAAAGATAAATTAAAATGGTACTGCAATCAGTGGTGGCCTCAATATCAATTGGAGGATTGTGGAATATGGCCTGAAAATGGGTCTTTGAAATATTACACTATATTACAGTTAATTTTGTTTTCTTGAATGACTAAGCAATGGGACAAAATGCCATATGCCGATCTGCTAATTTGTTCTTTACATTAAGAGATGACTGGGATAATAGAAAGAAGGGTGGTCTGGTGGGTTCAAAACACCAGAATGGAATTCAAAATGGAATATATTCTTTAACCAAGAAAAGGGAAAAAAGGAAAAAGAGAGTTTGTGCTTTACGGACTGTAAGACCAAAATAAAACAGGTCAGAGGACATGGAGGAAGATACTTAGTTATTGGTAGCCCTTCCAAAACAATTAGGATCAGAGTCCATAAGTGAGGAGGAGTGTAAACGTGCTCAGGTGACTTACAGCTGGGGTGTCAAAAAACACATATGTCATACTAACTGTAGTTTGGCCTTTTGTGTTGGACAAGTAGAACATCTATATTTAGATAACATAGGCCTTGGATAGATTTAGAGGCAGCCTATTGAACATGCTTGAGATTCCTGCCCTGCTGTGAGAAAGATCAAAGCACAGTGGTAAATTATACCTGTGCAAATCCCTGAAATATGAGCAAAAATAGCAGGTTTGGTGATCCCCTAGCAAGGATTGAGCTCCGCGGTGCCTGCACTTTTGTGCCTCTGCCTGGGTGCTGCTCTGGGGATCCCCCAGTTGATGAGGTAACGAAAACAGGTACTGTGGAATGGCTGGTGACGCATATTGCTAATAAGCAGGGCTGGGACTGAGTGAGCGACTGTGTGGTGGTTAGTTGCTGGCTGGGGTTAATCCATAACAATCCTTTTTGGTGCCCAACATGGGGCCCAAAGTGTTTGAGATAATGACAGGCTTGATTGGAATGTGCTAGATTGAATTTATGACTGTTAGTGCTGTTTAGCTATTAATGGGCAGGCTTCTGTGCCTGCCATGGGGCTTGCCTGCCTTACTGTATGTTACAGTCTAGTGCTTGTTAGTGGCTACTTTTTGCTTTTTCTCCTGGCTGTAATTGCTGATCATCTGACTCTGCTGTGCCTGGGAACAGTTTGGTAAAGGCAAAGGGTCATGTGTGGGTTGTGGGTCCCAATCTGGAGAGGGTAGCAGTAACGAGAAGTATCAAAATGTAGTTTTTGAGAGGAGTGCCTGCCTCACTAAAACCCTTGATTATACCAGCAGTGGCAAATGCAGCAGATAATGCAGGCACCCTAGCAAATACCTTGAGGGAAACTGGGGCTGTAATTTCGGGACCATCTGTTCAGGTGGTGAATAAAGGAAGCCAGCAAACCCAAAAGGAGTTATAGCACAAGGAGTCAAATGTGGAATGATCCTGTACAAACTGATGTCCCACTATCAGAAATATATGGGATGATAACTAGTTGTAAGGGACCTTTAAACAAGACTAAGGTAAGTCTTGTTGGTGCTACAGGGAAAAGAACTTTGGGACCATTTTTACAGCCTATGGAGCTCTTTATTGGGAATACTAAATTAGCACATTAGTTCCTTTATATGCCAGAATGTCCTTTACCATTACTTGCATGGGATTTACCCTGTAAATTAAATGCACAATTAACCTTCTCTGAAGGTTCTGTTCAGTTACATATTCCCCCAGGGAATGCGTGGAGAGCCCAGATATGCCTGCTAACCGAGAATGATCCTGTGAAAGAAGGAAATATTCCAGATGACATATTAGATGTGGTAATACCCATGCAGTCATTGGGAACTCAGGGACAAGCCAAGAATGTGACTCTGATAAAGATCAAACTACAACTGGGAGCCCAGCCAGTAAGAAAGAAACAGTACGCTATTAAACTGGAAGCCCAGAAGGGATTAGAACCAATGATAAATTCCTTTTTAGAGCATGGACAATGGAGGGAATGTCAGTTGGAATATAATACTCCTATTTTGCCTGTAAAGAAGCTTAACTCTCTGGAATATAGGTTAGTAAGATTTATGAGAAACTAGTGTGAGAACTATAGACATACACCCTCTGGTCCCAAATCCATATACCCTCCTCACCTCAATTCCCAACAGTAACGCATTTTTTACAGTGTTGGACTTGAAAGATGCTTTCTTTTGCTTACTTGTGGATGAACAGAGTCAGACCATTTTTGTCTTTGAATGGGAAAACCTGACTACAGGACGGAAGATGCAGCTCTATTGGACTGTCCTTCCCCAAGTGTTCAAAAATAGCCCCACATTGTTTGGTAATGCATTTGCGAGGGAATTAGAGCAACAGCATAATCACACCATGTGAATGATCCCACTTTTGGGAAAACAATGATAGCTGTATGGATTCAATGAATGAAAGGATCTATATTTTGTTCCCCTGCTTTTCTTTTCATTTTGGGTGGTAATGATGATTAAAATTTGTGAGGAAGCCTACACAGCCTCCTCTGGGTGAGATGGCTTTGGTAACATCTGCTGCTAAGGTAGTAGAGTGAGTGCAAAAGACTCGTGGGAACAGAATACCCAAAACTGTCTGTTCTAAGAACTCCTTCTGAAATATACTGCCATAGTGTTTTGCACACATCAGGCTGTATTCATGGTCCCTTTAGGGACTCCACACTTAGTGCAAGAAGAGGAATAGCTTCTTGGAGAGAGCTCATCCTAGGGCAACTCCTTTCCACCAAACAGATGAGTTGCTTCATGGAGGTACCCATTACTTCAACAGCCCAATTGCTATGCTTGAAGTTATTCCCAGTACGCTCTTCACAGGTGTAAAGGACAGAGTTCCTTCTGCTATCATCAGGAGACAGACAACTTAGTGTGTAAGAGGAGATTTAAATCTCAGATCCACAGTAGGTGAAAGAGGGACCAGCACAGGTATACTTAGCTTTGTGTATGGTGAGACAGAATCTAACATTGCTGGCTGAATTGCTGCATGACCATATCTAGATAATCATTATGTCATAGGATGGCTACTGTAATAACATCACTGATAGGACAGCTGCAGAACAAGGGCAAAGTGGCCGATTGCCTTTGGGTCAGTCTCAGAGCTGACTCTTCAGAAAAACAGAACTGACTTAACAGGGACAATAAAAAACAACCTGCCTGCAGAAACCGAGGACTTGCAAAAAGCCACAGCTCATTGAAATTAGAGGGGATGAAAGGCCAGCTCAAAGGTTCTGGGGTGACATTAGCAGGAAAATCATCAGTGAAGACCCTACCACCTAAGAAACTGCTGTGCAGGTGAAGTGATCCTGACCGAAGTCTGCTGGACATCGAGGAGTTAGTGGTCCACATAGCAGTTAACTGGAGGAGGCTCAGGCCTGTGCCCTGCCCTGCCGTCCCACATGCAGAGCGGGGCTGTCAGGCTGGGCTGTGCCACACAAACGCCCCGGCTGCAGGGCAACCTCTGGAGCTCCTTGTAACGGAGGAGTCTGCAGGCAGCGCATACTCTGTGCTGGCGATTACGGCACCTGCCTGTCCTTGCCTGCGTCTGAAAGTGCAGTAAGAAGTTCTTATGTGAACATAGAATCATTAAGGTTGGAAAAGACCTCTAAGATCATCCAGTCCAACATCTGAACATCCTTTCTGTGTGACAGTAGAAATGATGAATACAGTTGTTTTCCTTTAAGAAAATCCTCCAGTAGCTCGAGTGACCCTTCCACGCACAGGATCTGTGCGGTGTGCTGCACCCTGGTTGGAGACCCAGCTGATGCTTTACAGCTTGGCGTTCCCAGCATGTGAAGGGACATAAAATTTTCTATACTGTCCTCTCTTTCTTTATAGAGCTAGCTTTAATAAAGAGCATTTTAAATTATAGTTTACAGGGCCTGAGTGCTTTTCTTACTGGGATCGTGGCGAACCATCACCTCCCAGTGCAGAATAGGAGGCAAAGGTCTTCTCCAGGCCACCTCAACGTGTTGGGTGGGTTGATCTTGAAACTCCCATGCCCTGAGTCTGGACTCCAAGGGCCAGTATGCAGGTTCTGTAGACCACAGCAGGTTGGTAGCTCTCCGGGATTTGAGAATGCTTGTCCTAATGAATCTGAAAGTGCCTGAGTACCTGTAACACTATACTGCTAACGGTGACCATGGCTGTGTGGCTAAGTTTTTGATAGGCAACCACTGCCAATTGTCAGTATGAATCATATCACAGCTATATCGTAGTCACATGCTGGCAAATTTAAACAAACATAACTGACATAAATGCACCTGCTATTGCTGCAATTATCATAACCACATGCCACAGTCTGCATAAGATATTACAGATCTCAGCGCATATATACTTCTTATAGCCACAGTTTCTTTCCTCACTGACTAATACTGCTTTACACTTTCTTCCCCCATAACTGAGGAAAACACACAACTGATGTTCTATCATATCAGATGCCCTTTCTCCTGTCAGTAGAAGAATTGGCACTGCAGGTATTGAGCACCTCTGAGCTTTCAGCTGTGGTTTTGGGGCTCTGTGCTCAGTGTTGCCAGGCTGAGTGAACAGAGGGTGAAGTGGGGAAGGACCATGATCTAGTGCATGCATGTGGTAAGTACCCACTGCAAGGCTGAGTGTGTCCTCAGGGAAAGTCCATGCTTGAGGAACAGAACCCTCTGCCTAGACTGCATCCTAGGGTTTTCCCAACATTGTGGGTGAGCACAGTGATGTCCCTACTGATTTCCTCCCCATGACTTCAGAGCCTTTACAGGGAGATGGAGATGGTGAAGGAAAGCACCTACGTGGTCCATAGAAATCCTGGCATGAATAGGGTGCTCAAAAAAGGTGATGCACCCAAACTCTTAATACACCTTTCTCCTAGGTTGGGATGACTTGTGTCCGTGGATGCTGATGATAAGTGCAATTAGGAGAGATTCCACCATTGAACACCGTGAATGAAGAGTGTGAGGACCTTTCCTGTGATGGTGCCTGGGAACTGACTCAGGTCTGGGTGTCACCTGTTCTGCCCTATGTGGCTTCCCTCCCTATTCTCTCAAAACCCTTATCTCACAGGAGGGCCAACAGAAGGTTCAGCTCTTTCACTCTTCCTTCCATAGATGGAGCTCTGGGCCTGAAGCACCTGAGTGCCATGTCCTAGTGTTATAGAAATAACCAGTGTCCTGTAGGGTATATCCCTAGGGATTTCAGGGAGGGGGCACTGTGTAAGCATATCCCTGTGGAACATGAAAGCTCAAAGCTGGTGCAAACTCTTTCAACACCTCAGGCAATGCCTGTCCCTCCCCAGACCTCCAAAGCCTTTCAGCCTGCTCTGAGAAAAAAAGAGAAACTGAGGTGGGGCAATAAGCATAGGCTTTTCCAAAGTGATGCAGTAGAGCCAGGTGAGGCTCCAGAAGGGCAGTGCAGCTCACATCCTGCAAACAACTATAATGGGATTGACTCCTTCAGAATTAGGCAGCTGTGAGTAACTGAGGCTGCTTTTTCAGCCTCTGCCAACAGTCAACAGGGAGAAAGAAGGAAAGTCTGGTATTCCCTCCAGGCCATGGAGACCAACAAAGTGCAATCATATAAGTCACCCTTGGGAGTTTCTTGGAGGGAAGAAGCCAAAACCTCTTCCTGGATCAACAGTGCATTTGTTGGTGGCTGAAGTGAGCTGAGCTACCAGTATTTCCTCACAGTCATGACTCACCTGTCCAAAATGTGAAGTCCCCAATGTCCTTCTTTCCTCCTTCTGCACCCCAAGGAGTGTGGGAGGGAACAATCCTTTCAGCACTGTCCCATTTGCATCTCTGGGGAAGGTTACTCTTCTGTTTCCCCAGTGACCTCCAGGGCAGGAGGGGATTGCAAGACCACACAGACATTTGTGCTGTGTCTGCTCCAGACAGCAGAGGTGAAGTTTGAAGGGAGAAGAGCATTTATTTTCAGAGTTGCACACTCCAATAGAGTTAAAAATTTAAAGCTAAAATCATGTTGGACATCAATCACCTGACAGCTTTTCTATTACAACTAGGATAAGTTAGACATCAGTCATCTATCTGCGGGGCAAAGTGTTGCAACAGCTGCTACTGCTAAGATCAAGCTGAAATAAGTTCAAGCCAAAAGTAGTCAAAAAAAGCCTGGCAAGTCCTCAGCTCCTCTCTTGCTAACCTTGGGGAGTCTGTGCTTTTCCAAGAGCAATGGCAGCACCTTATTTACTGTATTACAATACTGAGCTCTCAGGGAAGCAACACCCTTTCATGCCCCTCCTAGTGACTCATAGATGGCCCCTGGAAGGAAGGATCATCGACCCAACTGAAATAAAGGCGATGTCACACCTTTTGGCTTATAGAAGATTCACTGTTTATTGGAAAATGAACCAGAGTCTTTGCCAACATGGAATGAGACCCATGAATTCAGGGCTCTGGGGCAGGAGGGAGTACATTGCATGACTGGTTTGCTGACCAAAAGCTCCTGCAGTTCCAGCTCCAACATGTTGATAGTTGCCCCACGAGTTCTCTTGTACATTGTGATGGGCTGGGTCTGATGTAGATGAGATTTTTACTTCCAAGGTGATTGTTTTACATGGCAATGCAGATATGGGAGTTCCTGACACAACCTGGTCTTTTGGGGTAAAGCAAAGAGGTCAGTAAGTGGGGTGCAGCAGGAGACCCTCATTGGGAGACACTGCTGTTGTGCCTGCTTTTGACACCTCTAAACACTCAACTTTTCTAGTGTGTGCAGCAGCCTCCTGTCAAGACAGAAACCATAGAATCATTTAGGTTTGGAAAAGACCCTTAAGATCATCAAGTCCAACCATTAACCTAACACTACCAAGTCAACAACTAAACCGTGTCCCTAAGCACCATCTTTGTGGAGCCCAGTAGCCCATTTTGCCAAAGCTGAATTCAGGAAGGGCAACCACTGGGGAATGTGATGCTTCCTTCCCACTCCCACATCTACTCAAATGAAAAACTTAGGAGGCTCTGAACTAGAGTTTTTTTCTTGAGAACTTCAGCATGATATAGGTTAAGCCCAACTAGTATAAGGCATAAGCAGTGAGAATTAATCTGTAATGTAAGACCCCAGCTGGTAGCACCAGTGGTATCCCAGCATGGTAGGTGAATTTAGGCTATACTTTCTGGCTCTTTTTAGCTCTGCGGGTGCTGATGGTCTGTAGCACAAGGCATGTGTTGAGCTCAGAGCCTGAAGACACTTGGCCTCACACTGCTCTCAAAGAGGGTATTGACTGCCTCCAGGCACTTGCCCAGCTGGGACACTGCAGTCAGGGAGAGACAGGGGCAATAGGGGAGTCAGGCAGGAGGGACCCTACAGATAGCAAGGAGAAAGGGACACAGGACTCCTTCAACTGCTCCTAGAAAATTGTGAAGGCATGAGGCAGGTCTCACTGAAGAGAGAAGGGAGGAGGCTGTGCTGTGGGGATCAGCAGGAAAAGGACCCTCAAGACTCACCAGCTTGGCTGCACAGCCAGTTCACAGCCTTGGCCTTCAGCAGCTCACAGAGGTCTTGGTAACACTTGCCGTTTCTGTGCAGCTAGGTCACAGCCAGCACTGTGGCCTAGATGCTTGGCTCCAGGACCTGTAGTAGAACAATGACTCAGACCAGCATGCAGTGCTGAGCATCTTCCCTGCACCCTCACTGCTTCCCACCCATTCCTTTGTGGATTCTGGTTTCTGATCCCTTCATTATTCTTTGGCTGCCCTTGGGATGCCAGCGTTGCCACCAAGCCACTGCCCCAGCATGACACTCCAGCACTGTAACAGGTTCTCCCCTTACCTCACCAGGCATCTTTCCATTGATTTCAGCCTCACTGATTTCCAGCACAGAGGCCAGTCCTCAGCTGTGGTCCCAGGAGCCATCTACGTTTTGCAGCGCCACCAGCTCCTGGCACTCAGCAATGGTTTCAGTGGACCATCGCCACAAAATTGGAGAGTGTGAAAAAAATTCCATGGGATCCATATACTTGAGAGAAGAAATAGATGGTGGCGGTGGTTTACATGCTGTGGGGGAAGATGTGAATAGGAGGGTTGGGAGAATCACAGGAAGCTGACCCCTCTCTACTCCCCTGTGCAATGCCCCAGAGCATTATCTCTGCTCTTCTTTAGGTAGCTGCCTGCAGTCTAAGCTCCTTCCTGCATGTCCCCAGAGCACTCCCATCTGCAGCCCTTTCTGGGCACCACTAACTCACCCTCAGCTTTGACCATTGCCTCTTCTGGCATTCCTGCCCAGCCATGTCCCAAGACCTCTGTTGATAGCCCCCCAACACATCTTATCCAATTGTGTATTTATGATCCAGATCCCTCCCTGGATGTCCCTGAACTGAGCCTCATATTCCCTGAAGGACTTGCAGATTTAAGGGTAACTAAGGGAAGGGTTAAAGGCAAAATTAATTGGTTTCCATGCCGTGAGCAAGACATGGCAGCATAATCCTCCTATAATGCACTAGATTATCCTATACCTTTTGAGCAAGCCCCCAGCTGGGCAGGGCAGCAACAAAATGGGTGAGTCAACAATGTGCAAGCCATGAGTCGCACACGGCTGTCAGCCAGCCAGGTGGGGAACCCAGATGCACTTGGGATAACAGGAAGAGACTTTACTGGAGCCACGAAACTCAACAATCTCGCAGGGGACGTGTGACTGAGATGGGGTGGCAGCAGTGCCAGGGGCCCTTTTCGGACTCTTATTCTGGTAGACAAGTTCAGCGGCCACATCAGCCACATAATCCTGGATGGCAACATCTGCCACAGCACTACACAGAGGCAGTGTGTACAGGGGTATGTGGAGCCACTTCCCCAGCAAAAAGGATCCTATTGCTGTTGGGAGAGATGCAACCTGTCCATCAGCACACATGAATGACACAAGGAGGTGGTTGGGGCTATGTCAAGAATGTGGTTGTTCCCGCCCTGGAAACCAAGACTAGGTGACCGTTACTGAGGGTCTAGTGTGAGTCTGTCATAGAACAGTGTCTGCCCACCACCACTCCAGCTTCCCTTTTTCCCCATACCTCTCTTCCCTGCATGTTTCCTATAGAGCTCTTGTCCATTCCCATCCTTGTTTCACTCTGGGAGGATCCAGACCAGACATTTCCCCCTGTGGCTGCCTATCATTCTTTCTTTGTCCCCCTTTGGGAGCATCCCCCATCCCCCAGATGTCCCTCAGCTATCTGATCCTGTCATGGGTGTAGGATTTTCCTAGAAGTCAAAGCTCTGACACCACATTTCTGGAGTCTTGCAGACAAGAAGGGTCTCATGTAAGAGGAGAGATCCACAGAAAGCACCAGACAGTCCCTATCTGGTGAAGATTCCTTGCTCTTTCTCCAGTCCTACACAGAGCTGGAAGCCCCAAACCACCATATACAGGCAAAGCAAACACAGGGATTCAGACATCTCTGTTCATGAGCACTGGGACATCACCAGGAGTATCTCTGTGTTGAGGAGGTTGGCACCCCAACCCAGCCATGTGAGAATCTCAAAGAGAACTGTGGGACGGCAAGGGGAGACAGAGGGAAGAAGGTATGAAAGCAAGAGTGCATGGATGGATGGGTGGGTGGGTAGGTGGATGGATGGGACTATATTGGGATGAACAATACATGGCTATCCATCCATGGCTGGATGGCTAGATTGGCAGATGAGGTCCATTTTGGGACAGATGGATGCACAGGAGGACAAACAGACATCAGAATTTATGTTGAAATGTATGGATGAGCAGATGGAGAGGTCAATTTTAGAAGAGATGAGCAGGTTCCCATTATAAACAGTATTATGAGAACGTAGCTGCACAAGAGATAGCACCTGTGAGGGCAGGTTGGAAGTCCAGATAATAAGGGGGGAAATGATGGGGAGAGAAATGAGGCCAGATTCAGATATTCCATGATTGCAGAGCAAATCCCAGAACAGCACTGGGGGGAGGGTGTAGTTCAAGTGGCTGTCTTCTGGCCAAGTGCCAGGTGAAAGGGACTGCCCTCTGTCCCAACCCATCCACATAAATCTCAATAGTTCAGACACATTTGCCTCAGTTTCCCCAGTTGCCCCTCTGGGGTGACAGGGCAGGGAGCACCAGAAAAAACCCCGTCCCACCATCAGGGTGACAGACAGACAGACAGCAACTAGGGTGTAAGTCCTCGGGGGGGTATGGGTGAGGGATGGACAGAGGGATGGGTTGAATAGGGGCAAGCTCTCCACAGTGAACAGGGACAATGAACAGAGAATAAGGACAGAATAAAGATGAAGTGAGGCAGAAATAAGCAGACACTCACCAGAATCAAGGCTGGCGTCCACAGGGAGGGACTGACAATCGGACGGAGGGAGAGATGGAAGAGGAAGAGAGTAAGGGGCAGATGGATGAGATACACGGACAGAAGTGGGAGGGATGGAGGGCAGAACAAGAGATGTTCGGGCAGACAGGAAGATGCAGGGTTGCGTAAGCAGACGGATGGCTGCCATGGCGAGAGAGGGGGAGGGGCAGGCGGACGGACAGACGGACGGGAAGGTGGGGAGGCAGGGCCAGGGGCGCGGAGACGCGCGGCTGCAAACCTCCTCCCGAGCACCCGGGCGCCTGGGTCCCCGCGGGCGGTGGGGACAGCGGGGACCCTGGATGCCGGGTAGCCTGCGAGGCTATGGGATGGGGCGGGGAGAGGGGACTCCCCCGGCGGAGGGGATCGGGCCCCTGGGCCGCCTCCCCGCCTCGGAAGCTTAAGCGGCGAGTGGGCGGGAGCGTCTGCAAACTGCGCTGCGGGATGCCGCCCCGCACGAGCGGCTGCAGCCCGGGAGCGTCTGCGCACCCCGCCCGGCAGCGCCCAAGCGGGGAGGGTGTGCTGGGCGGCGAGCAGCGTCCTCGCCGCCGCAGGATGCTCCGGGCACAGCCAAGGGACTGCAGATCCCTCAGCAGGACTGCTCCAGGCAAAGGGAGTCTGCCAAATCTCCCCCCACCGCCCAGCCCTTCCACACTGTCCTCACACCTGATGCAATGGGCAGCAGCTGCCAAGGCCCCCCCTGCAACCAGGTCACTGTCTTCAGTGTGCCTGAGGAGGCGGCAGTGGTCCCTGCAAGAATCTGTCCCCCTGCCAGTCCTGCAGCGCTGGCTGCGGGTTTGGAGGCTGGGCTCATGCCCATACACTGATTAGTGCCAGGCTGTTAACTGGGTGGTGGGTTGCAAAGAAGCAAAATCAACACACTGTCCAGCTGAGGCATGGGGAGAGTTGGCAGACAAGCTGAAACTCATGTACCTACTTTTGACATGGGCATTTCCTCTCTATTGTGATGTTCCATCTCCACCTTCCTCGCATGAGCCAGCCCATGCTCATGCCTCCCTGGCAGCCAGCCCCTGGTTGAGACAACCCACCTCATTGGTGGTCTCTAGGCACTGAAGGGACCAAATTGCATTTGACTTCAGACGTGTTGCTCTAGCACACCCTGGCTGTCTCTCACTGAACTCTCACTTGGCCACCAAACCTGGGCACCTTCCCTAAGTCTGCCTCTCAGGACTGGTGTGATTCTCAGACAAGACCACTCCAAGGGCTGTGCTGACAGTGTGGTGGCCTTGACCAGCCTGGACAGTCTAGCTGCCTTTGTTCCAATTCTGCCACAGAGCGTCCGGTCTCATTACACCCAGGGAGAGCAAGTTCTTTGAGGAAGTGGGTGAACCAACTGCTGGTAGATGTGGCCCACGACTGCCTTCAGGAACTGGCGGAACACCCTATGTTGTCTCCAGTAGTCCTGATGCTTATGAGTAGGCAAATTACTAACACATTAGTATGTGTAGGGAACTGAATCAAAGCCCCACAGTGTTGATATTAAAGATATGTAAGATGAATCATATCCACTACTGTCTAAACTTTTTACCTCTTGGAATGGACCATAAGTCCAGTCAATTGAATAAGCCAAGAAAGAAGGCGTTTCTGTGACAAACAATTACACTCCCAGAAGACCACACAGGATCTTCCTAGGGAGATCATCACATGTCATCTTGGGAAGGGAGAGAACTAGAATAAACCAGATTAAGTAGCACAGGTGTAACAACTCACACAGGAGAAGCTCTGAGAAAAAGCTAGGCCACTGTCTCTTAAAGTAATTGCAAAATAGAAGCAATGTTAATAGCACCAAATTAAGGATTCTCTTTTGCTCCTTCTAGGCAGTTAGTATTGAACCTTTTAGAATATATATTGTACTTGGAAAGGCAGGTTGTACATGCATTTAACCAGCATACAGGCAAAAGATCTTTTTTGCTGGGTACAGGTTAGTTTAAGTTTAAGAAAAAGCTACATACTTGAAATGTCACAAAATAAGATATGATTTTGTCACTTACAAGACAGGGCACTTACAATTGCCGACTTGCAGTATCAGTTTTGGCAACCCAGATGGGACACTGCTTCTGAATCTCGATGGATCCATGGGATTGCAGGGCCTCCAGCCAGCACTGAGGAATTCTCGGGGAGAACCTCGATCAAAGTGCTTGAAGCAAGACCCCTGGTAAGTTTTAAGGCATTCTTTCAATTTAGTTTGGTTTGGTTGCCTGCCCATAAGATGCAGTGAAAGGTACGCAGGGTTGGGTTTAAGACCTGGGCTGGGGTTGGAATCCCTGTTTGGTTTGGGAAGCGGTTGAAAGTTCCCACTTGAGACAAACAGAGAATAACTGCAGTAGTTGTTATAATTGTTTGGTTACTTGTATACTTGCTCATTTGCTTGTTACAGCAATTAGTTTGTGTTGCTGTTGTACACAGGACTCACCCACATCTGTCATTCCTTGTATTTGAAATGGGTGTTGGATCATCTGTGGGTGGAGGAATTATAAGGAAATCACCTTTAGGTTGTATTCTGATGCACTGGAAACAGATTGCTGGATCCCCTGGTGGGGTTGTGAGAAGAGATGATTTAATTAAGTATTGTAATCAGTGGTGGCCGCTATATGAATTGGAGCATGGAGAAAAGTGGCTGGTAAATGGTACTTTAAACTATAGTACCTTGTTACAGTTAATGCTGTTTCTAAGGAGGGAAGGAAAATGGGATGAGGTATTGTATGGTGATATGGTTTTTACTTTAAGAAAACATCCTGACTGGCAAAACACCCACAGCCACCCCCACCCACCGTGGAATCAAACTGACCGCGAATGATTCTCTGGTGTTGGCATTAGAGAAGGATAAGCGAGAGAGAGAGAGATAAAGGGAAAACATAAAAGAGGTGCTGTTCAGCATGCAGTATTGGACAGAGATGTTTAAAGCTGACTCAGAATGAACAGGAGGAGGGTGCAGAGATGTTAGTGGCCCCGAGGTTAAGACGGGCCGCCTCAAAATTGTGGGTCCAAACCCTCTGGGGCAAAGGGATCGGACAAAGAGTCAAAGGGAAGTGTTTCAAGAATAACTCCAGTGGTGGAGAAAACTCACAGCTGGCAGGGAGCTGCATTGCAAGCTCCGCTCAGACAAGCAGTCAGAGTGATGGTCCGGTCATGGTGAAAGTGCCTTTTTCAGTTGCAGGTCTGTGAAATCAGACACTCCTGTGATGGCTGTAGAAGCTAGGGACTGAAGGAGGCTGGAGGGATCTTCCCCAGCAGAGCCTCTGGTTAAGATGAAGCTGGGGGAAGAGGAAACAGAGATAGAATGCTTACTTTATACAGGGTCAGAAGAATTGGAAATCTGGGGGAAAGAAAATGGGCAGGGAATTAGTGAATACCATGTATCAAAAGAAAAGGCACAGATTGTCTGAGAAACGGTCATCTACCCAGGCTTTGAAATTCTAAAAGGGCAGAGGCAACTAGGAATGGAATGAAAAGAAGCTATTTGCCACCCTCTTGAGCCACACACACCAGGAGAATTGTGAGCATTTCTAGGCTTGGTGGGATAGTGACACCTGTGGATTGTGAATTATGGATTGATGGTAAAACCTCTGTACGAATTACTAAAGGACTCCCAAAGAGGGATCCTTGAATGGACAAATGACAGCAGAGCTGTGTTCAGACAATTGAAACAGGCTCTGATGAGAGCACCGGCCCTGGAACTGCCAGACCTGACTAAAACCTTTAACTTTCCGCTTATGAGCAGCGAGGGGTGGCATTAAGGCTCCTGGAACAGTTTCTAGGAGGACAACGAAGAGCAGTAGCATATTTCTAGCATTGGAACTGAGTGAAGGAGAAGGTTAATATCTGGACAGATTCTAAATATGCTTTTGGAGTTGTACACGCCCATGGAGCCATCTGGAAAGAAAAGAGGACTATTATCAGCACAAGGAACTGAAATCAAGCATGCAACACAAATACAAGGATTGCTAGAGAGCATCCAAGAACTGACGGCGGTTGCAATAATGCATTGCAAAGCCCACATAACAGGAAAGACCCCACCAGAAACAGGTAATCGATTGGCAGATCAAGCTGCCAAAGAGGCTGCAGAAACAGGCATTGTGGCATTATAATCAGAAAACAACTCTACTTAAGACACCACCTAAATATGATACTAAAGATGCCGAATTAATAAAGGCCTTACAGGCATAGGAACAAATGATGGCTGGGCTATTACACCCACAGAGCAAGTAGTAATCCCACCCTTATTAATGACAGGAATTACTAGGCAAGAACATAACACAGTACACTGGGGATGCAAAATTTAGTAAAGCATCTTTGGAAAATAGCTGTAAGACAGGAATTACAGAAAGATGTGAAATTTGTTGTAAAAGAACCCAAATAGTAGTAATAGATTGATTTTTGGAGTAATCAAATGAGGAAATTCCCCAGGGGGTTATTGGCAAATCAATTTCACAGAACTACCCAGAAAAGGAGGATAAAGGTACATCTTGGTTTTAACTGACACTTTTTCCGGATGGCCAGAGGCTTTTCCCTGTTGCACCAATAAGGCTAGAGAAGTAACTAAAGTTTTGTTAAAAGAAATGGCAAGATTTGATATTCCCCTAAGGATGTCATCAGTTCGGGAACCACATTTTGTTGATGAAGTTAAAAAACAACTGAGTAAAATTTTAGATATGCATTGGGAGTTACATACACCATACAGACTTCAGTCAAGCAGAAAGATAGAAAGAATGAACTACACTCTTAAATCCCAAATTGGGAAAATATTCCAGGAAGCTTCAATGACCTGGGTACAAGCTTTGCCTTTGGCATTGTTAAGAATTAGGACACAGCCTCGGGGTAAAATACCTTGAGTCTCTGTGAATCGCTCTATGGGAGACAACATCAGGCCCTCATATAGGAGGGACCATACCTATTAAAGGGGTTATAACACACCGAGTCAGCATACTTAAACAAATACAGGAGGATGACACATCTTTAGGGTTTGAAGAAATCTGACACAAATGAACCTTGTGGTTGCCCAATTGGTTCTGGTTAAAGAGATAATTTCTGTTGATTGTTTTCATTTTAGCTGTATGTGTAATTGCCTTTGTAATAGTACTGTGTTATAACTATCGCTCCTACCCTTGCTGTAAAAATAGAGAGCTAATATGGTGAGGATTGTATCTTGTTGGCTACAAATCCTCAAAAGAAAAGGAGTGATTGATATGTGACACCAGCTTCAAAAGAACATACGGCCCCCTTTAATTGGAGCAACATAGCTAAGTTTGAAATACTTGGAATACTTTACTAATAAGATAGTCATAGAACTTGCTGTATGTGATTAGACAGAAGGGAGTCTGGAGACTCTGTATCCTTGAGTAGAATCAATAAGGGAGACGTGCTAGAATGAGATAGTTCAGTATCAGTAAGAATTGTGTAACCAAGCCAAAAATGAACTGAGCATGCCCAGAGGCTGAGTTCAACCAGCAGACATGGTGAGGAAGACTATCACAACCACCAGAGGACCCTGGAAGGCCACCAATGAACATGAATGCACATGTGTTAAGGACATTTGAATATATTCATTAGTTCCAAGAGTAGTATGAATATGGTAATTATTTTATAGAAATTTCATGAATATGTATACTTTGACTGCATATAACCCCTGTAGTAGAGCAACTCGGTGCACACACTATGTCGAGCGATCCCCTGTGCGCCTGGTGCCGCAATAAAGAATGTCCACTTTCTAAAATTACAAACGGAGTTTTAGAGGGTTCTTATATTTGCTGACTTACGGTATCAATAGAACTCCCTGAAGGAGGATGAAACCAGTCTATTAAGACAATGTGTATTGTCTTGTCCCCAGAAGAAGAGGTTTTCTAGCCCTTGCAAAATTCTCTGAATGTGCTGTCCAATTAATTTATTAGAAGTAGTCACTTTATCAATAATAATATTGCATATTATTATTACTACTACTACTACTATTATTATTATCTCTGCTATAACTCAAGATTTTGTGTTAGATTAATGTCAGGATTCCCGTTAACCTTTAGTAGCAATTCATACTTCATTCATTGTAATAGGCATGAACTTTTTCATTAAAATCATTGCACAAGAGTCCAGGGAGTATTCATCTCTACAAGTCAGACATCCAAGTCTGAGGAAGTACTTTAGGGGCAGTGTTTTTTGAGTGGAGAGCACAAGAGAAGTCCAGAAGGCAATTTTCAGACTTGTCTTCATTACCTACTTATGATGAAGGTAAGTCATCCCTGCCAAAGCTTATTGTTATCAGTTAATTAGAAAAACCTGCTGTGACTAACTCAGAACTTGCTCATGTTTTAGGAACCTCATTTAGGGCACCTGGAAGCATTAAATGCTTAATTTGATTGCATACATAGAGGTGTCTAGCTCCTTTTGAAATGTCTCAGGGTTACTTGACCAGCCTCACATTGTACCCCCTGGGGCAATGGGACAATGGTCCTCCACAGTGTCTGCCACTCCTCTATAGATGTCTCATTAGTCTAGGAATTCATGTGCATCCTTCTGATAATGTTTAAAAATCAGTAGAATAACTCAGTGGCATTTTATGTGCCTTACGATGTCCCATCTTACCTCCAGGTTGCAGAAACCTATAAATACATGTCCAATCTGCCAGCACTGTATTGATGACCTGAATACTCTGTGGTGCCTAAGATGTTATTAGACATCTATGTTTAAGCAACTGAGTTACATCTCCGTTGTCGAAGTGTAAGTTACTCACCACAAGTGGGACTTTTCTCACTTAAACTGAAATCTACATCTCTGTCTTTTGTTTTGTTTAAGGGATAGTTATAGGCAATCCAGGACACCAGTTCTCATGAAATCAAAGTATCTACCCTACCATGAGATGAATCATGTACTACAAATGCCTTTTATAATCCATTGCTGAAAACTGGTTTCTATATGATTTGGTCATGTAGCTCTCTACAAGAAAAGATGCTTGAAGGTAGATGAGCAGACTCTTATCTTCTGCTTGTTTCTGGAGATAGAAATGGCTTTGAATGGCTCCTCAGCAAATGCAGGGGCTAATCATCATGTTCATTTAATAAGGGAAGAATTTCCTTTCTGAAATTCCTAGATACTAGTAGTATGATTTAGCACCTTATTTTTTTTGTAAGGTAGAGTTGTGTAAGATGAATTTAACTAAGAATCTGACACCAAGGGCAAGGAGTATTGTTAGGTTTAGTTAAAGCTTGGTAGTGGAGTCTTTCATAAAGGCTATCTATGTTCAGTCAAATGATGCTCCTTTTCATAACTACCCTTGGGTGTGCTTATATGTTATATCAGAATCACCCACCATAAAGCTCCACTCCTTTAACTGTCCAGTGTCCCCCCCCGCATGTCCCATTTTATTTTAACTGTTTATTTAGGTTCCAAAGATCAGATACAGAAGGAGAAGGAAGGATCACTGCTTCATACTCAAGAGCTTCTTCTACACTATGGATTCCTTTCACTTTACACGCTTAGCACTGAGTTTGAGTATTACTCAGAAAGGCAGTGTAGATTTCATCTTAGAAACCAGTGGGGACGGGTAGTAGGCAATTCAGAGTGGTGATATTACTGACCTTCATGACTCCTCTTCTTTGGAAGAACACCCGGTAACAGACTTGGAGACTCTCACTCAATACTTTTGGGGTTGGTTTTTTTGTGTGCTGTGCTATTATCTTCCCTCAGAACTTTTTTACCTGTTTAAAGATAAGCTACATATGGAGAATCAAACAACAGTGATTGAGTTCATCCTCTTGGGTGTTGCGGATGATGATCTATGTGTTCTTTACCATCCTGTTACTCGCCTACATCTTGACTTTAACAGCTAATGTTCTCATCATCACCATCACCCTGATAAACCATCTTTTTCAGAATCCCATGCGCATCTTCCTCAGGAACCTCTCCATCTTAGAGATTGGCTTTCCACCACTGTCATCCCCAAAGCACTGGCCAACCTGTCTTTAGGCAAGAAACCAATTTCTTTAAGGGGTTGTCTCACTTACGCTTTTCTCTACTTCATGCTAGGTACCACTGAGTTTCTTCTGTTAGCTGTAATGTCCTTTGACAAGCATGTGGCCATCTGCAAACCTCTACACTATGTGACCATTATGAATTCACAAGTCTGCAGCCTGCTGTTCATCACTGCCTGGATTGGTGGGGCTGTGCTCATTTTTTCTCCATCAGTGGTATATTTCCAGATGCCATTCTGTGGCTCAAACATCAGTAATCTTTTTTTTTTCTGTGATAGTACATGAGCTAAAATGCAGAAGCAGCAAGGTCCTAGAGCACATGATTTTCATCTTAGTATTGTTCACCCTATTGGGTAGCCTAGCTTAGGCAGACCTCTGTGGCTGGAGACAGAAAGCCTTTTCCATCTGTGCCTCTTACCTCACTGTGGTGCCTATGGTGTATGGCAGCTGCATCTTCATGTACCTCACATCCACCCAGATCAACAGACTGGACCTCAGCAAGGTGGTGACCATCTTGAACACTGTGGTATCTCCTCTGCTCGATCCATTCATCTGTAGCTTGAGGAGCACACAGTTTAAGGAGGCCTTAAGGGAGAGCATCAAATGGAATCTAGTTATTTCTAAACACCCAGAAATTTGAGGTTGTGATGAATGTGGATGCAATGGAGAATGTGAAAGAAAATAATTTAATAACATTCCTGCCTCTCCATAGACATCTATCCATCCATTCACATACCTATTCCTACACATCCATCCATCCATCCATCCATCCATCCATCCATCCATCCATCCATCCATCCATCCATCCACCTTCAAACAATTTTCAATAAGCTTACTGAAACCTGAACTATGCTTTCTGCTCTTTCTCCTCCCTTTTTCTTCCCACAAGATTTCTGGTTTTCTTTTCTCCATGTGGCTAGGCCAGAAATCACTCTCTAACTGGGTAGTCCAAGTCTTCATTAATAAATTCATACATATTCTGCCTATCTAATACATATTCATTCTATTCTACATAGGCTGCATAATGGCATTAAGTTACTCTTCTTGGCTCTGCTTCAGATTCTTCTGCACATGCCTTCCTCTCTTTGGGGGTCCTTTACGGATTAAGTAACCTAACCCTTTTTATCCATGTATGGTGTGTGTCACCTAAGGACAATTCAAGGCTATTTTCTCATGCCAACTCTCCTTTTTCTTCCAAAAGGAATGCTTGTTCTTGATTAAATGGATAATGCTGATGGCAAAGATAACCTCTCCCTAAGCTTAGGTTAAATATTAAGACATTTAACAATGCTTGAACAAAAAGAAAGGGGTCTATATTCATGCTAATTAAACATAGAAAGCACCTCTGCTTTCCAAGGGAGGTTGTGTTACATGGTATGCTGGTTTTGGCTGAGAAGGGGTTAATTCTCTTCACTGTGGTGCCTGTGGTGGTCTGGGACCTTTCCAGCTTCCAACGCTCTGCCACATGGGCAGGGGGCTGGGAGGGGTGGGGCCACGGCTGGGGCAGCTGACCCTGACTGGCCAATGGCATGTTCATTTCATACCATGTGACACCATGACCAGTATATTAAAGGGGGCAGTTGCGGCTCAGGGGCTGGCGGTGTTGGGTTGGTGGCTGGTGAGTGGCTGTGTTGCGTGCGGTTCGTTTTGGTGGTTCATCCCCCTTCCTCCCCCCCCCACCTCCCCCGCGTTTCACAGCTCTCGTTGTTTTCCTTTCCATTGCATTTTTGTTGTTGCTGTTTTATTTTAATTATTACACTGTTCTTATCCTAACCCACGAGGTTGGAATAGATTATCCCTGAGGTTCCTTCCAACCTGTGAGTCTGTGATTCTGTGGTCTGGCTGCTAGCCAAGGTCAAGCCCTATGGAAAATTCATCATATTTTAACAATGGTTACTCTTCCACACCTACAATTTTTATGGTGATTGGACAGTTGAATCTCATGCTTCAGATTAGATCGTATTTACCCCATACGCCAGGATGGTTACAGCATGCAGAAATCCCCCAAAATAATAACGCAAAGTTGATTTTCTACCCCAGAACCTCTTAATGGCTTCCTGGACTTCCTTGTTTCTCAAGGTGTATGTGAGGGGATTTGCCATTGGAATCACAATTGTATAGGAGGTGGAGGACACTTTATTTGGCAGGTGGTAATACATACATGATCGCAAGGATCCCACAGAAAGTCATGATGACAATGAGGGGAGATGAACAAGTAGAAATGGCTTTCTGCAGCCCCATTGGGGCCACAGGAAGTCAAACTCAGCATCAATACAATGGTCACCAAGGTGACTGCTAAGCCAGTAGTTCAGAAAAGATCTGCCAGCCCTGGAATAATATTCTGGTTCATTATAGCTGTATGATGAAGAGGATTACAGATAGCTAAATGGTGATGACAAAATATCATGGCTGATAGAAGATGTTCAGCCCCTCCCAAAGAGCCAAACACACGACTGCAGTACAGTCCCTGAAAGAGAGACTTTTTTCTCTGTAAGAAAATTGGTTAATATCCTAGGAACAATATTGGTTGTATAGCAGATCTCAAGAATGAAAGATTACCCAAGAAAAAATAAATGGTGATGTGGAGGCTTCAGTCCACACATACAGTAAGAGTGTTCCCAGAAACAACTACAAGACAAAAGAGCAAGTGCAACAGAGGGAGTCATCTCTGATGAAAAACCCTGTGGACTGAATTCTGTCACAGAAGTTCTATTCCTCGGGTCAGCATGCAGAACAGATCTAGAGGATAGAGACTCGGTCATACAAATGAAAACTCTAGGAACATGTGAAGAATTACTGCACTGATTCCACTCCAGCTTGGAAAGAGTTTGACAGTAAGAAAACTAGCTTTACCTTCTTCACTAAGGTGGAATTACAGTGTCACAGAATCACTAACAATTAAGTTGGAAGGGAACTCAAGGTCATCTTATCCAATCTCCCCCTACTCAAGCAGGGTCAGGTAGAACATGTTCCAAAACTGTGTCTAGATGGGTTTTGAATACCTCCACAGATGGAAACTCCACAACATCTCTGGGCAACCCATTCCACAGTTCGACCACCCTCATAGTAAATGCAATGCACCCTCATAGTAAAACTGCTTTTTGTTGTGTTCATCGGGTCACTGTAAAAAAGGTAGTACTCTATTTTTATTATTATTATTATTATTATTATTATTATTATTATTATTATTATTATTATTATTATTATTTTTATTATTATTGTAAGACAACCACTAAACTCAAAGGTCATATTCCTGAAACTCCCTTACTGATGTTTGCTTGCATTTCATTTGCCCCTTCTCCCTCCCCTTGACATCGACAAGCAGACTAACCAGGGGCTTGTCTCAGGATGGACATTCATATCTGATTTTCCATCTTTACAGACTTTTTAGGGTTTGGAAAGTTGGCTTAAAGGAGTTCAACTGCAATGATTCTGCCTGTAGATGTGGTTTTCATTTGCAACCACACAGAGTTATCAGAACTGCTGAAAAATGTCAAAATTTTCTTTATTGTTACTCCATTCAGGACAATACCTCAGTATGTATAATTTGAGAATATTTTGATAAAGAAGAAATCAGTCACTCTCAAAGTGATGCTGGAAGTCAAACCTACAAACACCTTTTTTTTTCCCCTGTAGAACTAGCAATATAGAGCATACCTAGATTCATGTCTTTGGTGGTGAACAGAGACAGAGTTCACAGTAAGTAATTTTTTCATTAATTTCACTTTTTTCATTAATTTTTAAATTTCAATATGAGTGTAGCATACTGAAAACACTTAAGAAAGCAATAAAAAAGATGCATCTGTCACCACTTCATAGGTTAGCCAGGTTTCACTTGCCTTTATTCGAGAAAGTTACATTTTACTTCAGCTTATTGTGTGTCTTTTATTTTGAAAGAACAGCATTTCCTGAATGTCCCACACTAGCAGCATCACAATGGTATGGTCATGTGCATGCCTAGGTCACCTATCTCCACCTGCAGTTTCCCTCCAAACAGTAGAAAGCATTGGAGATGGGAATTTGGATGTCAGCGCTACCAGAACCTGATGAAGAGAATATGACTAGAAAATAAGCCTCCACCTCTGGCTACAGGGCAGTGGTATCAGGGGAGGCATGAAGGATACAGGAGGCATCTCATGTCACCAGGAAGTCCCTTGAATGTTGAGGAAAAAGTAACCAAGTGCTGCTTGAGCATGTGAGTGCCAATCCTAGAGCACACATAGAGGTATACAGGGTGTTCTTACAGCATAAAGAAATCAAAAGCTGGATGTATGCAGGGAAGGCACAGTTGACTTGTGGTAATTGCCTGGCATTTATTGAAGGAATCATCATGCAGTCATTTGTCAGCTGGCACTCTTCTTGACATTCAGCAGGGATTTTCTGGGCTTCCTTGTAAAACCCTTTGTTTCTGAAAGACCCTGGCTTCTTTTTATTATAGAGTTTGAAAGAAGATGTAGCTCAGAAGTCCTCATCAGAGAATAATGCACATCTTCAATAAAACTGGAAGTAATTTTGATACTGAGGAACCTTTCTTGTTTTCCTCCTTCCCTCCTTCTCAATGCACTTTTCATTTCTGAGGTCCTGGTTCAGCTGATAGGCAAAAACACGACAAGGGAATTAAGGAGTTCTACATTCAAGAAAGAAAGCAAGGATGTTTGATGATAATTGAAAGTATTTCTGGTTCATTCTTACTGCCTAGATAAGACTGATATCAAAAACAGAGTGCAGAAATCAACCCAGTATTATGGAGTCTATTCTCCTTGCATTTGAGTATCTTCCTGAACAATGGGTTTCCTTTTCTTGTTTTTCCTCATCATTTACAGGGTTACTGTGAGTGGAAACATCCTGATAACTGCTCTAGTTGGAACTGATCAGCACCTTTACACACCGATGTACTTTTTCTAGGGAAGCTGTCATCCTCGGAGACTGATTATGCCTCCACCATCCTGCCTAGGACGCTGGCCAGCTTCCTGACAGGGGGTGGGAGAATGTCTGCTAGTGGCTGCCTTGCACAAACGTTCTTCTGGAATGTTACCTTCCAGCAGCAATGTCTTGTGATTGATATTTGGCAATAGGTAAGCCATTGTTTAAACAGACCAGATGAACTACAAGTCCTGACTCTGACTTGAATCTGTTTCCTGGTTTTATGGCTATTGCTATAATTACATCACTGGCATCTACACTAACTCTAGTCTTGTGAAACACCACCTGGAGTACCGCATCCAGCTTTGAGGTCCCCAGTAAAAGAAAGGCATGAACTTACTAGAGTGGGTTCACAAGAGGGCCACATAAATGATCTGAGGGGTGGAACACCTCTCCTATGAAGAAAGGCTGAGACAGTTGGGGTTGTTCAGCCTGGAGGAAAGAATGATCTGTAGAGACCTTATTGCAGCTATTCAATATATAAAGGGGGCTTATAAAAGAGAGTGACATTTTTCCAGGGCCTGTAGTGACAGGACAAGGGAGAAGAGTTTTAAACTGAAAGAGAGTAGCTTAAATTGGATGTAAGGAAGACATTTTTTTACAAATGGTGGTGAGGCACTGTAACAGGTTGCCCAGAGATGTTGTGGATGTCCCGTCCTTGTAAGTGTTCAAAGTCAGGTTGGACAGAGCTTTCAGGAACTTGATCTAGTGAAAGATGTCCCTGCCCATGGGAGGGGTGTTGAACCAGAATCACAGACTCACAGGTTGGAAGGGACCTCAGGGATCATCTAGTCCAACCTTTCTAGGAAGAGCAGAGTCTAGACAAGATGGCCCAGCACCCTGTCCAGACAACTGCTGAAGGTGTCCAACATGGCCGAGTCAACCACTGTGAAAAATTTTCCTCTCGATGCCCATGCAGCCATTCTCTCACACCTCTTCCTCAACAGGACAGGGTAGAAAAATAAATTAAAAAGCTTGTGGGTCAGGAAAAAGACAGGGAGATTGCTTAGCAATTACTGTCATGGGCAAAACAGACTTGGCTTGGGGAATGTTAATATAATTTATTGACAATTAAAAATAAAGTAAGATGGTGAGAAACAAAGATAAAAAACTAGAACACCCTCCACCCAGGTCCCCTTCTTCCCAGGCTCAACTTCACTCCTTCACTCCTGACTCTTCCTCTACGCCCCACCCTGCCATTTGTACAGGCAGGGTGGAGGCTAGGGGACTATGGTCAATACATAGCAGTTTCTTTCTGGTGCTCCTTCCTCCTCACTTTTTTCTTCTGCTCCAGCATGGGTCCTCTCCATGGGCTGCAATTCCTTTAGCAAACATCCAACCGCTCCAGCATGGGTCTACAGTAAGATACCTCCTCCTCTCCCTCTTACCTTGGTGTTTGCACTGTTGTTCTCCCTCCTTTTTTTCCCTCCTGCTTTGCCTGTGCGGCATTTTTTACCTTTTCTTAAATATGCTTTTACAGGGGTGCCACCATATTTGCTGATTGGCTCAGCTTTGGCCAGCAGTGGGTCTGTTTTGGAAGTGTCTGTGACTGGCATGGGGCAATCTCTTCCCACAGAGGTCACCCCTGCAGCCTCACCACTGCCAAAAGCTTGCCATGTAATCTCAATACACTTGAAAATCCTAGAACATCATAATGGTCTATCAAAATGATAAAGACATCCATATTTAGGCAGCTGAAGCCCATGCCACATGGTATTCCATTCACACTCCAGCTGTCACCTCAGAAAATCAGCCCTTTATTATCCTGCCCCTCCTATCTGGCAGGTGTTTCAGATACCTCAGAACAGCTGAAATGGCACTGGGCACCTACAGTAGGCACTGCAGTGATGCAATGAAATCCACCCCTTTATTTGACAAACCCTCCTTTAAACAAACAAACAAACAAACAAACAAACAAACAAACAAACAAACAAACAAACAAACAAAGTCCTCTAGCTTGTGAGGATGAGTGAATCAATGCCTGCAAAACCAAATAAAATTTGTCTTACATGTCTATGAAAAACAGAAAGGTACATAGGTAGGCAGGCAGGTAGGGAGGGAAATAGCTCACTAGCTGAAGAGACAGGCAGACAAACAGATTCATGAAGAAGGTGTTTTTCTCTAGAATCTGAACAGCATTTTTCTCCTTGAGATCTGATATTTTGAGCAGATGACTATTTGAGTAAATCTCAGAGAAAAGCAGAATGCGGGAAAATGAAGCAAAGTTTAGTATATGTATTTAGGGTTATTTTTCAGAACCCAGTGGAAACTCTCATAATATGGTAGAGAGCAAATGTGTGAACAAGCCAGCTGAGGTGGGTTGGCCCCAGAAAACAACTAAGCACCCACAGAGCCACTAACTCACTCAGTCCCACAAGGGCATGATGCTAATGGTATGTGATATATCGCTTTGGCCGTTTCGGGTCAGCTATCCTGGCTGTGTTCCCACCCAGCTTCTTGTGCACCCCAGGTAGTGGGGTAAGTTCAAATCCTGAAGATGCTGGGAGCCACAAAGCAGCCTAGCAGGGAATTTGCTGCCTCCAGACATTCATCCAGCTGGACCTCTGCAAGCAGGGAGAAAAAGTAGAGGGGGACCACAACTCAGTAAGGGAATTGTGTATTGACAGTCTCATAGACTGCTGTACAGGAGCACTGGGAAAGAGGAACGTGGGTCAATGGGTGTCGGCTGTGGATTTGCGGGGAAAGGCCCAAAGCATGACTCCTCCCAGCCAAATCTTACCAGCTTGGTCTCGCAGCCACCTACAAGCTTTGGCCTGCAGAAGCTCTGACCAAGATACTTTCCATTTATACTGGTGCAACCAGGCTAACGCCAAGACTGTGGCCCAGGCAGTTGGCTGCACATCCTGTGGGGGAAAACAGGACAATCAAGGGGAAGAAATAAAAAGATCAGACCTAAAGCAGCACAGGGACAAAGTAAAACCTCCACACATACACACAAACTCTCTAAGCTTCTGAAATCCTCAAAATCAGAAAGTTCCCAGGTACCTCTGCTGATTCCACCCTCACCCTCCATGGCCCACTTCAATGAGCGGAGAAGCTCTAATCCAGACTGTTTTGATCTCTTCCTCTCAGTTCAGCTCAGAAGCTCAGACTGGACACTTGGAGCAGGGGAAGGTTCAGCTCATGATGGTGCCCCACTTGTGCCCTTGACCTGCTTACCTCACTGGGCTTTTGCCCTTCAACATCAGCCTTGCTGAGCCCCAAGGCAGAGGCCAGGGCTGTGGTGAGGGCCCAGGAGCCATTTGCTTTCTGGAGTGCCACCACCACCCTGAGCCTGGAGAAGTCACACAGCCTTGTTGACAGTGGTGAAATTGTCCAGTCCCAACTGCTGTTAAATGCTGGTGCATCTTCCATCACCTGCTCTTCAGGAGAAGGCTCCTGCTCTGGAATACAGAAACATTCACACAGCTCATATGAGATAGGCAATGGCTAGTAACCTTAAATTCTGCCTTCTCCAGGCATACCTAACTGTTCTCCATCCTCTCTGGACTTCCCAGTTTTTCCTGGTCCTCCACAAGCGTTCTGAACTTTTTCCAGACCTCCCAGAGCATCCTCAGATCTTCCCAGGCCCTCATAAGTATCCTAAAATCTGTCCTATATGCTCTAGTTTACCCAGCACATGTAATTCTCTCTGAACATCCTTAATTCTGCCCATGAGCTTCCCTAATGTTACTCCTCCCTGCCACTTCTGTGATTATGGTTCATGTTCACCACTGAGGCCCCCACAGGCGTCCTTCTCCATCATCCATTCAAACCCACCAGCCTCAGCATCAGCTTTTCCTTTCCACATTCCAAGATGTAAGAGTTCGTTAGAGCTACAGCAGCACTGCGTCACAACAGAGTGAAGCTGAGGAGGGTCAAGCACAGCCCATGGACATTTTTATCCCAGGCATGGCTCAGTTCCGGGGCAGATTTAAGAGCTTTTATGGGCAGAAAAAGAAGCACTCAGGCACGGAGTAGTTGAGGCAGGACTAAGGGTCATTTAAGGCTGGCCTAAAGGTACACAGAGGTTGAAAGGGACCTCTGGAAGTCATCTCATCCAAATCCCAATTCAAAGCCGGTGTCATTAGAACAGCTCACTCAGGTACCTGTGTAGTCAAGTCTTGAATAGCTCTAAGGGTAGAGATTCCACCAGTTTTTTATTATCCATTTGCTTTAAAGGAAAATAAATTTCCCTCATACCCATTCAGCATTTCCCATGTTCCAAATAGTGTCTGTTGCCTCTTATCCTAATGCTGTGCACTTCCAAGAAAGTGTGAGAAACTGAAGTGTTTGTGTATGGAGTTAAGGATAGTTGGAAAAAGGGAAGTATTAAGGAATTTGATTCTTGGTTTCCAGCCCAGAGTTGAGATGTAGGAGTTTGCTTTGTCTGTCACTCCATCCATCCCCAGCACAATGACAATAAGGAAGTCTGGTGAGAAGATAAATGCTGAAAGGAGGGTTCAACCCTAGTCCAAAACATTTTGAGAATGCTCAGCTAAGAAGGTCCTCCTTACCTCTATAGGATGCTGAAAACTGGGTGAGTGCCTCAGTGTCAGGGGCTTTGCGACCAAGCATCTCAAGGCAGAACTGGCACTTCTGGACCATCCAAAACTTGGTGGACTTGAACCACACAGGCCTGAAGCCACGCAACCAGAGCAGCTGGCAGGGAACCAGGTTGCAAGAGGGAAAGAAGAACATGGCAGAGTCTGGAGGCAAAGAATATGGGGAGAGAGGCAGGGAGATGGGGGTTAGACTCATGGGTATTAGAGATAGGCAAAAGGCTGGTCAGGCCCACAGGATAGGGTGCTGCTGTTGGTGAGGAGGCATCAGACCAATAAGTCCTGCTTTCTCCTCCCAGTCCTATCCCCACTGTTTCTGGCCTTACCATGCTGCCAGGCATCCCTCTGTTTCATGCTTACTGCCACGCTGGATGTGAAGGGGGACGGAATCCCCAGGCTGATGCTGGACTTAACTTCACTGTGCTGGACGTCCTTCTCTGCCCTGCTGGTCCTCTCCCAGGCCAGTTTCCACAGTAGGTGCATCATGGCCATGCGGTGCACAGGCAGCCTGCAGGGGCAGGGAGTTAGTCCTTGGTTCCACCTCAGGGAGTGGCATGGGACACGTGGAGAAAAGAGAGGGGGCATTGGGGTAATGGTCACCCAGGTCCTCTCCCAAGCTCAGGGCAGAGGGGACAAGGAGACAGCACTGGATGCCCAGCTTCTCTTCCCACCTCAGGCTACAGTGGGAAGGATGCAAGCAAATGACACCTGCTGTCCCTCCTCCAGACTTCGCCAATGCCGCCCTGCCTTGTGGGAAAGTGTGTTATCCTCTCACCTGTTGTTTGATGATGGGGACAGTGAGAACCTGAGTGTGTAACTGAAGGACTGGCTGCCCACGTGGTACTGGAGGGTGACGGCTCCCTCACCCACTGCTGGATCCTGGTGATGCAAAGGAAAGAGTCAGACAGAAATGTTCATGTGCAGGGCACAGGCAGCCTGGCTATCTAGGTTCCCACCCTGCTCTACTGAGGTAGAAGATGTCCATGGTTGGAACAGAAGCAGTGGTGTCTCTGGGGGAAAGAAGAGGGTTCGCAGAGCACTGATCATGGTCTCTCTCAGGTCTAGTGGAGGTGAAGGACTCTTAGTGCTGGGAAGGTGAAACAGGGAGTAGGTCCTTTACCTTCAGAAAGCCCTGCCCCAGTGCATATGGTTCCTGGATCACTCTCACCTGTGCTTGCCCATGGATCTGGGCATAGATGGAGCTCTTATGTCCCTGGAAGATCATCTCAGGAGCTTTTCTGATCATCGACACCTCCAGGCCAGGTGGAAGGTCCCAATGTAGTGAGATCCCACTTGCCAGAGGCTGCAGAGCCCGCTGCAGGCATTTCACTGCCTGGTGAGGGGAAGCGGAGAGCACAGACCACTTGGGTTCCCTCCCAGTTCTGGGCGGAGGGGAAGTTGGAGGGGGTCTCTTGAGTTGGAGTAGATGGTGGTATTTGAATTGCCTTGCATGTCTAGGAGAGCCATGGGAAGTACTGAATAGAGCAGAGGGGTACCTGGTCATTACCTCGGATGCCATGTCCATCTTAGAGTGGATGCACACGCATTCTCCTTTGGTCTCCAGGGCCATGGCCTGGGAAAGGTTGAAGCTGTCACATCTGCCGGTAGGGAAACAGAAACACCTGTATGGGAAAAGAGGGGCAGGTTAGAGATGGAACAAAGGAGAGAGGCACAAAGGACAGGAGTGGTGCAAAGGACAAAGTCTGGAGAGGTAAGAATGCTTCTAATTGTAGAAATGAAACTGACTCAGAGTTTTCTTATCCACTCTGGGGTGAGAGAAATTGCCTGCTGGAAAGGGAGAGCGTGAGAATGGGTTTGGGGCCTGCACAGAACATGGAGGTATTTCAGGGTGAGGGGGAAGAGGAAAAGTGCTGAGAAGAGCAGGGAAAGATTGGGAGAGGAGGCTCGATAGATGAAGAGTATAGGCAGTCTTAGTGAGGTAAGGAAAGTGTGTGTGTGTAGGTTGTTGCTGATGTTCCATTGAGATGAAGAGGGCAGCCTAGGATCTGGAGAATGTTTCAAGGACAGTCAGGGGGAGAGGAAGGTTATGAATTAGCATGTTAGGGGACAGGAACAGGGCTCCCCCATTACCGGTGGTGGTCCCGGTAACGGTAGACCTCAGCCATGACAGCTTCCTCTTCACTAGAGATCTTCCTTTGGATGAAGATGAAAAGCTGAGGGAGAGAGGAGGGGAAACAAAGATTGCCAGGGCTAGGCACCCCCGTAAAGGAAAGACACCTTCCTAAAATGCAGGAAGCCTTCCCAGTTTGTTCCCTTACCCTCTTGCACCCACTGGCCTTGAAACAGGAAAAGAGATTGTGTGTCTCCTTTCATTAACACCAGGACAACTCTTAGCACAAAGGGGCAACCCCAGAAGGAAGATCCACCTTCCCCAAGCGCAGGCAAATTCCAGAGAAGCCCTCCCACGCTGCCGATCCCAAAGGTGGTGTCACTTTCTGCCATGAGGACACCCCTCCACATGCCAACTCCCAGTGCAAACAGCAGCAGAATATCTCACCCTGAGCCCTGAAGGCTACCTTTACCCCATTGTTCACACCCATTCCTCTCCCCATAACCCTTTGGCCCCTGGTACCTGGCGGGCACGCCCATGAAGGAGAGGAGTGCTGTAGATAGACCTTAGGAGGCCCAACAGATCACAGCCCCCCAGATCAGGGCAGATGGAGGAGATGCGCCCCACTGCGTTGTCCATGCTTCCCTGTGTGTATTCCACACTCTGCCTGTGGGAGGGCACCCAGATTATCAGAAGGGGGAGAACCCTAGAAAAGCCATACCTCATTACCAGTGCTACAGAAGCACCCTGAAAGAGGATTTACCCTCTCATTGCCCCCAACATATCCTGCCCCATAACTGCCCTCCAGCAAGATCTCATGACATAGGTTCACTTAGAAAAGTCATCCTCTACTTACCCCTTGGCCCTGCCCCATCATCACCCCTGACTCACGGATAGAAGGCTTTGAATGTGGCCCCAAAACTGTAGATGTTGAAGTAACAGCCCAGAGGCAAACTCTTGAGGAGGAAGAGAAGTGTGTTCTGGGGACAGATGGAGGGATAGACAGAGCTCAGATGGGGAAGTTCAGCAGAACATCTGCCCACATGAAGCATCTTGCCTCTCTCCCCACCATCTGGGCATGACCAGTGTGGAAAATTCCCTCTGAAGACCTCCTCCAGTGGTACCTGTGCATCCCGGAAGAGGCTGCGGTCCATGAGAAAGAGGAATTCCCCAAGGTGGCCTGGACTGGGTGCCACCTTAGGAATGCTGGGTGTCAGTGTCACCATCACCGCAGGGTCCCCCAGCAGAGAGCCTGGAGTGTGTGGGGAGAAACAAGGAGGATTTTTAGGTTGGAGTCCCCTTCCCCATCTCTTTGCTTTTGTCGTCCACATAGCCCCCAGCTCTAAACTATTGCCTGAAATCCCGCCTGCCTCCCTGACACCCTCTCCCTTATGCCCACTTCCACCCTCCTCACTCACCAGGTGGGGCTTTGGGATCGCTCCTCTCTGCCACAGCGCTGAGAGTGTGAGAACCTCTGTAATACACCAGCAATTTCAGATCAGTCTGCAACCAGGGTGGCAATTTCAAGGAGACCTGAGGACAAGTAGGGTGTGAGGAGGAAAGAGAACCAACTAAAAGGACTGAGGAGCCCTAAGGAGTGTCAGCAGGCTGCAGACCCTGCCGTCCTCTGCCCCTTTGAGGCTCTAGCATCTGGGAGGGCCGTACCTCAGCAGACGTCTGATCTGGAGCTGTGTATTGCAGAGGGGTGTGGCTGCTGTTAATGTTTATATGGGACACACCATGGGCTGACTTCAGACAGATGCTGAAGTGCAGCTTTTCGGACGACTCCTCCTTAGAAGACAACAAGCCTGCAGCGAGAAAGAGGTGTGAGAAGGTGAAAGAAGAGACCCTAGGGCAGCGGACAGCTACGTCTGTCATCACTAGCGGGGAAGTGTGGCATCTGAGACATCCCTCACTGTGGTGCTTAGTGGGGGGTGGGGGGGTAGGGGTGAGTATGTAGACTCACATTGTGGTTTGTATAGGGATCTGTGTGGATCTCTTGCTGTGGGATGGACGGGGAGACCCGTGCGTGGAATGATTACTGGGGGTGAAATTACTGAGGATGAAATTACTGAGGCTAAAGTTATATCCACATTTCATAAAAGTTAACTTCCAGAGTGGAATGTGATTGGCACGCTGGAAATTGGTTCAGTGATTGTTCCCTAAGCAACATCACCTGTACTCTTAGATGTTGGCAACACTGAGGGTGCTTGGTGTACTAGTTCTAAGAGAGATAATTGGAGGAGGGAGTGGAGCAAAGGCTCCATGGCCAAAGTCATCCATAAATCACTGCAGATCTGAGAACTAGATGGAACCATGAAGCCATTCCCTGACAAGCACCATACAATCATGCTGTGTGGATGAACTTTGGTCATTATAATACCAAAACACACACCTCCATCCAAAAGTTACCCACCTCCAAAGCACGACCACCCCTCACTGAGCATGTGCTCTGAATTTCTCTTAGTCTATACCTTTAAATCGAAGCGAGGAATTTCTACACCAATCAGTAACAAAAGTAGGTATGACTAGAGTCACTCAAGCTCCACCTAAACTTAAAATAGTATAAAATGACCTAAAGAGAGAGGGACGTTAGGGAAGATACCATCACAGACCACTGGGATCAGACGACAGGCTGAACCTCTCTTCCCCCCCATAGGGACCATTGGGTAAGACTCGAACACTTGGTTATACTGAATGGACACTGGGAAGTTTAGAGAACAAACCTGTCATTTTGTGGTTTGTGTTTCAGCGCTTTATACTTGCATGTCATTTGCAGACAGTGCATTTATCACCGGCAATCTGATAAGAACCTGTATTTCTGTTGCTTCAGTAAACTGCACTATTGGTGAACCTGGCTGTGAGAGTCATTAGGCATAACTAGGCTAATAGTGAGCATCCTGTTAGTGAATCCCTTGCAACTGAATTGGGTATCACTCAGAATCTAAGCCCAGCCTCCCCCAGGCCCCTCTGACACCTGAGGGCCAGCTGGACCACAAGGGGGTTTATTTTCTGCCAAATTTCTTCACCTATTAATGCAACACCATGGTGTCCCTGACTGTGAGGTGCAACTGAGCATGTGTCCAGAGATGGGGGTCCCCCCCAGAGGGATACTGGGGAATGAAGTGTTCCTCCCTGGGGAATGCACCTGGGGGATCACTCACCAATGTGGTAAACTGGAGGGAACAGCTCGCACGGCCAGCAAAACTGGGCAGCTCCATCAGGCTGCAGTGGCAGTTCCTGGACATAGCACAGGCTGATGGCCACCTCCCTGTTAGGAGGCAGGGTCCCCAGGAAACAAGCGAAGAAAGGACCCCAAAGATCCCACTGGTCCTGCAGGTATCTTAAATTCTCCATGCCTGAAGTGGCATTGCACAGCTGCTGGGCCTGCCACAAAGGGGGAATAATGTGTCACTGAGGTCTCCACAGGATTCCATTCACTCAACTCCACCCTTCATCCCAGTCTGTGGACTACCCCCTCCCACCCCAATCCCAGTACCTCCTCCTTCTCCCAAAGCATTGCTTCAATACGAGTGTCTCCCATGGTAGCGTAGAAGGTGTGTACAACAGTGTGAGAGTCCACAGGAAAGATGAACATGGTCTCCTTAGAGACTTGCTGCGTATTGCGGAAAAACAGCTCAGACACCACATCAGCTATGAAGTCCTGGATGGTTACATTTACTGTCACAACTTCCAGCTTCACTTCAGGAGAGGAAGAAAAGAACCTTATTCCCCTCTGGAATAAGCCTGAGGAAGACACAAGAGCTTTCAGACTCCCTGGTTGCACATCAAAAACTTTAAATTTGAGGTGTCTGCTTGCAGTGGGAAATGGTTGTGTGTCCAAACCTGCCACAGAAATGCCAGTTGCAGAAGCTGACAAATAGCAATGAAAGGTCCCTGTAAGGCTGCCAACATGTTTCCCTTAGATCACAGTTCCTCATCTCTCTAGGCCCTTTTCTGTCCAACACACATGGCAGCTGTGCCCTCAGATCATCTAAATGTGCCATGCTTCATCTTAGTTCAGGCCTACCATGGCATTGAGAGGAGTCTGTCTGTCCCCCAGAACATAGCATGAGACAGTCCCACCATAGAGCTCCACACAAATGGCAGGAGGTGCCCTACACCTCCTCAAACCTCCAAACTATATCTCAGAGACAGGAGCAGGTCTCACCACCTGCTTTGAGGCCAATGCTCCAAAGAGATGAGCTCAGTTTTCTACTTAAGCAGATACACCTCTAGTTTTGGACTACTGGAAGGGAAGGTGGGGCCTTACCAAGGGCACTTAGCATGGCATCAAAGTTAGACTCACAGGAAGTCACCTCATCTCCTCTTCACTGTCAGCAGGGGAGATGTTTCTTGCTGACCTCCCTTTCTCACCAGGCATACCTGTAGCTATGGTTTCTTTAAGGCCAACAATGTGTAGATCTGAATTTGGTTGGAAGACAGATTTGATGACCGCCCTTCCTGCTTTGACAGCAGCCCATGCAAAAGATAACCTTCTCCATACATTTACCCTTGGTTTGAGATGAAGAGCATTTCATATTAGGGCAAGGTTTTGCATCAGTGGTGCATCAAACCTGATGGTAAAATGCCAATGCTGGAGTAGTGTCTTAGTCAAGAATGGCATAACACTGTAGTAGGAATAGAGTGACACTTAGCAAAAGAATGTATAAGACCTTCATAGGAGTTGCTGTAATGTCCTGGAAGGGGATAGTGTAAAGAATCATAGATTCATAGAATCATAAAATCTTAGAATGGTTTAGGTTGGAAGGGACCTTCAGAGGTCACCTAGTCCAAGCCCCCTGCAGTGAGCAGGGACATCTTCAAATACATCAGGTTGCTTTGTTGCTCAGACCCCCATCCAACCTGACTGTGAATGTTTCTAGGGATGGGGCCTCCACAGCCTCTCTGGGCAACCTGTGCCAGTGTTTCACCACCCTCAACATAAAACATTTTTTCCTTACATCCAGTCTAAATCTACTCTCCTTTAGTTTAAAACCATCACCCCTGTCCTGTCACAACAGGCCTTACTAAAGAGGTTGCCCCCATCTTTCCTATAGTCCCCTTTTAAGTACTGAAAGGCTGCAACAAGGTCTCCCTGCAGCCTTCTCTTCTGCAGGCTGAACAACCCCAACTCTCTCAGCCTGGCCTCGTAGGAGAGGTGCTCCAGCCCTCCGGTCTTTTTTGTGTCTTCCTCTGGACCTGCTCCAACAGGTCCATGTCCTTCCTGTGCTGAGGGCCCCAGAGCTGGATGCAGCATTGCAGGTAGGGTCTGACCAGAGCAGAGCAAAGGGGCAGAATCAGCTCCCTTGAGCTGCTGCCCAAGCTGCTTTTGATGCAGCCCATGATACAGTTGGCTTTCTGGGCTGCAAGCACACATTGTTGGCTCATGTCCAGCTTTTTAGCCACCAGTACCCCAAAATCCTTCTTTGTAGGGCTGCTGTCAGTCTCTTTATTTCCCGGCCTGTACTGATGCTGGAGCTTGCCCTGACCCAGGTGCAGGATGTTATACTTGGCCTTTTTGAACCTCATGAGGTTCTCACAGACCCAATTCTCCAGCTTGTCCAGGTCTCTTTGGATGACATCCCATCCTTCTGGCATGTCAACTGCACCGCTCAGCTTGGTGTCATCTGCAAACTTGCTGAGGGTGGACATGATCCCACTATGTCATTGATGAAGATATTAAATAATAGCAGTCGCAGTACAGATGCCTGAGGGACACCACTCATCACTGGGCTCCATGTGGACGTCGAGCCATTGACCACTAACCTCTGGATGCAACCATCCAGCCAGTTCCTTATCCACCGAACCGTCCACCCATAAAATCCATATCTCCCCAGCTTAGAGAGAAGGATGCTGTGGGGGATGATGTCAAAGGCCTTACAGAAGTCCAGATAGATGACATCCGTAGCTCTTCCCTTGTCCACTGATGTAGTCACTCCATCATAGAAAGCCACGAGGTGGGTCAGGCAGGACTTGCCCTTGGTGAAGCCATGCTGGCTGTCTCAGATCGCCTCCCTGTCCTCCATGTGCCTTAGCATAGCTTCTAGGAGGATCTGATCCATGATCAGCACAGAGGTGAGGCTGACAGGCCGGTAGTTCCCTGGGTCCTCCTTTCTACCCTTCTTAAAGATGGGCACAATGTTTCTCTTAGGTATATATATATAGGGGTGTGTATATATATATATAAGATGGTAGAAGATGGTATAGTTCACCTGGAGGGGATGAAGCAACTCACCAATCAAACAATGAACAATGCAGTATGTGATGACTTTGCAAACGACACCAAGTTGGGCAGGAGTGTCGATCTACTTGAGGGCAGGAAGACTCTGCAGAGGGACCTGCACAGGCTGGATCAATGGGCCGAGGACAATTGTATGAGGTTTAACAAGGCCCAGGGCCGGGTCCTGCCCTTGGGTCACACCAGCCCCAGGCAGCGCCCCAGGCCTGGGGCAGAGGGGCTGGGAAGTGCCCGGCGGAGAAGGCCCTGGGGGTGCTGGCTGACAGCCGGCTGGGCATGAGCCAGCAGTGCCCGGGTGGCCAAGGAGGCCACCAGCCCCCGGGCTTGTGTCAGCACTGGTGTGGCCAGCAGGAGCCGGGCAGGGATGGGGCCCCTGTGCTCGGCCCTGGGGAGGCCCCACCTCGAATGCTGGGCTCAGGTTTGGGCCCCTCGGGACAAGAAGGGCCTTGAGGGGCTGGAGCGTGTCCAGAGAAGGGCAGCGGGGCTGGGGCAGGGTCTGGAGCACAAGTGTGCTGGGGGGCGGCTGAGGGGGCTGGGGGGGTTTAGCCTGGAGAAGAGGGGGCTGAGGGGAGACCTTCTCACTCTCTGCAACTACCTTAAAGGAGGCTGTTGTGAGGTGGGGGTTGGTCTCTCCTCCCAGGTCACCAGCAATAGAACGAGAGGAAATGGCTTCAAGTTGCATCAGAGGAGGTTTAGATGGGATACTAGGATACATTTCTTCACTGCAAGAGTGGTCAGGCATTGGAACAGGCTGCCCAGAGAGGAGGTAGAGTCATCATCCCTGCAGGTATTTAAAAGATGTGTAGCTGTGGCCCTTCAGGGCATGGTTTAGGAGACATGGTAGTCTTAGGTTGACAGCTGGACTTGATGATCTTAGAGGTCTTTTCCAACCTTAATGATTCTATGATTCTATGACTTAGAACTACAGTAGAGGCAGTATCACAGCACTGAGGAGTGTTGCCCCCCATCCTGCAGTAGTAGCCATCTCTTCTGCATCATCCTCCCACTTTGTGATGGTTTCCCTGGAAAGCCTTCAACACTATGGGTGAGATGAATCACAATTAAAAAGCATCTTTCGCTATGCCAACCAGAAAAGTGAAGGTTACCTAGAGGCCATGCCCCTAGTTGCCAGAACATGGTGACGTGTGCCTCCCTGTCAACCACCTATGAAATCAGTTCCTTCCCACATTGCTCTGCCAGCTAAAATCTCCACTGCTCGCAGATGCACCCTTCTAGCCCCAACTCACCCCTATACATATAGCATTTAGTCAGGATGCCACTCTTCCTCATCTTGACCCTTTGGTTGAAGACAGCTTCTGTGTGGGAAAGAGCATAAAGTGACCTATGAGGACCTTGTGAAAAAAAGCGGGGGCAACTCTACCTTCTCTTCCTCCAAGATATGGAGCTCCGCCCCCACCTCCCTCCATACATGGGCCAAGGTGACTCTTTGCTTCCTCACATCCCAACCCAGGATCGTTTTTGTCCCCCTCTCACCAGCCTGGTAGCAGATTACTAGAAGAGAGGCCTGGGATGGGAATTGCAGGTGTCAAAAATGCCTGTTGGTTCAATGGGGTGTGGTGCTGTATTGACATTGGTGCACGGGGAATGTGGGAACAATGATGGGTCACAGCCCGAGACATACTGTGCCTTATGAGTTTGGGCATGAGCAGTGATATGTGCACCTGGAGGACACCAATGTTGGCAGAGGAAGAAATGGGCAGAAGGATGGACAGAGAGCAGGTGAATCATGGTCTAGGAGGATGGGTGGAGGAATGTATGGGTTTGTGTGAGGAGAGTGGTGTAGATGGGTAGTTGGATAGGGAAGTATTTAGTGGCAGTGGGAGTGCATTGCAGAAAATAGCGACCATATAGGGAACTGGGGAGGGGAATGGATGAATGAATTTTTAGTTGGGATGCATGGATGCACATCCAGGGAAGTGGGGGGCAGGAGGGTGTTGGAGTAATTGGTGACCAAATGCAGTTGTGCGGAATGTGAGGGAGAGGATGGTAGAAAGTGCCCGTTTTGTGACTGATCTGTCAGTCAGGCACCTAAAACCACCAGGTCTGTGTACAGGTCAGAACTCTTCCAACACTGAATGGAGCCTTAACTCAGTTGCCAAAACACTGGACAGGAGGGCCATGTGCAGCGAGGAGCCCTAGCACAGGTGAGTGGTCCTTGCAAAGGTGAGGAAATCCAATGTACCTGTCTCCCATAGGTCCTGTGCTATGCGTATTGGCATCATGTATCTATCTTGGAAATGACAGGACATCTAAAATGACACTAGATACCCACATCTCAACAACTACATCTCACCCCGAATTTAAATAAGAGGAGGAGCCTCTTCCTTAGCACAAGAGTAAGAGTCAGTTCAAGATTATTACACATAAATGGAGGTATTTAAAATAGATACATTCAGATTAACTTCTAAACCCAGGCAAGGGGGTTTGCCAGACCCCACAGAAAGAGGGAGTGAGAATGGGGCAAACGAATGAGGAGTAAGGGGGATGCGAGGAGGGGTAGGCTGACGAGGGGAAGGAGGGTTGTGCATTCTCTGCTGTAGTGATCCCAATGGGCGGACCGCTGTACGCCGAGTTAGTGATACACGTAGCAGTTAACCTGAGGATGCACAGGACTGTGCTGGTCTGCACGTACAGCTTGGCCTTCAGGCCTGTGCTGGGCTGCACAAACCCCATGGTCGCAGGATAACCTCAGCCAGCTGATTGTAACAGAGCGGCTCTGGAACATGTGCACTGTAATACGCTGCATGCTGACTGGAGGCCTGTTGGACGCTGCACAGCCCAGGGTTCCCAGCATCTGAGCAGATGTAAGATTATCTATGCTATTCTCTCTTTCTTTATAGGGTCAGCTCTAAAAAATGATGTTTCAAATAGTACTTTGCAGAATCTGAGTGTCTTTCTTACTGGGGTCATAGTGAACTAGCACCTCCTGGGGCAAAACATTTGGTGCAGCCAGTGGATGCCAGTGACAAATACTTTTCTGGAGAAAGGCTAATGAGGAAGATACAGACTGAGGGCCTGGCTGGCTCCCGCACTCAGCCGTGGGGAGCTGTGTCACAAGAAACTTGGCCCAGATGGTCTTCCCAGTGAATTGGGAAGGTGAGGAGGAATTATCTGAATGTATTACCTGAAGTATTAACGTGTCTCAAGAAACACGGGGCAGAGCAAGGAAAAGGCAAGGAAAACCTGTGCTGTGTTAGGTTGTTACTAACGTGCTTGGAGCGGACAGGACGACGTTTGGGGCAGAAGCAGTGGCCTCTCCTGAGCTGCAGGAACAGCAGCACAAGGGGGTCCCGGGCAGCGAGCGGCGGGGCGGGGGCAAGGGCCGCACCGGGCGGCCCGTCCCGGGCACCGCTGAGACACGAGCGGGGGTGGGAGACCTCGGGGACCCCGGCGGGGATGGGGCACAGCAGCACATCCGTGCGGCCGGCGGCGATGGAGGCGGGGAAGGAGGGGGCGGGAAGGGAAGCGCGGAGCCCCGGGGCATCGGCCCCGGCCGCCCCACCCCGGTCACCGGGAAGAGGTGCCGCCTTCACTGCGTCCTCCTCCCCGCAAAGGAGCCCGGAGCAGGAGCGGCCCCTCTGCGGCGCGGCTCAGCCGGGCCGCCGCCCCTACGCCCTGCTTGTAACGCAGCGGAACCGGCACAGCGGCGGCGGCTACGGCCCGGCTGTGCACTGGGGCAGACGTAACCCTCATTCATGGAAACCTGCCCCATTACCCCAGGACTGAAGTCACGACTGGTAACAAAATCAGGGTGGAGGGCAGAAGAACTGTCTCGAAAAGTCTTTCTAACCTTGCCGCCGGGAGGATGCGGTGCATGATTGTGCAGTTCCCTCCCAGGCATAGTAATAACAGCACCAAGAGAGCTGGGAGGAGCTGTTAGCGCTTGATCCTGCTCGGTGTGAGATTTCCAAGGGAATGGCCTTTGGGCACCTCCCTTTTGTTCCCAGGCGCAGAATTATCTCCTACTTCCCTGGCTCAGCCCAGCATTGCCAGCAGTATTTTATTCTATACCAGTGCTGCCCCAGACAGGCGTTCTTAGTTAACGGCCCCTTTTGCTTACCACATGTAAATCTCAGACGCCTCCACAAGAATCAATGTAAGTTTCTCACGTAAGTCTGGGGTCTGTGCAGAGCAAAAGCAGAGAGTGAGAAAAGTCAAAGGAAAAAAAAAGAAAGGAAGGAAAGTCAGCAGGTGCAAACCCGACACCAGCGGCTTGGACTTCACTCACCGCCGAACTTAAGGACAGGTATAATTTTCCTTGCTTTACTCATATCAGGAAGCGCTCTCTCTCTCTCTCTCTCTGGTGCTCTCAGAGGTTTCTACCCTCAGACAGTCATCCTTGCTGTTAGTTTCTTTAAATGGTACTTGGATAATCCTCCGGATTCTGGAGGACCCCTTTGTCAGAGGAATTCCTGAGGAGATAGACCCTATTTGATGAAACAGAGGGATGCTACACTGACAAAAAACTAAAGATATGATTCTTTGTCTGCAGAAGCAATCCCAGTTTATGGGCAACTGCTTTTAAGGGTCCCAACAGCAAAATTCATATGCTTGCACATCCATGTTCCTGTATTTTTTTTTTCTGTCAGGTAAGATATATCATGATATAAATATAATGATTTGTGTGTGTACCTCTTTGTGATTTTGGACCTTAGTCTGCTATCCTTGACCTTAAAGAGCCCAAATGTGTAGGTACCATTTGAACTAAGTGGCCTGGCAGGATGGGGCAGCAAACACAGGGAGACACACAGAAGCCTCCAAGTCTTTGCCAGGGTATGGCAAGCGCGGACAAACAAATGCACACATGCACGCAGAACAGGTCTGCAGGAGGGAAGGAAGGATGGATGGATGCACAGACAAACGCACTCACCATGGAATGGCAGACTGCAGCAGGAGCAATGGCACCGGGACTGAAACCTGTAGTTCCCAGTTTCAGCATGAAAAGCTGCTCTCGGAGAAGGAGGAGGAGGAGGAGGAGGAGGAGGAGGAGGAGGAGGAGGAGGAGGAGGAGGAGGAGGAGGAGGAGGCAGAAGGCTGGTCTTTGCAGGAAGTGGCAGGGATGGATGGGAGCTGCAGTCATTGCTGCAGTGCCTGGGTGGATTCCGAGAATGAGAATGCTGCCAAACATGCACTCTGGCATATATGTTTGGGAACCAGAGGTGCTGCCAGCCCTGTCTTCTGGGGCGGGTGGGAGGCGCTGTGTGCAGGGGTGCTCCAGGTTCTGGGCAGCTCTGGGGAGTCAGTGGAGCCATGAGGAAAGCAGGAGCACGGAGGGTGCTTTTTGGGCCCAGATCGGGGAGCCAGTCTGGAGGGAGAGGCATTAATAGAGACCATGCTGTGGGTTGGCCCTGTGCTGGAGGCTCCAAAATGGGGATGTTGCCTAGGAAAGGCCTCTTGCGTGTAGCAGGGGTGCTTTGCGGAGCAAACTGCAGCAGTGTTGCCCCACGTGGGGAGGGGAGGAGAGGGAAGGGAAAGAAAGAAAAGGAGGGAGGGGGTGCTGCCCAGTACTGCCCGCCCTGCGTGGGGGCGGGTTTGGAGCTGGCAGGGGTGGAGTGGGGGAAGGCTCCCGTGTTCCCTGAGGGAAGCACCCCCCCACCAGAAGCGAAAGTGGCTGCTGGGCAGGGAGCCATCCCATTCCTGCAGCCAAAGTACACCCACACAGGTACTTCAGCCTGCCTTCCTGACACCCTCCCCTGACTTTTCCTTTTCCAGTAGGCCTCATCAGGTCCAAGAGGATTCAGGTAGGGAGAGAGTTTTAGACCAGCAAGGAAACCTTAGAAGAAGAGATGTGCATCTTGAATCTTTATTCTAGACTTTGCTGAGCTTGCTTGGAGCCATACCCCTGTGAAAAGTGAATGCCAAAACTCCAGACCTGGAAGGGGTGCTGCTTTGGAGCACCCCTTTGGAAGTGCAATGAGAAATCTGTCAAGAAGTCAGACTGATGAGGCAAGCTTTAAACAAGGTCCACTGGAGGTTGGGGATGACAGCCTACAAGTGAGGGCAGGAACGGAGGACAGTGTGGTAAATCTATGGGGCAGGGTAATGAGAGTGGGACAGCCCTCAGGAAAAACAAAACAGCATAAAACTGGTCTCTCTGTAAGTAGCTACACACAGAGTCAGAGCTCTGCAAGCCAATGCACAGCTGTGATGTCACTGGAGTAACTGAGCTCTTACTTGACTGATTTCTGTGCTCTGTGAAGGCTAAACGGGAAAGACAGGCAAGGATGAAGTGGAAGGGGTTTCCATTTACATGAAAGAACAACGATTCTACAGGAGGGCAGTGGGGCAGCTGGGGACTTGTGGGAAAGGTTCATATGATAGGCCATTTCCTCCAGCCCCAACAACCTTCCTGGCACACCGCTCGACTCAGTCCAGGGCATTAACATTTTCCTTCTCTTGTGGAGCCCAACAGTGGATGCAACGTTCTAGATATGGTCAGATGGGTACTGAGTAAAGTGGACTAACCACTTCTGGTTGGTCCATACTTGGCTGCACTACTGCCAATACAGCCCAGGATGCTCTCAGCCTTGCTCTCCCCTTGCTGAACTTCATAAGATACCTGTCTGCTTATTTGTCCAGCTTCTCAAGGTCCATCTGAGCACAACAACCTAGTTTATCAAACACCTTTCACAGTTATGTATCATATGCAAACTTTTTGACAGTGCACTCTAACTCATCCATGTGGAATTTGCACCGCTGATCAAAACTCTCTAAGCCTAGCAGTTCAGCCAGTTTTCAATCCACTTCACTGTCCACTTACGTAATCCACACTCCATGAATAAATTCATGAGGATGTTATGGGACACAGTGTCAAAAGCCTTGCTAAAGTCAGGGCAAAAATCATGCACTGCTCTCCCCTCACCCACAGAGCTATTCATTTCATTGTGGATGTGCATCAGACTATTCAGGCATGATTCCCCTTTCATACATCCAAGCTGACTACTATCAACCACTTTCTTGTCCTTCATATATTTGGAAATGGCTTCTAGGCACGTTTGACCAATCACCTTCCCAAGAACTGAGGAGAAGGTTGATTGGCCTGTAGTTACCCAGATCTTCCTTCTTGCCCTTCCTGAAGGCAAGGGTGACCTTTGCATTCTTCCTGTCCTGAGGAACCTCCCCAGATCACAGAGACCTTTCAAGGACAATTGAGGGTGGCCTTGAAATGACACTGCCCAGTTCCCTCAGCATTTATGGGTACATGCCATCAGATCCCATGGAATTCTGCAGGTCTAGTTTGTTTTACGTTCCCTAACCTGATCATCCTCCACTGACAGCAGGTCTTCCCTGCTCCAGATTTCCCATGAGTCTCAGAGTCCTGGGATTCCTGAAGGCAAATCTTATTAATAAAGGTCAAGGAGAAAAAAGCTTTAACTACCTAACCTTTTCCATGTCCTTGGTAACTAGGTCCCCTCATCTGTTCAGCAGCAGGCCTACATTTTCCCTAGTCTTCCTTTTACTGCTGATATACCTGCAGAAGCTCTTCTTGGGCCTCTTAAGACTCAGGTCCAGAATAATTTTTATTATCTTAAAGAAATGTTAATACAGAGAACAGTTCAGTCTGGTCTTACAGATTCCATCTTCCTTTTGTACAGCTACGAATAAGAAAGACTTTTTATGTGGAAGAATACGTTTCCTTGTTTGATTCAGATATAGGTCTGAATGTAATCACTTGATCCATGTGTTCCTTCATTTATGAGGAAGGAAAACATGTAAACCAGATAAAAATCTTTTAAATTTCAACTTTAAACTCAATAGTCATTGAGCATATTCGCCTAGAAGTGATTTACAAGCACATGAAGGACAGAAATGTGATGGGAAACAACCATCCAATTTAAAATTGTGCCCAGCCAACCTTCATGCCTTCTATGAGGACATGACTGTCTTTGTGGATAAGCAGAGAACTGTACATTTTTATTTCCTTGACTGTAGCCTTTGAGATGGTCCTCTAAATTATATTTATAGCCATATTGGAGCATGGGCTGAATAAATGGACTATGAGATAGGCAGAAAATTGGATGGACTGCCAGGCTGAAAATGTTATGATCAGTGGTATAAGGCCCACAGGAAGGCCAGTCACAACTGGAATCCCACAATCAAGAACTCTGGTGAACATCCTTATCACTGATCCAGTTGAAGGGATAGCATGTACTCTCAGAAACTTGATGCATGATACCAAATTAGAGAGAGAGGTCAATAGTCAGGATGACATGACAGCTCTTCAAAAGGACCTTGAAAGCCTCTATAAATGAGCTGCAGGAACATCATGAAATTCAACAAGGGCAATTCATGAAGTTCAGTAAAGGCAAATGTAAGCATTAAATTCACATAAGCAGACAGGCTGTGGGCCAATGTGTAAAAAACTGCTTTGCAGTGGTTCTTCCACTATACTCGCTCCTTGTGAGACCGTATGTGCAGTACTGTGTCCAGATTTGGGCTCTCCAGAACAAGAAAGTCACTGACATCCTGCAGTGAGTTTACTGGAGGGCCACAAAGATGGTTAGGGATCTGAAGTATGCGATGTATAAGGAGAAGTTGATTGATAGATGGATTTTTTCATCTTTGAGAAGGTGAAGGGTTGTTCTTCTTCCTGTCTTCTCCTACCCAATGGTACACAGTTAAGATGAGAAGCATCAGACACAAGTTGCAACATAGGAAACTCCAGACAGATATAAGGAAAAACTTTATCACCCTGAGAGACAGCATTCAATGGACTCAGCAGTTTTTGCACTGACGGGGGCCATAAATTCTGCTGAGTCCCATGTACACGTGCTCAAGAACAGTGGTGATGTGCTGCAGGGCATGGTCCCCAGCACAAACTGGAGCAACTGCCCTTGTGTTGTGGTTTAACCCCAGTACACAACTAAGCCCCAAACAGCTGCTTACTCGCTCTTCTATTAGCAGGATAGGGGAAAGAAACAGAAGGGTAAAAGTGAGAAAACTCATGGGTTGAGATAAAAACATTTTAATAAGTAAAGCAAAAACTGCATGCACAAGCAAAGAAAAAGGAGTTCATTCACCACTTTGCATCAGCAGACAGATGTTTAGGCCTTTCCGAGAAAGCAGAGTTTCATTAGACCTAACAGTTACCTGGAAAGATAAACACCATAACCCTGAATGTCCCCCACTTCTTCCTTCTTTCCCCTAGCTTTTATTGCTGAGCAAGGTGTCTTATGGTGTGGAATATCCCTTTGGTCAGCTGGGGTCATCTGTCCCAGCTGTGTCCCCTGTCAACTTATTATGCACCTCGGGCCTACTCACTGCAGGGGCAGTGTGAGAAGCAGAAAAGGCCTTGACACTGTACAAGAACTGCTCAGCAACACCTAAAACTTTGGTGTATTATCAACACTGTTTTGGTCACAAATCTGAAATATAGCACTATATGAGCTATATGAAGAAAATTAACCCTATCCCAACCAAAACCAATACACCTTGGAATGGTACAGGTCTCATCTCAGACCAAGCTTCCAAGGGAGGATGCAGGTCTTCAGGCATCAAGCTACAGGGAATTCTTGGTGCCTCTCTCCACACCAAGTGTCCTTGTCTGCAGGAAGTGTATAGTGGTTGAGGATCTGTGCCACCAAATTTTGAACTATTGGAGGAGGCCAGAAGGCTATGTAGCACCAGAAATGAAAACAAAAACAAAACACAAAACAAAACAAAACAAACAAACAAAAACCCCAGCTGGTGGGTTATTCTCCAAGACCCTGCAGTTACAAGAGATTGAATCGCCAACTGTATGGAAGATGGGACAGGCATATTCAGTGCTTATCAGATTGGGCAGTAGAGACTCCCTCTATGTAAAAAAAACAATTGTCTGCACAGAGCTGTCTGAAAATCAGCGATAAACAGGCTGAGAGCTTGTGGGTAAAAACTGACAGCCACAATGAGCTCTGTGGTTGGTTTTCTGCCACTCCCCATAGCACTGCAAGCACTGTGTAACTAATTAGGGAGCTCCCAGATGTGTTTCAATGAACAGCACAATTTTCATTTGTCATTGCTTTTCATTATGTATAATGAGGAGAATGGAAATTAAGAAATATTGAAAGGAAATTAGGCAGGCTTTATATCCTGGTGGGAATCAGGCAGAAAGAGGAAAAGTATCTTTGTGATCAAGCAACAAGTGACCAAAGTAAAAGTTAAATTCATGTGCTGGGAGTAAGACAGTTCTTATTACAGTCTACTCTCTTGTCACTGCAGCCCACAGCAGTGTCAAAGGCTTTATTTGCAAAGTCTTTGTCTGCTCTAATTAGCACTGTCTTTACCTGTTGTGCTAACTAATCACAGACACAGAAGGAATATTCATTACAACTGCAAAAGAATTTCAAGACCTTTTTTTAATGAAAGAAGGAAAAACCTTATTTAAAAAAAAAGTAATATCTTTTACCCTGGTCCCCCTGAACTCCAGTTTCCTCAGGACATGAACCCTGAAAAGAGCTACCTCAGTGGAGAGAAAATTTCAGAGGCAATTAGATTAAGGAATGTTTAAACAATGGAACGGACAGAAACAAATTAAGAAAAACTGAATGCACATGCAGAAGAGAACGCCATTGCCTTGCCAGATAATTTAGCAGATGGACAGGACAACTGGGCATCAACTTGACTGGTTTAGGAATTACAGAGGTAATGAGGTGGAACTAGGGATAGGAGCGTTTGTTTGGGCTGGCTTTTTTTTTTTCTAAAGTTAACACCATTTTTCAACATTTCCATGATGGGAACATGGGAAGTTATAGCAAAGACATTTCAAATGTGAACAATATGTTCAGCCAGAATAGAGGGAAGAATTCTTTGGAAATGTCAAAGTAATTGTTGGAATTGTTCATTTAAAATTCATATACTATTTATAGCCAAAAGAACCATTGTCAGCCAAACAAAACAAAAATATTATCATGAGCTAAACAATAGGAAAGGTAAATAGCAACATTTCTTACAGTTAAAAATGTATGGATTGTAAGAAAAATCTTTTGAGGGAGTGAAGTAGTATTTCCTTCTGAAGTGTATTGCTTGTTTCTTGCTTTTATTATTAAAGCATTCATAACATTTTGGTTTTGGGTATCAGTACTTATTTCAGGGATGGACTAAAGTAGCTTTCTTCTCCAAGCCTTGTATGTTCTGACCTTTCTAGAAAAGTACACAAGACTCCAGTTGATGTTCTCAGCAGGCTGACTTTTGCGGGAGCCTACATAGGCAGCTTAGACTTGAGGGTGTATTTTGGGTGAACTTAGTGGATTTAGCTGAAATGCACAAAAGAGCCTTTCTTACAGTGTGTACATAATAAAAGAGCCTGCAGCCTAGCTAGTCATTTGCAAAGTCCTGCACCTGGGACAAAATAAGCCCCCTCCAGAGGACAGGCTGGAGACCTGGCGAGCAGATTGTTGAACCTGTCTCAGCAGCGTGCACTTCAGATGATGAAGGCAGACTGTATATTGTGCAAAATAATTAGAAACTGCTTGCTTTATGCTGAAACGCCTCTTGTCGCTTGTTGGGGGAGAATCAGGGAAGTTGTACTTTTCATTGTCTGTGCTCATTCTCTGGTTTTATTTTGGACACAATGCTCACTTCTTAGGGCCTGCACTGATGTCTTTGACAGACACGAAGTTTAATCTGCATTTGGAGACCTACAGCATTTTCTGAAGTTCAGAAAGGGTGGAATTCATCAAATAGGCAGGAGCGAGAAGCTCACGTGACTCAACCACTTCCATGGGCAGCCTGTGCCAATGCTTGACAACTTTTTCAGTTAAGAATTTTTTTCCTAATATCCAATCTAAACTCCCCCCGTGCAACTTGAGGCCATTTCTTCTTGTCCTATTGCTTGTTACTTGGGAGAAGAGTGTCCTGGTTTCAGGTGGGGTAGAGTTAAATTTCTTCATAGTAGCTGGTATGGGGCTGTGTTTGGGATTTTTGCTGGAAACAGCGGTGATAATGTGGAGATGTTTCAGTTGTTGCTGAGTAGCGCTTACACTGGTCAAGGCCTTTTTCAGCTCCCCGTGCTCTGCTGGGTGCACAAGAAGCTGGGAGGGGACACAGCCGGGACAGCTGACCCAAAGTGACCCACGGGGTATCCCATACCATACGACGCCATGCTCAGGATATAAAGCTGGGGAAGAAGGAGGAAGGGGGACGTTTGGAGTGACGGCGTTTGTCTTCCCAAGTAACCGTTACGCGTGATGGAGCCCTGCTCTCCTGGGGATGGCTGAGCACCTGCCTGCCCGTGGGAAGGAGTGAATGAATGCCTTGTTTTGCTTTGCTTCCGCACGCAGCTTTTGCTTTTACTATTAAACTGTCTTTATCTCAACCCACGAGTTGCCTCACTTTTACTCTTCCGATCCTCTCCCCCGTCCCACCAGGGGGGAGCGAGCGAGTGGCTGTGTGGGGCTTGGTTGCTGGCTGGGGCTAAACCACGACAGTCCATTTTGGCGCCCAACGTGGGGCACGAAAGGTTTGAGATAACGACAGATTTTATTTGAATGTGCTAGATGGAATTTATAGCGGTTATTGCTGTTCAGCTATTGTATGGCAGGCTTCTGTGCTTGCTGGGGGCTCGCCTGACTTACTGCATTCCTTAAAATCTAGTGCTCATTAGTGGCGCTTTTTGCTTTCACTGCTCGCTGTGCTGCTTATCCCCTTCCCCTGCCGGGCCTGGGAACACTCTGATAACAGCCATGGCGATGCGCCTGGGCTGGCAGATGGCCAGGGCCCCGCTGCTGTTTCTGTGCTGCTGCACTGGACAGGCTGGAACTCCAGTGCGAACTCGAGTCAAAGCGACTGTGGCTCTGGATAAGTCCATGCTGCAGCAGGTGTGCCCCTGGAGAGACTGTGGCTCCCGGGTAAGGCTCCCCTTGGAGCAGGGACAACCCTAAAGGACTACAGTCTGTGGGTAAGTCCGAACCAGAGCAGGGGCAAGGGGAGGAGTTCATTACAACGTCAAACCTGATGGTCTGATCCAAATGGCCCAGGGGTGGAGACTGTAATGGAAATGCCTTTAAATTGTTCTAACCCGGGATTTGAGTTCCTTGTTGTGGAAATTACTATAGCAGAAACCCCTGGTTGCTAGCCAGGCTGGGAGCAAGGGGAGGAGTTCACTGCAATGTTAAAACCTATAACCTAGCCCAAAGGGGCCAGGGGTGGAGATTTTGATGGGTATACCTTTAAATTGTTGTAACCTGTGATTTGAGTTGCATGTTGTAGGAATTACTACAGCAGGAACCACCTGAACCAACGGAGGACAAGCCTTTCAAGAAGCAGTGCAAGCGCAGCAGTGACCCAACCTGAGCTGGCTTTGGTGCCCAGTAACTCCATGCAATGCACCACCTCTCCTGTCCTGCGTGACCACAAGAAGAGATGGAGCCCAAAGCCGTGGACTAAATGATATCTGTGTACTTTATCAAAGGATGGGAAGGGGGATGGAGGTTAGTGTGGTTGTATTGGATAGTGTGGAACCTGAGCATGATGTAAATGGTATGGAATAAGGGGTGGATACTGTCCTGGGTTCAGCTGGGATAGAGTTAGATTTCTTCTTAGTAGCTAGTATGGGGCTGTGTTTTGGATTTTTGCTGGAAACAGCGGTGATAATGTGGAGATGCTTTAGTTGTTGCTGAGTAGCGCTTACACTGGTCAAGGACTTTTTCAGCTCCCCGTGCTCTGCCGGGTGCACAAGAAGCTGGGAGGGGACACAGCCGGGACAGCTGACCCAAAGTGACCCACGGGGTATCCCATACCATACGACGCCATGCTCAGGATATAAAGCTGGGGAAGAAGGAGGAAGGGGGACGTTTGGAGTGACGGCGTTTGTCTTCCCAAGTAACCGTTACGCGTGATGGAGCCCTGCTCTCCTGGGGATGGCTGAGCACCTGCCTGCCCGTGGGAAGGAGTGAATGAATTCCTTGTTTTGCTTTGCTTCCGCACGCAGCTTTTGCTTTTACTATTAAACTGTCTTTATCTCAACCCACGAGTTGCCTCACTTTTACTCTTCCGATCCTCTCCCCCGTCCCACCAGGGGGGAGTGAGTGAGCGGCTGTGTGGTGCTTGGTTGCTGGCTGGGGCTAAACCATGATAGGAGGTATGCAAACTCACCTGAACAAGTTCCTGATGTAACTGAGCTTGTTTTGAGCAGGAGGTTGGCCTACAGACCTCTTAGAATACCTTCTAACTCTGTCATTCTATTCTAGATTCCTATGATATAGGTGTATGTTATCCTAAGGACTTCTCAGAATAGTACTACTAAATAGAGTATCTTTAGTGGGAACAAGAGAAAAAGTTATTCCCAGCTTAGGGATCTTAGATCTGGATAGGGCTCTGAGGCTAATTAAGGCTCATATGGGGCTGGGGAGCACTAAAACTGGGAGCAGGACCTAAGACCCACAGCTGTCCGCAATCTACTTTTTACCTGTGATTAGCCTCTGTTCCCCTGACCACTAGCTTTCCTCATGGGAGGTAGTGCACGTTCCTCTGAACTCTCTCCTCTCTTTCTTCAGGATCTCCCAAATCTTATAGATGAACACTAGGTAATTTATTAGGACCTGTAGAAATCACTTTTACAGAGTAGAAAGGGAGTTAAATAAATAAGGGAAACCCTAGATGAAATTTCTATGATGAGATGTTGCTCCAGTATATTGTTTTCCTAAAAGCAATTTTGAATTCCTGGTTCCTTAGGCAGTAAATGACCGGGTTGATGAGGGGTGTCAGTACGGTGTAGACCACAGAAATCAGTTTGTAGGAGCTGAAGGAATCAATAGGCTGAGGCCTGGCATAGATAAACAGGGAGGCTGTGTAGAACAATGTGAGCACTAAGAGGTGAGAGGCACAGGTAGAGAAGGCCTTGTGACGCCCCTGGGCTGAGGGGATGCCCAAGACAGTGAAGATGATCCACACATAGGAGACCATAATCACAATGAGTGGTACAAGAAGGATGAGCAGGGCCAGTAAGAAATCCATAAGCTCAGCTACTGACATGTTGGTGCAGGCTAGCTTCAGTAAGGGGGAGACATCACAAAAGAAGTGGTTGATGATATTAGGCCCACAGTAGGTCTGATGTGAAATGAAGTAAACCTTCCCTGTGGAAATCAGGAAGCCACTCATCCAGGAGCCAATGGCCAGGTGGGTGCAAAGAGTGTGATCCATGATGACTGAGTAATGCAATGGGTTGCAGATGGCCACATAGCGATCGTAGGCCATGACAGCCAAGAGAGTGCACTCACTGCAGGCCAGTGCCAGGAAGAAGAATAGCTGAGCCATGCAGCCTGTGAAGGAGATGCCTTGTCTCTTCGTCACCAAGCTCACAAGCACTTTGGGCACTGTGACAGAGACGTACCAGATCTCCAGAAAAGAAAGATTGCCCAGGAAAAAATACATTGGCTTGTGAAGCTGGAGATTTGTCCAAACAAGCACAACAATCATTGCATTTTCTATCACTGTCAGCACATAAGCCAGGAAGAACATAAAAAAGAGCAGAAGCCTCATTTCCTGTTTTCCTGGAAAACCAACCAGAATGAATTCAACCACTTGCGTCAAGTTACCTGAGGGCATGTTGAAAATCATACAGAAGCTGCTATAGACTTTGCAGGAGAAACAGATGTAGCAGCAGTTATCTTGTATGCACACACCGTGACTTGAAAATCTGTGTAATTAGATCTGTCTGGATTGAGAAAAAATATAAAAATATTCGTTGCAATGAATGATTCATAATGGAAAAAACAACCAATGGCGACAACATAGCAACTTCACAAAGTACTATTGAGGCACAAGGGGAATTTTCCAAAGTAGACTGCAGGATTTTTCTAGGATCGTTTTTGTAAATATAGTTAGGATCATGCTCACAAAACTGAGTTACATTTCTGATCGAGACCTCAAGCATCTCATGATACTAACACAGCATGATCTGAAATGTGCTAGGTGCGTGAAAGGGTGCAGTGCTTAGGATTTTTTTTTCCATACTCATTTGTTTACTTGAGTTTTTCACCCAGCCTCCACATTTCTCCTCATTCAGAACTCTAAGCAGCTACTGTTATAACACTATTCTGGACATCGATCTTTAGAGCCTCTGAACTATTAGGGACTCAGATAATGAAGCCATCTCACTAAATCTTAAGGTTAGTCATCCTTGTGTAAGTTAGGATCTTCACAGAATGACTAATATGTTTCCTGTAAATGCCTGTGGTATAATTTCTAGATGCATTTCCATCTCTCCTATTGTTATTCTTTAAGACTGAGACCAGCACCTGTCTCTACTTAAATATAGTAGGTGGATCTCCTTGTGAATAATCTGGTTATGTAGTGAATACAAAAGTTAACAGAGAGACACAAACACTGTTAAGAAGTAACAATATCTCATAAAACACAATAGAATAAATTAATCCACCTTGAAGTGTTGGTCTTTCTCCTTTGACCAGAAGAGGACATTCAAATGTGAAGTTAACCTGTTCTAAGCAAACAGTGTGGAATTAACCACATGGTGGGTGTCTAAATTCTATATTAGTGATTTAGGTACCTAAACATAAGCATGTTTTGAGATGGTGTAGATACCCTGGCCTTCTAGCTTTCAGTCTACAAGATTATGAGATTTCTATAGGTTCTGTGTCATACCTGGCAGGAATTTGTGAAACACTCTAGCACATGGCAAATGCTTTCCCATGGCTGTGTTTAGGTTCTTGAATCCCACCTTCAGTGTCCATATATGAGTTTGTGGATACATGTAATGTCTTTTGTATGTTGTAGTTACTTGGGCCATTCATACAGAGCAAAAAATTAGGACACAGAGACTACAGGACATTCAGAACCTGGAGTGACACCTCCACCTCTGGTGGAGAACAAAGGGCCTCTCAAAACGTCACTGAGAGCCTATGCATGGACCAGCAAATCAAATCCCTAACTAATACAGTCCATGACTCTGAACAGTGATTCATCTGGCCTTATATAGGATTCTAGTTAGGAATGGGTTAAATATTACTGGACACTGTTATCTATATGGCTTACACTTTATTATGTATAATTATATGACTATAATCAGAGCTTAGACAGCTAGCATTGCACATGTTACTCCACTTTAGGCACTCATGGTGATATTCAGGCACCCATATAGAATGAGATTGTGCAATTTTAGCTGCCAGCAATATCTTAGCCACTCACTTGGAGTTGGCAAATATAATATGGGACCCACAGAAGATCTGTGTCCTTCCAGACCAGGGCTGAAGGCCATGCAGAGTACCACAAAAGGTTTAAAATAACACTAGAGATGCCTGTGTTTAAGTACTTGAATTCCTCTTCTGTCGGTAGATATGATTAAGAAGTGAGATAGCAGGCATTGCCTAAAAATATGTTTTTGTGGCCACAAAAGATGATGAAGATTATGACACCCAGCTTTCAGCTCTTGCTTCTGAAGGATATAGAAACTTAAAGGTATAAGATATTTAAAGGCACTGTGCAGATGTCTTGGATAACCTGCAAAATAATTTATTTTTAGTAACTGTACTGAGCCACTAATGAATTCACTACAATGAACCTGACCTATCTTCTGGATGGTTTAAGCAAGGTGGCAGAAATTCCATCATTAGACACAACCAACATAAATGCACAAACTCACTATTTTGCATGCAGACAGCTTGTTAAATCTTCATGCATCTATTATGCTATATTTGTGGCAAACTGTGAGGTTAATCCCTTTCACAAATGCGCTATGTGAGAGAGCACACACACACACATATTTAGCTACTTATTCATCTATGCTTATTCCAACATATCAACACTGTCTAGCTGATAATATTTCTTTTATATATGTAGTATAAATATGCTTCTAATATCAGATTTGGGCAGACAGAAAGGATATGCTGTACAAACAGAATGTAGATTGCACATACCTATACACCATATAGCATGGTAGGAAGACTGCTTTTTTTCATGACTTCTTAATTGTCCACTTTAATATTATACTGTTCCTCCATATCTTTATCTCTCTATGTGCATAGCTGTGAAAATGAATGAAAGCAAAAGTATTTCATACCTGAAATGTGATTATAGACATGTGTAGGTGTGCAAGTTCTAAAAATAAATAATCATGTGCAATGTTTCTTAAGAAGTGCCCTTTTTTTTCTTTTTTTTTCTTCTGAATTAAAGACACTTTAAGGAAATGTGATTATCAAAAAATGAGAGGCAATTCTCATGAGATTAGTTCAATTTGGCATCAGAAGGTCTGACTCCACCCTTTAATTAGGCAATTGCCCACTGGATTCAAAAACATTATGATGCCAATGAATCATGAACCTCTATGCAGGAGAAATTGTCAGAGAGATTTGATAACAGCCTGCTCTATTGTAAGTCACAGGCAGGGAAAATCTCATGTGAGGTCAATTTCAAGATGGATAAACTTTACTCATAAGAGAAGTCTCACCAATCCAAATATTAAATACAGATTTTAATCAATGAATTCTACAGAAGGTTACCTCTCTGTAGCATGTAGCATGAAGCACCTGAAGTAGACTTCAAAATAATTCAGGTGAATTGTATTCAAAGAGTAGTTGACAAAAGAGATATTGACAATAAACTATGGAGGGGGCTGTGCTGTTGTTACTGATGTAGATACGTACACTTAAGGGAAATTAATCTCATCCCACACAACTGTGAGGAAAAAGGAAGAAAGAGAAGAAAATAAATTATAAACAAGTGAAAAATTAAAAAGTGGAAAGGCAGGAAGGAGGGAAGGAAGGAAAGACAGACAATGGGAAAAGATATTTCTATAATAAATGTGCATTAACATGCTACAATATAAATCACTACTTACTTGAGAGAAAAGGATGAAGATGAACATACCAGCCTATTTTTTTCTTGATGTTTGTTCGAAATAGCTGATGAAAAGAAAAAGAAATGTCGCGGGACAAATGTCTTTTAAGGCATGAAAATAGGAATCTGCAGATTAAAAAAAGAAGTTTCATAGAAAATTTTTTTTTTAAATTAGAAGTTACAGATCAAGAATTAGACAAGGCTGGGAGAGCACTGTTTCCTCTTCTGTTGCATGGGAAAAATGAACCTCTCTCTCTTTAGGGACCAATTTGAGTTCCATATGTTGAGTTGCTCCTCTTTCTCCAACATGAGAGGTAAAAAAACCATTCCTCCTGTGGTCACTGACACTGCTCTCATTTTTTTTTCAAGTAGACCAAAGTTGCAGTACAAGAACTTCCACTTTGAGAACTGATAAGCAAATCAGGTCCACACAGAATTTGTGCCAAGGGGAAAACACTAGTTTTTACTTACAATAGACAGGATTTGGCTCTTCTACTTATATATATACATGACATAGTAATCTAGAATTCCCTTTATCTGTTCTGTTTTGAATGGGTGCATTACAATGAGATTTACTACTTCTTAGAATCCATGTACAGCATTTAGTGACTCTCTCAGAACTAGAAAGAAAGCTACCATGATTAGCCTGGCATATGCTAAAGGAGCAAGTGAGCTGTCTAACACAGGCACAGAGTAATATTTTGCATGTCTTAGGGTATTTGACACTTCTGTACAAGACATATGTTAAATTATATTCTTCCTCAGTGGGAGCAGGAAGCCAGGTGTCATGCTCTGGGACACCTAAAATGTCAATACCTAATAACATATAGGCACATGAATCCTGTCCTTGCCTTCTGTAGACTCATAGTATAATTTATGCTGGATGGGACCTCAGGAGATCTGAAGTACTACCTCCTGCTCAAGGCAGGTGCAGTCTAATGAATGTTAAATTGAGGGGGATAAACAATTCCCTTGATGTACTGGCTATTGTGCTGTGTATACAGCCCAGAATACAGTTGAGCTGCTTTGCTGCCAGGGCACTCTGATGACTGATGTTCAGCTTGCTGTCTACTAAGACTCCCAAATCCTTCTCTTCTGCAGAGCTTCTACCTAGCCAGTCTGTCGTCCCGCCCCCCCCCCCCCCCCCCCCGAGTCATTGCCAGGGGTTATTCCTTGCCACATGCAGGAATTTGCATTGTTTTTGCGTCCTTGTTGAATGTCAGGCAGTTCCTATTGGCCAATTCTTCCAGCCAGACTATGCCCTTGAGCATCATTCCCCTCCCCCTCCCCCAATTTGGTGTCATCAGTAAACCTGGTGGGTAAGCACTCCTTCACCTCCTTCTGCAGTATTTCAGGGTAGAACAGACCCCTTGACTACTCTAGGTAGAGTAGACCACTGCTCTCTGAGCCTGATAATCCAACCAGCCTTTTAATCCATCTAGTTGTCCATCCATCCAGATTCTAAAATCATAACTTGACTACAATACGATGGACGACAGTGTTGAAACTCTTGCTAAAGTTCATGTAAATGGTATCTGCTGCTCTTACTTCATCCACAAATCTGGTGGTTTCATGGCAGATTTACACTAACCAGGAATTATTTACTTTTGGTAAATCTCTGCTGACTGCTCCCAGTCACCTCCTTCTTCACATGACCAGAAGTGTGTTCCATTATTTTCCCAGGAGCAGAATTGAGGATGTTGAATGATCTGTAGTTTCTCAGATTGTCCTTTGAAGATGTTCACATTAGACCCAAAATATATTGCAGCAAAGGAAGCAGCTCTAATTTTTGTTCACCTCATCTGGTTGCCACAGTTGCACTTTCTTGCTGTAGAACCTGAAAATCTATGCTGCAGTAAGTCTATGTATACAATGGTCATTTTAAATAAAGTCCAGACAGAGATGTCTGTATTATAGATACCCACACTGAGATAGATGAGCCTCAACTGATGGGTCTTTCCTGACTTGCTGCCCATTTTACTCTGACTTTAGGGCAGTAGAGATGACATACGTGTATGAGGTGAATATCACTGCTGTGCTGATGGATGTTATTAAATTGCCTTTAAAGGGAAGAAATCATAGCAGCTGGGATATGACAAAAGAAGTGGTTCATTTAGCTGCCAATACAGAACTGCAGTCTGTAGAATGCTGTTGGCATAGCCACAGATGTAGGATACCAACGCAAGCTGATGGTATCATTTTTTGATAACTTGGGGAGGTAGAACAGTGGGTTACCAATGGCCATGAAGCAGTCATAAGCTGTGACCACCATGAGGAAGTACTCTCTGGTGACAAAGAGAGGGAACAACATCAGCTGGGCTAACCAACCACCACAGGAAATGGCCTACCTCTCAGCAAAGAAGCGGTCCAAGGAGTGGTGATGAGAGAGGTGTGGCAGAGGTCCCAGATGGAAAGGTTCTTGAGGAAGTAATATATGGTTGTTTGGTAATAGATGAGTGTTTATACAAATGATTACAGTCATGGCATTCTTTCCCAAGACATACAGCAGTAGGAAGACAATGAAAGAAAGATATTCGGTTCTAGCTGATTTTGAACCCCATCAGTGTGGACTCAGTCACCATGCAGCAATTTTCCATGGCAGAACCCTGATGAAGAAAAAAAGTTAACAGAATAAAGCTGAGTTCATCTTGGAGTTATTTCTGCTTTCTACCTCAGCTGAGAGGTAAAAACAGCCAAGGGTTTATTCATGTAAGTGTATGCATAGAAATTCATATATATATAATACACATACACACCATAATGTATATACCTGTGCATATGCATCATGAGATGTAAACATAATACATTATTTTCATTCTCCCATATTATTACCATAAGTTATATTTATCTGGATAATTAACAAAAGACAATAAACAAACAAAAGAAACCCAAGAAACAAATTTAACTTTCCCCCTTTCATCTTTCCCTTTCCCTTTTTGAAGTGGGAATTGGTGAAAATGGAAAAGATCATAGTAAATTAATAATCAAGTGGAAATTTAGTATAGTTTCTAATCTCTGTTTATTTCCAAATAAGTTTTACTTTTGAAAAACTCTATTGAAATTAAATTTATTCTATCTCCCTTTGAATGCAGATGTACCAGTGAAGCCAATTTTTCATATATTTCAACCTTTCTTGTGATTAAAAGAAAGCAGATTATCTACCTTTATTTTATCTAACGATCACTGAGAATTTGGCTTCTATTCTAGCCTAATTTATGGGCTCATATTTATATTCCTAAACTTATATTTACATTCATATTCATGATCACCTTAATCTAAGAAAAAACAAACAAACAAACAATAAATTAAATTAGTTTAAATAAGGAGAAATAGCAGGGTTTTTTTTGTTCTAAGTATAAATAAAAATAATAAATACTGTATATTTTGCATCGTTAGCATTCATATCTGAGGCAATTGTCTATCTTCCCTGAATGGCTATTGCAGAGAAATAAGCAATTTCAGAGAACAGTCATATAAATACCTAATTTTTTAGAAGAGTAGTGATTTTAAGAAGGGTTAAATTTATTGTAGAAGTACTGTACATAACTGATTCAGATGAAGCAATCTCACAGTATCTAGATGTAAACAGATAATACCAATTTGAAATTTATCTGTCTCAGAATTAAATTTCATTTGCCTACCTTCAGTTACTTAAAAGGCAGCAATAGAGGTGGCAAAATACAAATACGCAATACCATTTTATAGCTGTATGGTACTCTGTCAGACTGCTGCTGCTATTCGAGAAGGCTAGAGGGCTCCTTTAGTCCCTGTGTCATTGATGCTAGCCTGTGCATTTTTCTTGGATTTTCTTCTTATTATAAATATATTTCAGGGGGGAAAATTAATAAATAATAAAGTAAATATAAAAAAAAAGTCCACTTTTTCAGCTGATAATATAGAGAAAATCATAGAATCATTAAGATTGAAAAAGACCTCTAAGATCATCAAGTCCAACCATCAACCTAACACTACCATGTCTCCTAAACCGTTCCCTGAAGTGCCATGTCTACATATTTTTTGAACACCTCCAGAGACAGATACTCCACCATCTCTCTGGCAGCCTGTTCCAATGCCTGACCACTCTTGCAGTAAAGCAATTTTTTCTAATATCCAACCTTAATCTCCCCTGATACAACTTGAGGCCATTTCCTCTCGTTCTGTCCCTGGTGACTTGGGAGCAGAGACCAGCCCCCCCTCACTCCAGCCCCTCTCAGGCAGCTGCAGAGAGCGAGAAGGGCTCCCCTCAGCCCCCTCTTCTCCAGGCTAAACCCCCCCAGCCCCCTCAGCCGCCCCCCAGCACACTTGTGCTCCAGACCCTGCCCCAGCCCCGCTGCCCTTCTCTGGACACGCTCCAGCCCCTCAAGGCCCTTCTTGTCCCGAGGGGCCCAAACCTGAGCCCAGCACTCGAGGTGGGGCCTCCCCAGGGCCGAGCACAGGGGCCCCATCCCTGCCCGGCCCCTGCTGGCCACACCAGTGCTGACACAAGCCCGGGGGCTGGTGGCCTCCTTGGCCACCCGGGCACTGCTGGCTCATGCCCAGCCGGCTGTCAGCCAGCACCCCCAGGGCCTTCTCCGCCGGGCACTTCCCAGCCCCTCTGCCCCAGGCCTGGAGCGTTGCCTGGGGTTGGTGTGACCCAAGGGCAGGACCCGGCCCTGGGCCTTGTTAAACCTCATACAATTGGCCTTGGCCCATCGATGCAGCCTGTGCAGGTCCCTCTGTAGAGCCTTCCTGCCCTCGAGCAGATCAACACTCACACACAAATTAGTGTTTTCTGCAAAGTTACTGAGGGTGCCCTCGATCCCCTCCTCCAGGTCATTGATAAAGATATTAAACATAACTGGCCCCAACACTGAGCCCTGGGGAACCCCGCTCGTGACCAGCCACCACTGGGTGTAACTCTGTTCACCACAACCCTCTGGGCTCGGCCATCCAGCCAGGGTTTTAACCAGCAAAGAGTACACGCGTCCAAGCCATGAGCTGCCAGCTTCTCTAGGAGGGTGCTGTGGGAGACAGTGTCAAAGGCTTTGCTAAAGCCCAAGCAGACACATCCACAGCCTTACCCTTGTCCACTAGGTGGGTCACCAGGTCATAGAAGGAGATCAGGTTGGTCAGGCAGGACCTGCCTTTCATGAAGCCGTGCTGACTGGGCCTGATCCCCTGGTTGTCCTGCACATGCCTAGTGAGCTCACTCAAGATATACCACTCCAGAATCTTCTCTGGTACCAAAGTCAGGCTGACAGGCCTGTAGCTCCCTGGATTCTCCTTGTGGCCCTTCTGGTAGTTGGGCGTCACATCGGCAAGCCTCCAGTCACCTGGGACCTCCCCTGTTAACCAGGACTGCTGATAAATGATGGAGAGTGGCTTGGTAAACTCCTCCGCCAGCTCCCTCAGTACTCTTGGGTGGATCCCATATGGCCCCACAGACTTGTGAGTGTTAATGTGGCTCAGCAGGTCATAAACTGCTTCCTCCTGGATTATGGGGGGTTTATTCCACTCCCCATCCCTGCCTTCCAGCTCCAGGGTCTGAATACCATGGGGATAGCTGGTCTGGCAGTTAGAGACTGAGGCAAAGAAGGCATTTCATACCTCAGCCTTTTCCTTGTCCTAGGTGGCAATGTTCCCCTTCCGCGTCCAATAGACGATGGAGATTCTCTTTGGTTTTCCTTTTGTTGTTAATGTATTTGTAAAAGCAGTTTTTGTTGTCCCTTACAGCAGTGGCCAGGTTGAGTTCTAGCCGGGCTATTGCTTGTCTCATTTTCTCTCTGCAAGACCTAATGAGATCTCTGTACTCTTCTTGATTTACCTTTCCCTTCTTCCAAAACTTGTAGACTCTCCTTTTTTTCCTGAGTGTCAGCAGAAGCTCCCTGTTCAGCCAGGCCAGTCTTCCCTGCCAGTTTGTCTTGTGGCACTTGGGGACACCTGCTCCTGTGCCTTCAAGACTTCCTTCTTGAAGAAAGCCCAGCCTTCCTCGACCCCTTTGCCCTTCAGGACTGCCTCCCAAGGGACCCTCCCAGCCAGTGCCCTGAACAGGCCCAAGTCTGCCCTCTGGAATTCCATGGTAGTTGTTCTGCTGACCCCTCTCCTTATTTCACCAAGGACTGAGAACTCAATCATATCATGGTCGCTAAGCCCAAGAGGGCCTCTGACCGCCACATCTCCCACCAGTCCTCTGTGAACAGGAGGTCAAGGGAGGCACCTCCCCTGGTAGGCTCACTTACCAGCTGCGTCAGGAACTTATCTCCCACACACTCCAGGAACCTTCTGGAACAGGAATAGGAAGCAATATGATTCCTATTGCAAATCCAGGAGAACATTTCCCCATAAATTTCAGAAATCTATTTTTGGCTTAGTTTAATCCCCCAGAAATGTTTATTGCTCAGATTTTATTTGGTTAGGAATATTGGTGAAACTTGATTTGGTGGAAGATTCATAATCAAAGGGTGAGATAATTTGTACCAAACAGTACAGCATTAAAATCAGGACAGCATTTAGTGCTACTTCCGATTGTGTCCCCTCAAAAGAACAATCAAAGAAGGAACAGGGTTTTTTTTGAAAAGTACTTGTGGTGTTCAGCAATTACAGTCTCCGCCCTGGGTTTATAATTGTGCTTAGTTTATTAATATAATCTCATTTTATGTATTGTGGTAACTGACAGACACTTCCAGGATATGATTCACCTTTCTGGTAAGAGAAACAGTTTTGGAAATCCCTTTCTCTTTCAGTTATGTATTTGTCATCGTCACTAACTTTTCTTTCTTCTGCAAGCTTAGTTTTCCAAAGCCAAATAAATTAAATCCGCTGCAGCCAGACGGTGCAGCTTGAAGCTGTATTGGTCTATCGTAGGCCTCATTTTCCTTTTCTGTGGGCTAATTTCTCTCTGAAGCATAAAAGAATAGTATAAGTCTAGCATGTGAGCAACAGGGACTTAACTGAAGTGAGATTACTTTTGTTAACTTAGAAAACAAGATGATAGTTTGACTCCCCACTTAAACATACCAAATGTTCCAAAGAGAAACCTGGGTGAATCAAAGATCTTCAGTAGAGGCCCAGTCTCAGATACTGATATTGTACAACCAGGGAGTAATTAAAAAGTAGTAGACATACAAGTGCAGAAAATTCCTTGCACTGGTTCTGCAATTGTCAATAAACCCCCAAAATTATTGTTTATGTCTTTGGAAAAACAAAATAATGGAAAAATTTTCTGCTGTTTGTCATGAAGAAGAGAGAAATGGTAGAGATAACTACTCTCAAAACTCCCCACCTGTTGTCTGTGATTGTTGATTTGTCTATCCATCAAACCCCCTGAAGTTCAGATGTTTTCTCTTCTGCCCACCTCCCTTTTTCTCTATCTCCTCCTGCACCCACAGGCACCCTATTAGGTGCATAAAAGAGGTATGGAGAGACATAGCAGGAATTTCCCCCTTCTCCTATGTTTCCACACCAAATGAGCTGAAATAAATTGTTACCTAATGTCTCTTTAGCTTGCAAGCTTCCCAAAGTCATCTCTTCATGACAAAGTATTGGCGACATTTTATTTGTACCGAAGCACTTCCAGTATTGGCTAAACCTACTTTACTTTCAGGAGTGACTTCAAGAGAACATGCAGCAGTGGTTTGCACAATAATTTTGAGGAAAATATGCTTGAAATTAGAAAAATTTTCAAATTGAGATGAACAGAGAGCTTGAGTTTTGATTGGAAAAATTCATTGTGAGACTTTGCTTTGTTCCTCTTTGCTTCTGTCTGCTTCTGAAAAAGCTTTCTTTGAAAGCATGTGACTTAACAGGTGTAATTCCTTAGAATAATTTCCTTTCTAGTGTTTTCTTTAGAAAATCTTTCACATCTTTCTTCCTTCGGCTAGAGATGATGGGGTTTAACATAAGCATGAAAAGATGGTATGACATGGACACTAATTTGATCTGGTCTGGTGAAGAGGAGTCAGAAGGAATGGCGTACATTTCAAATGTTATGCCAAAATACAGAGCTACTGTCATAAAGTAGGGAGCACAGGTAAAGAAGGCTTTGAGAAAATGTTGCAGTAGGACACCAGGATCACACACAGCATAAAGTGGTAAAAAAGAAAGAGAAAAATAGGAAAAGCACAGCCTTATTGACATAAGTTTCACTGCAGGAGAGCTTTGGAAGTGATAGGAGCTCAGAAAAGCAGTGATCAATCTCATTGGACCCACAGAAGTTTGGCTGAAAGATTACTGGTTTGTACTACAGTGTTTAAACTGCCACAAAGGTAGGTAACCAAAACCAGCAGGTAACACCCTCTAAGACATGATAGTCTGGTAGAGCAGAAGATTGCAGATGGCTGTGAAGTGGTTGTAAGACATTGTCACAAGAAGAAAGCATTCAGTCGAAACAAAGGGTCCTCCAAAGAAAGATCAAGTTGCAAAGCCATTATAGGAAATGCCTTTGTGCCCTGACCAGGACTTCAGGGGCAACACTGCTGGCGTAACAAGCATCTACGAAGTGAATATTACCAAAGAAGTACACAGGTGCAGTGCGGAGTTGTGGATTACTGACAATGACTGTGATCAGTCCCATATTCCCCACCACAGCTGCAGTATAGATTACCAAGATAAACAATAAAATAAGAACTTTCATGCAGGGGAGGTCGCAGAAGTACAAATTCATCTGGTGAATTGTGGTACTCCACAGTGACCAGGTGTACAGTTAAAAATCATAGACTCATGTGAAAGTGTTACAGGCTGAAGGTAACATGAACAACATTTCTAATTCCAGCATGATCTAGGGTGTTGTTGTTTATCCAGCAACTCAGGCCCACACAGTCACTCGCTCACTCCCCCACCAGCAGGATGGAGGACAGAATCAGAAGGGTAACGCTCATGGGTTGAGATAAAAACAGTTTAATAATTAAAATAAAACAATAACAACAACAACAGAAATGCAATGGAAAGGAATACAATGAGAGGCACAAAACCCCGGGTTGGGGGGAGGCGGGGAAGGGGAATGAACCACCAAATCAAACCACACATGATGCAACCGCTCACCACCCGCCGACCTGACGCCATGCCTCCCCAAGCCCCAGCTGGCCTCCCCCACCAACTGCCCCAGCTAATAGACTGGTCATGGCATCACATGGTATGGAATGAACATCCCATTGGCCAGTCAGGGTCAGCTGTCTTGGCTGTGGCTCCGCCCCTCCCAGCTTCTTGCCCACGTGGCAGAGCGCGGGAAGCTGGAAAGGTCCCTGACCACCACAGGCACTACAGTGGAGAAAATTAACTCTTTCTCAGCCAAAACCAGCACAATAACATGTAATAAATCATACATTATATTGTAGAATATATACATATGTGTATATATATACATTATACAGACAATATACATATATTGACTACGTCAATATTAATCAGAGAATCGTAGAGTACTGAGGGAGCTGGCGGAGGAGTTTACCAAGCCACTCTCCATCATTTATCAGCAGTCCTGGTTAACAGGGGAGGTCCCAGGTGACTGGAGGCTTGCCGATGTGACGCCCAACTACCAGAAGGGCCACAAGGAGAATCCAGGGAGCTACAGGCCTGTCAGCCTGACTTTGGTACCAGAGAAGATTCTGGAGTGGTATATCTTGAGTGAGCTCACTAGGCATGTGCAGGACAACCAGGGGATCAGGCCCAGTCAGCACGGCTTCATGAAAGGCAGGTCCTGCCTGACCAACCTGATCTCCTTCTATGACCTGGTGACCCACCTAGTGGACAAGGGTAAGGCTGTGGATGTTGTCTGCTTGGGCTTTAGCAAAGCCTTTGACACTGTCTCCCACAGCACCCTCCTAGAGAAGCTGGCAGCTCATGGCTTGGACGGGTGTACTCTTTGCTCCTCCCCCAGCTTACTAGTGATAGGACGAGAGGAAACTGCCTCAAGCTGCATCAGGGGAGGTTTATATTGGTTATAAGGAAAAATTTCTTTACTGCAAGAGTGGTCAGGCATTGGAATAGGCTGCCCAGAGAGGCGTGGTAGTCACTATCCCTGGAGGTGTTCAAAAAACCTGTAGATGTTGCATTTCAGGGCATGGTTTGATGGAGAGCTCCGTATGAGCTTCTGCCATCTGTGTTGTGTGCACTTGACTTCATCTGGAACTTTGGATAACTGCTTATTGTTCAGGTCATCATAAGTTACCTCGAGCATAGCTAATTCCCTCTGATACTGGATACGTCCCTTCATGGTGATCCACTTGCCTGGGTGACATACAACATCTTCCTTGAAGGGATGCCCTTCCTTCCCGCCTGACAGTAGTCTCCTCCAGAGCTGAGGACTTGAGCCCCTTTTTGATTACTTTGTCAATCTCCCCTTTCCTTAGAAATCCCAGGTGCTTGTTTCCTTTCCTTCTAATTCAAGGCTACTAGCCCCATTATTCCAGCGTCAGAGCAGCCAGGTGACAGTGTGCTTGTCTGGATGAAGACTGAAATATTTTCATGTATCTTGCAGCTCACTCAGGAATATGTATCAGGTATAGGAACCCACCTCATTTATAGGTTCTGCCTCTTCCTCCTCCTGTTCTCGTTATGGCCCTGGTTTGTCTTCATTCCTTACTAAATGAGCTGATTTTCTTGTGTATTTCTTCTTGTGCATTTCTTCTTGTGCACAGACACAACTGATACTGGCACAGGTTCAGTTGCAGTGCCAGTCGCCGGGGTTGGAGTAGCTGCAGTGGTGCCATGGGGGTAGATCTTTGGATGTTATTCTTAAATATTGTTTAACCCTAAACAAGACCTGAACCACATTCAGGAGACACAGCAATAGGAACATGCTGGTTTGAACATCCAAAGGACATTCAAATTTCACAGAAGCTGTTGTAACTAGGCTGAAGGAAAAAGAGAAGGTAAAAGAGTAGGGGGAAAGCGTCCCCCCTTATCTCCACCATAGACTGATTCTCCAAGGAGAAAAGGTAAAGAGTGTAATTATTAATAGTTTCCAAGAGGTGGCTCCCAAGGTACTGAGATGATGGCAATGCTGTGTACAAATACCAAATTAGTCTCATGGCCAAATAATTTTACCATATCATAAACTAGTATTACACAGGGCAGCAAAATTATTACCTTGATCCAGTTCCCAGAGGTGATAAGCAGCACAACAGGGAATATATACTGCAAGTAAAGTATTACATAATGCAACTTTGAGAGCAAATAAATCAACATTGTGACCAGCAATTATTAAACCAATATAATGAATGCTTATCACAAATTTGCTTTAACATGCTCTGGTCAGACCTCGCATTATCTCAAACCTTCATACCCCATGTTGGATGCCAAAAGGACTGTTGTGTTTAACCCAGCAGGCAGCTAAACACCACACAGCCGTTTACTCATTACCCCCACAGTGGGATGGGGGAGAAAATTGGGAAAAATTAGTAAAATTTGTAGGTTGACATAAAGACAGTTTAATAGTACAGAAAAGAAAGGAACCATAATAATACTAATAGTAATAGTAATACTACTACTACTTCTACTAATGATGATAAAAGAATATACAAAATTATTTATGGACAATGCAATTGCTCACCACCTGCTGATCAATGCCCAGTCGGTTCCTGATCAACAGCTGCCAGCCAAATTCCCCCAATTTATGTAATGAGCATCTCATCATATGGTATGGAATATCCCTTTGGCCAGTTTGGATCAGCAGTCCCGGCTGAGCCCCCTCCCATCTTCTCACTGGCAGGACATGAGAAGCTGAAAAACCTTTGATTAGTGTAAGCAGTACTTAGCAACAACTAAAACATTGGTGTGTTATCAACATTATTCCCATACTAAACACAAAAAAAGCCACATACAAAACACAGTACTGTATCAGCTACTAGAAAGAAGACTAACTCTATCCCAGCTGAAATCGGGACAACAGCCTGAGAGTGAGTGTGGGCCAGATACCAAAAGGTCATAGTAAATGTCATTTACTATGATTTCCATTCAGTCAAACACCTAGCTGCAAGGGATGGTTTAATAGTTTGTCTGTGCTGAGTTGCAATCAAACTTTTAAGGCACTATAAAGATTTCTGGTGAGATTTATCCTCACTAGCTTCCCAAATCTGGGCCCATTGGAATAAGAAGTCAGTCTCTAAAGGCTAACAAATAGTTTAGCCTCCTGGACCATCTGACACACATTAGCAGGTCATAGTGTGTTGACAAGGCCAAGGCCTTCCATTATTAGGGATGGAACGGGTTATGGATATTGTAACCCACTCCTGTGGTCTGTTCCACCTCTCATACAGGAAGAGCTATAAGGACCTAGTAATGAGGATATGTAGAGACCAGATGGAGTTGTTTAGCTTGAGAGGTCAGGCAAGAATAAGGAGCTGACATAACCATGTTAGGCCAGACAGTGAGTTGGGATATGCCAGTGAGTTACACTGCAATAATGTGGGCAAAAGAACCCAGGAGAGAAAGTTAAAACTGATAGGTCAGAACAGTGCAGAAAGTCTTCAGTGCTCCTAACCTAGGAGTAAGGCTCAACCAGGATGCCTTTCAGAGCTTAAAAGAGAATTGAAGAGGCAAAATAAAACCAGTCTCCTCATTTCCTTAGGTTCCTCAGTAGTCCCAGCTGTCTAGAACAAATATCTGGGATCTTTTTAGCTCCATGTACTTGTCAACACTGAATTGGCAAGTGAAAAACTTGTGTCCAGATTTCCACCAAACTTGAATATGTGCCAGGGTATTTTGGCTCAAACTGGGAGCTGGAGTAGATTTCTGTCACTCCCTCAGTATCTTTCTACTTAAGTGTTCTGTGACATAAATTAGGTAGAGTAGGTCTCCTGAAATACATTAGTGATATCTCTGAGGTAAATTATTACTACTTCTTTGGTATGAGTGAGGTAAGATCTCACTGGTGTAACCCAGCATACTTCAATGGGTAACAAAGTTGCTGGTCCCTGTAGGAGGAAAATAGATTATTTCGCTTGAGTGAATGAGAGCCAGGTGCCCATGTTTGTATGTTAAAAGCTTCTTATTAAATCTCAGGTTCAGGTAATATGGATAATCTACTGCTATCACAATGCTCTTGTTCTCCATCCACACTAAATCTTGCTCTATATCTTTTCTTGAATACTATCTTGAATACTATCTTTTCTTTTCTACTATCTTTTCTTTTCTACTATCTTTTCTTGAATAGTGTATAGGAACTGCACATGGATAAGTCAGCCCAAAGGAGACTCTATTTTGCTTTGTTGGGGCTAGTGGAAGTCAGTGAAACAACAGATTTGAACCAGATTGTGGCAGTGGGTGTAAAATGAACAAAACAAACTAAACAAATGAACTAAGGGTGATGGATCTGGGCAAGAAATGAGTAGGATAGTTGACTGGCACATAAGAATAGTGGACTAGGCGCAGATGTTCACACTTGGAACTAACCTGGATCAAAATTGAGCACAAACAGTAACAAATAGGACCAGGCAGAGCAGAAAGATAAAATTTATAGATAAAGCCAGGACATAGTTTGAAGATAATCTCACAGTTCTTGCTTCCATCAGGACTCAAATAAGAAGTAAAGAATTTTGCTCTCAAGGCAGAGAATGTGCACCAGATATCCAGATCCCATTAACCATCTTTAATGAGAGAAAATGTCAAGTTAATGTAATCAAGATAGCTCCACTGCTTTCTCTGCACTCATATCTATTACTGATGTAGAATAACAGTGCTATGATTTTCACCCTGCTTGTAATAAAGCTGATACAGGGCTAGAATATTTGGCTAAGAGCTCTTAGAAAACCTTTGTCCCAAGCCACCAATGATTAGCTTGTAGGACTTTCAATCATGACTAGACAGATTAGTCCTCAGGAGTGGATCCAAGATCAGTATGTTTTAGGGCCAACAAGCTAACCCCACTTCTGTAAAGATAAGGGTAAAATTTCAGATCAAAGAAGTCCCAGATTATAATAATGGGCATCAGAGCTCTGCTTCATAATATTTTAATTAACCAACTAATCGATTAATCCTCTATCTTAAGTTAATCAGCTTCCCTAGAGAAGAATGATGACCAGAGGTACCTAGGCTAGGGACTGGTGTACCCTGGGTGGGCTAACTCAGGTCATCACAATTATTTCCATGTATTGGGCCAAGGTACTACATTATTCGGAGTGGACAAGGCTGTAATAGTAATTTCTGCCCCCCCACACCCCCTTTTTTTTCTTTTTGAATGAGTTGAGGCAGTTGATTGATTTTTGGAACCATGTTTGTTTTATGTACTAAGATCTGTCCAAGCCAGGAATTGCATTAGGGTTCAACACACCAAATCAAAGGGCTATAGTAGGCCAGTTCTGTCATTTTGTTAAACTGAATGGATCAGGGCAAGGCAGCAGTACAAGTTATTGGTCCATGCTCCCAGTAGGAATTAATTATTTTCTGCTTGTTTGTCTTCTTACTAAAAGTTGTGCCACCTTCAGAAATCTTTGGCTTTTAACACCTGACACTAAAGGACAGAGGCCCTGTAAGACAAAGGCTCTTGAAGCCTCAGGACTTTCTGAAGGAGAATGAAGGAGAATGAAGACTCCTATATAAATTCCTCTTCCTGGAAAAATGTATCTTGCAGCTAGCACATTAGCCGCCTGTTGCATATTTTAGGTTATAAACGCCACCTAGAGCTTATATAAGTCCATTACAAGCTTCTGTATCCATTGGCTGCAGGAATCTGAAGTGCAGGTGGATCTGTAGCCAGAGAATGTAAGATAGGACTCACACTTTGTTGCCTTCAGAGGTCAGACTCACTCTCTGGTAGACTTTGTCAGCTAAGTGTTTGAAGGAAATTTGATGCAATGCATCCAAAAGAATTCCCAAGCAGGAGCCAGTTTTCTCACAAGGGATACTGAGTGAATGGGGGACAGTGTATTTTCATTGGCACCTGAGGGAGGAAAAGGCATGTAGCTGAACCTGTCCAGGGCAGTGGAATACTAACAGACCAGACCAGTCCAGCTGGTAAATGCAGAAGGACTGGCTATGTCAGGGAATTGTGGTGGATGTAACAGGCTAAGTGTGAAGCTGATAAGGTGGAACAGACCAAGAAGTCAGTGACAAGTATGAATCAGAACGGGACAGTGTCTTGTGACCTGTGGATTAATCTATAGTAGGATAAATCAGTGGCTTAAGATGGAAAGTATGGACTCGAAATAGAGATGCTAGGCTGTGGGTCAGGTTTGATAGGACCAGGGCATGGGATATCCAGGCTTCTAAGAAAATATATATGGACCAGGCTAGGCTATAAGTAAAAATGAATGTACCAGAACAGGGCAGCATTCATAACGATCGGGGTAGTGGTCAAAATATGAAGCCAGATGACGTTAGCTGTGATAGACAAGTGAGTCAAGCTAAGGAAGGAGACAAAAGTCGATCTTCTCACCACACTGTTCTCCACTGCCAATGAATTTCCCAGTTGTACACTAAGCCACCTTCAGAAATAACTCCAGTACTTGTGGCACAGTCCTGCAATTCTGATGAACCACCCACCCCCTCCCGCAGCTCTTCCTTCTGCAGTAGCAGCTCTAGCACTTGGCACGCTTGTCTCTGGAAATGGTGCCTGCAGCACATACTTAGGCTACTGCTTCCATCTACTGCCCATCAGCGTTCATTGCAAGCTATTTCTTGCCTGTGAGCCAGCATGACAAACAGAAAGCAGCAGCCTGAAGTAATCTTCCTCTAGCCCTACTGCACCGGGGTTATCCAGCAAATAGGAGGACTTAAGCAGCTGAGAGTCACTATGGATACACTAGATCAAAGAAGATGTTGCACTGCTGTCAGGCATCTGGAAACTATGGGTTTGAACTACTGTTCAAAGAAGGGCAACAAAGCTGGTAAAGGATCTAGAGCACAAATCTTATGAGGAATGGCTGAGGGAACTGGGAGTGTTTATCATGGAGAAAAGTAGGTTGAGGGGAGACCCTATTGCTCTCCACAACTACCTGAAAGGAGGTTGTAGTGAGGTGGGTGTCAGTCTCTTCTCCCAAGTAACAAGTGATAGGACAAGAAGAAATGGCCTCAAGTTGCACCAGGAGAGTTTAGATTGGATATTAGGAAAAACTTCTTCACTGAAAGTGTTGTCAAGCACTGGACCTGGCTGCCCAGGGAAGTGGTTGAGTCTCCATCCCTGGAGGTATTTAAAAGTGGTGTTTAGGGACATGGTTTAGTGGTGGACTTGGCAGTTAGGTTAACACTCTATAGAGTGGTGTAATGTGGAGGCTGAAACAGTGATGGAGCAAGCTAAGGAAAGGCTGTGATTTATGTTCAGGGGATCGAATCACAACATAATACACAACTGAAGAATGAGGTAAGGCTTATAACAACACATGTTGCAAGGAAAGCAAACAGCTGTCTTCCCAGGCAAATCTGGAGACAATTTCAAATGTGATTAGCTCATTAAGATGGAATAGGCTGTGTTCTTCAAGTCAGGTACTGCTGGGTTTCAGCAGAAATACTCTTCCACACTCACACTTCTTCCTGCTCTGCAGTTCTGCTTCCAGTTGCCCCAGACCATCAATTCAGGCAACTAGTACCTCTTTCATCCTACTGGTAACCTCTTACATATGAGCATGTTCAAGGTTATTTTCCTAATCCATGCCTGCAGAGTTTGGTTTTCTCTGCATGACAAAACATCAGGAGGCTCACACTGTAGATACATACTGAAAATTGTGGATAAAGAAATCCAAAGGGTTTTGCATGTGTGGTTATCAACACAGTAGAGCACAGCTGATGCTGACTGTCATAGTTCTATTTGCTGAACAAGACCTTGATTTCAGTCAGTTTTAATCCAGTGTGATTTTCTAAGGGGTAAGTGGAAATGGAGGAACCAAGGCATGGAAGAGGTATTTCAGTCCACCATGGAGCAATGATGGACTCAGGTGGCGTAGGGGGAGGCAAAAATGGACATGGCTGGGAGGGAAAAGGCTATTAGGGATGTATAGCACAAGGACAGATGGTTGGTATGTCTCTGAAGGCTGAAGGTCTTGTTCAAACAGCCATGATGCATGATGAAGTCGCAGCTGTCAGTGGTGTGGTAAACATAGTTGGAGCAGGATAAAGGCATACAATGAAGTGGACAGACCAAGTCAGGACAACAGAATGGGGAATTTTAGAACAGTGATTTAGGGTCAAGGGTCTGGTATGACAGAGGAATCAAATGTGTTCACTAGACAAGAATCTGTTTTGACAGGGGTGGAAAAGGCTACATCAATAGGTTAACCCAGATGCGCTGAACTGAGGTAGAGAAGGAATGAAAAATGGATAAGGCCAGAGCAGAGATAGTATGGACAGTACAAGGACAGAAGGATGAGGAATATGTCCAAGGCCACCAAGGCCAATGCATAGAGCATAATGGTCAGGCCATATTGGGGCAGTAGGAAAAAATAATATGAAATTAATAGAGAAGGCTAGGGAAATGGTTAGAGTCAATAGGGGACTAAGTTCAGACTAAGTCATTGACAATGGGGCATGGTGAATAGGCCAGGCAAGGGTATTCCATTAATTCAGACAGCAGCTGGAGCAGGGGACACTGAAGTTGGGCAACACAAGCCAGACAACTAAGAACTGTATTTGGTACAACAGACCAAGTGAGGGAATCTGGTGTAAAAAAGGAAATCAGTACATTGAAAGGAAAGGAACAATTTGTAATATACCTCCTTATGTACTGGCAATGGTGAGAAAGAGGAGGTTTAGTCTGAGGGTTTCCAGGGCACTCATTGCTATTTTACACTATGAGATACAGGGGGACATTCTGCCCTGCTGGTTCTAGTGGAGATATTTCTGTTTACACTGGAGCATGTGGCCTGACTCAGTAGGAGTGCATCAGCTTTGGTTAAAGCAATTTACACCAGCCAGGAATATTACCTATGTTTTCTCTCCCTTGCGAGAAGCAATATTTGCTGCCTTTGATCCTTGCTCCTGGGGGTTGTTAAATAATGTTATGATTTCTCTGGCCAGGGTTAAGCAAGGCCCTATTTGCATGCTGGCCAAGTGACCCCAGTGCAATGTCCTGACAGCCCTCGGAGCTGTTCAGAAGTTTTTGAAAAACCCTAACTCTCCAGCTCTGATGTTACAAGGGTGTAATGTCAGAGAGACTGGTGTTTCCAGTCACATCTAGATTTGGATTGAAGTGACGCTGCTTTTTTGTCTTCAGACAATGAAATATTTGTTTTCAGTAAAAAACTAAGAGCAATTAACTGGAGCTAACAAGGACTTCTGGGATTAGACTCACTGCTGCAATTAAAAACTTTCCTAGCTGCTGACTGGCCCCCTCCCCAATTCTCTACAGCCCAGTGCCTCCCCTGGGGGGGGACTCAGCTAAGCACAAAGGCCTAGTTAAAATTTGGTGAAACTCTAGTGCCTTGGGATGAATGCATTCAGCATCTTGGAAAGAAACTTCACTGTCTTGGGAAAAGGGGAAAAGAAGTAAGGGTTGTGAACAAAGGCAGAGGGGAAGAGCTGGAGAAACTGAAAGACATGCAAATTCAAGATATTTTTAATATCATTTGGAAAATCTGAGGTCCAAACCCTGCTGTTATTTGCCCCGTGTCTAAAATGCATCAGTGTTTCTCACCTTAGGTGCACCTGAGGCTGTCATCTGTGTGAACACTGTCACACTGCAGTTAGTTCCTGATCTGTCCCAATTTAAAGTCAAAATAATTTGCTTCTTAGCACAAGAATGATTGTCTTGTTTCAGAGCAGATAGGTTAATTCATACCATCTGTGCTCCAGAAACAGAGGACTGATTTGGATTCATGATTTCCATACACTTTCTCACAAACAGAAAAAGACCAATTTTCCTTTCATTCAGAGCAGTACGGGTCAGAAGTAAGACCATTAGACACACTATGTTTGCATGAGAAAGGACCATAGTAAGACAGAGGTCTTCCCTGTGTCATCCCTGTCAAACGAGGAATAGCTCTGCATCCTGGTGCTACTCTCTCAAACAATGGTAAAAAACAATCAGGTTCTTCTGTCAAAGGACCTGATTCTTTTAAAGGAGGATTTTCCAAGACAGTACATGAACCAAAACCTGAGCAGCTGTTCATAATGGAACACTGGGTTGCAGGAGTAAGAATATCACTGGGTAGGACTCACCCCAAACTGGATTCTGTGAGTGGTATGCAAGAGTGATTCAGGTACTTACATGAAGGCATCTATAGCTATTTAGATGCCTCAAGATATCTGAGATGTCTGTGGAGCACTTGTAATTGGAAAACAGGACCTTCTGGGAACTCCACATTCCTGGAGCAGAAAGATTTACTCGTTTTTTTTTTTCAGTGGTGATGCACCAGTGAGTCAACATGTTAAGCAGTCTATATTGGCAAATAAAATGTACCAAGACCATTTTCTAGCTTTGAGACCAACTGGCATACAAAAGAACCACGTCTCTAACATTAAAGTCTTTTACACTCTTAAATTAGATATATATTTCTAAACTGTCTGTAACTAATGTGTCCTGGAATTTCCTAAACCTCCATCCACACCCAGGCACCATCTGCCAGAATTTGGGCTGTGCTCTGACTGATTGCCTCTCACTATTAGCAGACATAATCAAGTAGCTTATCAGAGAGGGATTATAAGAGCTGATTTTAATTTCCTGATATCCAATGCTACTTTTAGCTGCAGCAGAGTCTCTAGAAAAGGGGTTTTGAAATCCTTCCCCTGTCCGCACTCACTCCAAACTGGAAACCAGTCATTAATAATGGGGTTGATAAGAGGAACATTTCTATAACAAACTGTAAAAGAGGCTGCTAGAAATACATCACAGTATATGTCCTACATGTTAGAGAGCAAATGTTATCATAAACCCCAAAGGGGATGCTGGGAATAGAGTGTCTCTGCTTGATCCCAAACATATTAATTTGAGAATAATACAATAATTTAGGTTGGAGGGGATTTCTGGAGGTTGTCTGGTTGAACTCCTACTGGCAGCATGGCAAACTAGGTCAGGTTGCCCAGGGACCTGTTCAGTAAAGTTTTTAATATCTCTAAGGATATGTGCCTCTAGTCACAAATTCCAATGTTTTGAGTGTTAGAGAAAAATATATCATGCTGGATTTAATAGCCTGAGAGAGACAAGGCTATTGTGACTCCATGTCCCCCAGGGCTGAAGTTGAATCCCCAGCAGGCCCATGCACACAGAGCACACATATACAATACATACATACATGTATGCATATATGCACACATGTTCATGGCTGGCCACACAGATCACAGACACTCGGAGCACCTACACAAACATAGCACCAATGGCCTCACCCTGCTCCCCTGTATGGCTAAGAAGAATGGACGTCCACCAGTGAGAATATATATATTGTGTGTGTGTATACACACATGTACAAGGTGTATTCCTCCAGCAGTCAGGTTCAGTCACTCAATCTTTCTAGTAGCTGGCCCAGGTTCAGTCTCCCAGTTGCTGGCATCCAGACATACAAGCACCTGGGACAGCAGTCCTACTCCAGTTGCTGTTACAGACCATCACAAACACATACATGCAGATGGTCCCATAGCTGACTTCCCCATGCTTTTTTCCCTATAGACACAGACATTCTCACACCCAAAGCCCACCAGTCCACAGTATCGTACTCTGACCTGATTCCAGGCTCTATAATTAAGACATTGTAAAACAGATGAGTTTTCACAAGCAGTTACAAAGGGATCCAAAATATATAGGTCTCAATGATTTAAGAAATACAGTTTAGAAGGGCTACTGAAAGTGACTACAGTGTCAGACTGAATCTTTCTACCTTTCCCTTCCCACTCAGTTCCTGAATTATCTAAGCTGCACACAGGCTACATTAAGTCCTGCGATTCTTCTGAAGTGGAACAACAAAGTTTTTTCCCCAGTGAAAACCTCAGAATATGTAATTTTTTAGATTAGTAATCTAATCCATATTAGAAACACCACTGAAGGACACCACATTATTTTCACCCAGGCAGGTCCTCCAACGATGTTCGTAGCACTGAACTCCATTTTCTTATGACACGTCTTTCTGCATGCCTATGTGCATGTGGAGAACTGTGAGCAAACATCTCATTGTTTTCAATATATTATGAAGCTTTTTAATATTAAAACACCTTAATAATGTTTAAGTTACTTTATGGTAGTGCGTTTCATGTCATGACAGATCCAGTAAGAGGCAATGGGGACTTGGAGCATCAAAGATCTTTGTTATGTGCAGTGATGTTGCAAACTATTGCAGTAGCTTTACCAGCTGAAGATTGCTTCCAAAATGATGCTTATGAATTGATTCTCAGTTAAACAAATTTTTCATTTGTATTATTGGCTGGTTTATTTTCATTTGAATGGAACCCTTTTTCTTCTGTCCAATACATACATCTGTAGGAAGATTCATATTTGAGACTTTCTTTTGGTTAATCAAAAGTTGCTGTTACATAAATGTATATATTGTGGCCCTGTCTGCAGTCAGAATGAAAATACACCATGGGCACTAATCACAAGGTAAGAAGCTTCCCTCTGATGATTTTGGCAGTGTGCTTTCATTTTGGCATTATCTTAGCAGATGCTGGACTGTCTTATGGAGCCACACCCACATGGTGAGCATTTGTAGCAAGAAAGGAAGTCAAGCAGCCATCTCTGCCTCTGCTGGGATTCCTCTGGGCTAAGTATTAACCAGTACAGGATTCAGAGTGTATGAATGAACAGATTAGAGAAACAAGTGACACCATCTCTGGCAACATCTGAACCAACTGTCCTTGAGGCCTTTACCCAGACAGAATTCCTGAGAGAGAAGCATCTAGGTCTCTGGGTATAAGGAGTACCTTGTGTCTCTCCCTGAGGCTGGGAATGTTGATAGCTTCACATGGATGATGTGTGTTTCAGTTGATGTCTTGAGTACCAGATGAGGGAGCTGTGGAAAGAGTTGAACAGACTGCACTGTCAGGCAGGAGGAACAGAATAGCAACACAGACTTTCTCTGACCCTGAAGGACCAAGAACCTGAACCCCATCACATAGTGAAGGAGGGACAACTGGAGACAAGTTTGAGCAGTTATGGAAACTCCCACAATGGAAGAGGCTAGAAACTTGTAACTTTTGGCAATAGAATTAAAGTTTGTTTGCCTGCAGAGCCACAGTTACAAAACAAGTGTAATGTGCTATATTTGCATGGTTAAAAGCTACTCACCATAAACACAAAGATCAGTTAAAGACTGGGGAACAATGATAGACAGAGGAACCGTAGTAACTTAATCAGTAACACAGGGAACAATGAATTGACTACTCCTACAGTTATCCAAGGGGTACGTTTACCCTCTTGCACCTGATGTGAAACCCATCAAGCTGAGTCAACCACACCAAACTCCATGCAGACTGAAGGGGGTATAGGACTACAGGATCAGGAGGAAAAGCACTTTGGGATTGTGGAAAATTTATTATGGGAAGTTTTAAGGGGATTTTGTGAAGTTTAAGGGAAAGATAACAACCAGGGCAAGAGAGAGACCAAGGTGAACTGGGGAGGAGTATGGGAAAATAGAAGAAATAGGTGATAAAGGGGCCAGTGCAGTGTAAACAGATTGCTGGTTAGTATGCTTGTCTGGCCAAGTCCTGAGCCTAGCCACCAGTCTGTCCTATCTTCTTATTTAAATTTATTCCAATTATTTTCTTGAATAAGAGTGGCTTCTATTTTGAGGCGTTTGACACTAGCGAAGTTCAAGCTGGGCTAGCCAGGAAATAGGAGAACAAGTCTGCAAACCAACTACCAGATATACCATAGGCCTTGAGGATAAATATTGGATAGACAGAGTCTGAGACCCTGCTACTAGGGAAACCACAGTCCTGGGCAAGCTGTCCAATTGTCTGTGTGTGTGCATGCATATGTAATGAGAAGAGGTCTGACTACAGCAACTGAATACAGTACATACTGGGGGCTGGCCGACTGGAAAGCAGCTCTGTAGGGAAGGACCTGGAGTCCTGGGAGACAACAAGCTGGCCATGAGCCAGCAGTGCACCATTGCAGCAAAAAAGGCCAAAATGCAATATGTGAACTATAATATTAGAAGGTGAGGTAAGGTGAGGTAAGGTGAGGGAAGGGAAGGGGAGGGGAGGGGAGGGGAGGGGAGGGGAAGAGAAGAGAAGGGAAGGGAAGAGAAGAGAAGAGAAGAGAAGAGGAGAGGAGAGGAGAGGAGAGGAGAGGAGAGGAGAGGAGAGGAGAGGAGAGGAGAGGAGAGGAGAGGAGAGGAGAGGAGAGGAGAGGAGAGGAGAGGAGAGGAGAGGAGAGGAGAGAAGAGAAGAGAAGAGAAGAGAAGAGAAGAGAAGAGAAGAGAAGAGAAGAGAAGAGAAGAGAAGAGAAGAGAAGAGAAGAGAAGAGAAGAGAAGAGAAGAGAAGAGAAGAGAAGAGAAGAGAAGAGAAGAGAAGAGAAGAGAAGAGAAGAGAAGAGAAGAGAAAGAAGAGGAGAAGAGAAGAGGAAAATTTTAGTTGGAAGGGACCCACAGTTATCATTTAGTCCAACTGCCAGACTGGTTCAGGGCTGACCAAAAGTTAAAACATAATATTAAGGGCATTGCCCAAATGCCTCTTAAACACTGACAGGCTTGGGGCATCAACCACCTCTCTAGGAAGCGTGTTGTACTGTTTGACTACCGTGTCTGTAAAGAAATACTTCCCTGATGCAGCTTTGAACCATTCCTATGCTGGACACTGGGAAGAAATCATTCCTATGAGGTGATTATGCCACTGTATTTAGCATTGGTGCACCCTCACCTTGAGTACTGTATGTTGTTCTAAGCCCCACAATTTAAGGATGTGAAGGTACTTGAATGTGTCCAGAGGTGGGCAACAAAGCTGGTGAAAGGGATTGAAGGAATGTCCTATGAGGAGTGGCTGAAGACTCTGGGTTTGTCTAGTTTAGAAAAAAGGAGGCTGAGGGGTGACCTCATTGCTCTCTACAGCTTCCTTAGAAGGGTACATGAAGAGGAAGGAGCTGGCCTTTTCTCCCTAGTACCCAGTGACATGGTGTTTGGCAATGGACATTAGGAAACGGTACTGGAGAATAAGAGAACATTGTAATTTTTCTCAGCTTCCTAGGTAAGAAAATCAAGATTACCTAAAAGCTCAAATCTGTATTTAAACTAAAGGACAAATTTATGGGAAAAAAAATCTAATCAGACTACAGTGGTTTTCAAAAATTTATTAAAGGCAGTAATAGAATTTGCCTCCAGTTGCATTAGACATCCGCTGGGCATTGACCCTGGCCAGCAGCTAAGCACCACATCACTGCTTGTTCACTCCCCTCCACCCCACAGCAGGACAGGGGAGAAAACATGAAGAAAAAGAGCAAGATAAATGGTGGGTCAAGATATTAATGGTTTAATAAGGGAAGGAAAGAGGAAGGATAAAGAAAAAAGTACAACAACAGCAACACAAAATGTGTTTCAAACACAATCACAATATCCCACGAGTGCCCAACCAGTCTCTGAAAAATGGGTACCTTCCCCTAAGAAACCCTCCCCTCCAATTTATTGCAGAACATGCCAATATATGGCATGGAATATCCTTTTTATAGAATCATAGATTCATAGAATCATAAAATCTTAGAATGGTTTAGGTTGGAAGGGACCTTCAGAGGTCACCTAGTCCAAGCCCCCTGCAGTGAGCAGGGACATCTTCAAATACATCAGGTTGCTTTGTTGCTCAGACCCCCATCCAACCTGACTGTTAATGTTTCTAGGGATGGGGCCTCCACAGCCTCTCTGGGCAACCTGTGCCAGTGTTTCACCACCCTCATCATAAAACCTTTTTTCCTTACATCCAGTCTAAATCTACTCTCCTTTAGTTTAAAACCATCACCCCTGTCCTGTCACAACAGGCCTTACTAAAGAGGTTGTCCCCATCTTTCCTATAGTCCCCTTTTAAGTACTGAAAGGCTGCAACAAGGTCTCCCTGCAGCCTTCTCTTCTGCAGGCTGAACAACCCCAACTCTCTCAGCCTGTCCTCGTAGGAGAGGTGCTCCAGCCCTCCGGTCTTTTTTGTGTCTTCCTCTGGACCTGCTCCAACAGGTCCATGTCCTTCCTGTGCTGAGGGCCCCAGAGCTGGATGCAGCATTGCAGGTGGGGTCTGACCAGAGCAGAGCAAAGGGGCAGAATCAGCTCCCTTGAGCTGCTGGCCAAGCTGCTTTTGATGCAGCCCATGATACAGTTGGCTTTCTGGGCTGCAAGCACACATTGTTGGCTCATGTCCAGCTTTTTAGCCACCAGTACCCCCAAGTCCTTCTCTGCAGGGCTTCTCTCAATCCCTTCATCCCCCAGCCGGTATTGATGCCAGGGGGTTTCCCTGACCCAGGTGCAGGACATTATACTTGGCCTTTTTGACCCTCATGAGGTTCTCACAGGCCCACCTCTCCAGCTTGTCTAGGTCTCTTTGGACGACATCCTGTCCTTCTGGCATGTCACCGCTCAGCTTGGTGTCATCTGCAAACTTGCTGAGACACAATCCCGTTAAGTCATTGGTGAAAATGTTAAACACTTCTGGTCCCAGTACAGACCCCTGAGGGACAGCACTTGTCACTGGTGGTGGACAGTGAGCCATTGACCACTAACCTCTGGATGTGACTGTCTGACTAATTCCTTGTCCACCAAACAGTCCACCCATCAAATCCAAACCCCCCCCAGCTTAGAGAGAAGGATGCTGTGGGTGATGATGTCAAAGGCCTTACAGAAGTCCAGATAGATGACATCCGTAGCTCTTCCCTTGTCCACTGATGCAGTCACTCCATCATGGAAGGCCACTAGGTGGGTCAGGCAGGACTTGCCCTTGGTGAAGCCATGCTGGCTGTCTCAGATCGCCTCCCTGTCCTCCATGTGCCTTAGCATAGCTTCTAGGAGGATCGGTTCCATGATCTTCCCCTGCACAGAGGTGAGGCTGACAGGCCAGTAGTTCCCTGGGTCCTCCTTTCTACCCTTCTTAAAGATGGGCACAATGTTTCCCTTTATCCAGTCCCCAGGGACTTCACCTGACTGCCATGACTTCAGATATTATGGAGAGTGGCTTGGCAACTACATCAGCCAATTTCCTTATGTCTCTGGGATTCATCTCATCAGGTCCCATAGACCTGTGTATATTCAGGTTCCTCAGGTGGTCTTTAACCTGATCTTCCCTTACAGTTGGAGGGGCTTTACCCCTCTGGTCCCCATCGTGTGGCCCATCAACTCAGGAGGGATGAGGAGAGAGATTACCAGCACCCCCAGGGCCTTCTCCGCCAGGCACTTCCCAGCCCCTCTGCCCCAGGCCTGGGGCGCTGCCTGGGGTTGGTGTGACCCAAGGGCAAGACCTCATACAATTGGCCTTGGCCCATCGATGCAGCCTGTGCAGGTCCCTCTGTAGAGCCTTCTTTCCCTCGAGCAGATCAACGCTCCCGCCCAATTTGGTGTCATCTGCAAAGTTACTGAGGGTGCCCTCGATCCCCTCCTCCAGGTCATTGATAAAGATATTAAACATAACTGGCCCCAACACTGAGCCCTGGGGAACCCCGCTCGTGACCAGCCACCACTGGGTGTAACTCTGTTCACCACAACCCTCTGGGCTCGGCCATCCAGCCAGGGTTTTAACCAGCAAAGAGTACACGCGTCCAAGCCATGAGCTGCCAGCTTCTCTAGGAGGGTGCTGTGGGAGACAGTGTCAAAGGCTTTGCTAAAGCCCAAGCAGACAACATCCACAGCCTTACCCTTGTCCACTAGGTGGGTCACCAGGTCATAGAAGGAGATCAGGTTGGTCAGGCAGGACCTGCCTTTCATGAAGCCGTGCTGACTGGGCCTGATCCCCTGGTTGTCCTGCACATGCCTAGTGAGCTCACTCAAGATATACCACTCCAGAATCTTCTCTGGTACCAAGGTCAGGCTGACAGGAACTGGCTTTTCTCAAAAAGCCACCCCTGCAGCTCCTCCACCCGACTCTGCTACAAAAACCTGGCCATGTAAAATCAATATAACCAGATTTTGCTGGGTGGCAGGTAATATAATGAACTTACTGTTATCTGTGATTGTCTGTACACCGTAGCTAATAGGATAAATTTTCCTTCAGGAAGAGCTGAAATTAAAAATAAGCAAATATAAGCTCTCCACATTTCCTTTCATGAAGTATGAACACAGTTGAGCTTAATCCAAAATTAAATTAAAGAGTGATTTAATGTGTAAAAAAAGCTGAGGAAAAAGTTCTGTAATTTTTCAGTGTGTTTTCTATCTGAACAGTGAAAAGGAAATAAAGACCTCTGATTTTCATCTCTGTGGAGAATTCCTGAAATCACATGTTTCACAACTATTTCAGAAAAAAAAAATCAAAAAAACCCCCCACAAAGCTAGTACAAAGCTTCCTTCAGGGCACATTTACCTGTTCCAGCGTGGGGTCATCCACAGGCTGCAGAGTGGTTATCTGCTCCACCGTGGACCTTCATGGGCTACCTGACACATGACCTGTGTCATCATGGTCTTCGCCGTTTGTCTGTCTTGGAGCGACCTGGAATTGGCTCTGTCCAGCATGGGGACAGCTTCTGGCAATCTCTCACAGAAACCACCCCTGCACATCCCCTGCTACCAAAACCTTGCCATGTAAACCCTATACACAGGTACAGGGCCACACAAGGATACAGGGTACAGGACAACACTGGTCTAAAAGGCATTTGCCCCAAATCCTGTAAATGTGAACTATTTTGCAACAATTGACCCGACCCAGTGGCCATGGAGAGGTTGGAAAAGTACATTGCTGCAGGCATAGATAGAGTTAAACTTCTCAGATATAATCACATATATGGGAACAGTTCAGCTCAGTTTTGAGGATCTAAGTTTAGTTGTCTTACATATATGTGGCCAGATGTAATGTGAGGATTAAGTTCAGTTATCAAATATTTAGTGCTCTTCAAGGACGGCTAAAGTTTCCAAGACATCTTCACAGCACTGGCAATTATGACATAGGACTTACGGAAAAATCACATTTTCCTTGAGTGGCAGCTGGAGATCAAAAGGGATTATCTTGGATCTAAAATTGTCCTAGAAACCTCTCTTTAGACAACTGAATAACACCCTGGAGATATACTCAGTGCCTACAGAGCTACTAAAGTAGGCAATGACATATGGTCATATAGAACAGAACAGAACAGAACAGAACAGAATAGAATAGAATAGTTCAGTTGGAAGAGACCTACAATGATCATCTAGTCCAGCTGCCAGACCACTTCAGGGCTGAACCTGAAGTTAAAGCATGGTATTAAGGGCACTGGCCAAATGCCTCTTAAACACTGACAGGCTTGGGGCATTGGCCACCTCTTTAGTAACCTTGTTCCAGAGTTTCATCACCCTCTCAGTAAAAAAATGCTTCCTAACGTAAAGGCTGAACCTCCCCTGACACAGCTTTGAACCATTCCCACGTGTCCTGTCACTGGATATCAGGAAGAAGAGATCAGTACCTCCCTCTCCATGTCTCCTAATCACAAAGCTGTAGAAAGCAATGAGGTCTCCTCTCAGCCTCCTTTTCTCCAAACTAGACAATCACAGAGTCTTTAGCCGCTTCTCATAGGACAGGCTTTCTCTCCTGTTCACCAGCTTTGTAGCCCTCCTCTGGGCACATTCAAGGACCTTCACATCCTTCTTAAATTTTGGGGGTCAGAACTGCACACAGTACTCAAGGTGAGGCTGCACTAACGCTAAATACAGTGGGGTAATAACCTTTTTTGACTGGCTTATTAAACTGGGTTTGATGCACCCCAGGATGTGGTTTGCCCTCTTGGTTGCCAGGGCACACAGCTGGCAACCAGCACTCCCAGATCCCTTTCTCCAGGGTTGTTTTCCAGTCCACTCCTCTCACAGTTTAAACCTGTGCCTAATGTTACTCCATCCCAGGTGCAAAATCTGGCACTCAGACTTGTTAAATTTCATGCCATTGATGAGTGCCTAATGCTCCGGGGATCTCTCTCTATCCATCTGCAAGGCCTCTTGTCCCTTGAGCGAGTTAACAGCACCTCCCAGTTCAGTATGGTCAGCAAATTCACTAATGGTACATTCAACTCCTGCACTAGCTCTTCAATAAATATATTGAACAGAACTGGCCCTAGAATTGAGACTTGAGGAACACCAGTGGTTACTGGGCACTGGATTTCACTGTGTTCCACTGATTGCACTGATTGAATCCCCATCATCTGCCAAATGGCTGTTCAGATATTTAGGGCCCAATGGGTAGACATCAGCAGCTAGTGTCCTCTAATATATCCTGTAGCATTTGAAACCATTACACACATGCCAACAGATATGAGTCAATGCTTAAGAAATATCCAGCACCTTCTGTAGTTACAGCTTAAGGCTAGAGAAGAAACCATGGAGAATCTCAAATGGCACCAAACTCTCATCTTTAGGCAATCGACTTGTGCATCTGTATATTGACTTTTCATTTTAGACACTTAAATTTAAGACATCTGGAGCTGAACCTTGCTCTCATAACATCATTCATATGTTTAAACATATATTTTACATATAATTTGTGATATTCTAGAGTGTCTCAGAGGTCTGGAAGATAGAACACAGTATGGGAGCCATAGTCTTCTGATGTGACAAATGCAGGACTAGAATATGCTAGTGTACCTCAAATGGCATGTGATACCTTTCACATTGTGATACACAGCATGATATATCCAATATGTTTGCTCTAATGCGTGATAAGGTATGTGCATCTTTGATGAGTTATGGGTCAATTTGGCCACAGTGGATTTTCCTGTTATTTGGTGTTGTGAACTACAGTGTAACAGGGAGAAGTAAACATATCCATAGAATCATAGAATTCATAGAATCATTAAGGTTGGAAAAGACCTCTAGGATCATCAAGTCCAACCCCCAACCCAACACCACCATATCTCCTAAACCACGCCCTGAAATGCCACATCTACACAAGTTTTAAATACCTCCAGAAAATTATTCAATCCAGAAAACTTCAGTTCCTATCAAAAAATTATTAACTTCAACCTCTGGAGTTGCCAGTTTCTGTTTATCATATTTTTGCCACCTTATTATATTTAACAATAGCTCTGTATGCAGACTTTAGGATAGCCTAAAACAAAACTAGGTGCTTATGCTTATGCAACTAAATTGCACCTGCAGGATCTATTCAGTACTACAAAGAGTTATACAGAGAAACATTTGTTCTCTCCAGGCTCATTTTAGCTGCAATCTGCTGTTTTAGTCTACAGTTGCTTCCTACTCCTAAATTTAAGCAAAGCCCTACACCTGACTTTCTTTCACTTTAGAAATACAAGCTTATTTTCTAAGTTAAATATTCTGAATTTTGGAGAATCCTGCACTTATCCCCATCTTGTCTCAGGACTTTTTATTAATCTCTGTTTCTCAAGCTGTAGGCAAGGAAGTTGTTTGGGAGAGTGAGGGCTATGTAAAGGGAAGAGAGCCATTTGTTCAGTTTGTCAGGGTACTAGTATTCAATGGGAGGTAGTGGAGTGATTTGAGTGCCTTAGAAGATTGTTGACACTGTCCACAAAAAAAAAAAGCTTATGTTTACAGATTTTTTAAGCCAGTAATTTCCACTGTCCTAAACAGCAGTTTCCCATGGGTTCCCACCTATCAGTTCCCTGAATAAGCTGAAGTCTACTTACACCCTTATACAGTCTAGGGTCTGTACTCTTCTATTTGACTTTCTCATTCCCCTGAGTATCTTGAGCTCCACTTTCACGGTCACTACAGCCAACACTGCCATTGATTATCTTCTCCCTCACCAGTTCAACCTTGTTTGATACAGAAGATCTAGAAGAGCTAGTTTATCTATCCAGCATTTGTATTAAGAATTTATCCCTGATACCCTTGAGGTTTGCTTGTGTACTTCAGTGCTGCCTGATGAAGTCAGGGACCTTAAAGTCCACAATAAGTACCTCAGTCTGTTATCTGGAGACTTCCTGAATCTGCTTTTGAAATTATCCAATCTGTTTCATATTGCTATGCAAACCCTTTATTCTCTTTTTTGTCATTGCCAATTCCAGGATGGACAGCCAGACAAAAGTTAACGTATTTGTTCTTCTGTGTCTGACCAACACCTGGGAATTGCAGGACTTCCTCCTTATCCTCTTCCTGCTTCATTGCCTACCCAGCCTAGTGGTGAATGCAGCCATTTTGTTACTGGGGTGCTAGGCGAACCTATGCTCCATGCAGCTATGTACTTTTTCCTGGGGACTCTCTCCTGCCTGGACAACAGTTACTCCACAGCAACTTTAGTGCTCAGTACTTTACCTAGGACACTGCCTGGTTTTCTCTTAAGGTAAAAATTATTTTCCTTTGCAAGTTGCCTGTCCGAACTCCATTTCCTTCACTTTCCAGGCAACCCCGAAGTCACCCTGCTGGCTGTCATGGCTTATAATTGCTACATGGCTATCTGCAACCCTCTGCACTGCAAGATGGTCATGTTGAATCTCCTCCACCTTGTCTCTCGGAACCCTCATTGTAATATTGCTTTCCTACCTTTACCTTCTCTCCTACCTGCATCTGGTTGTATTCACACTGAACCCTCCTCAGGAGGCTAATCTGAGCAAGGCATGTTGTTCACCTTCATATATAATGCTGTAACTATTGTTTTAGATCCTTTCATCTACACTTTGAGAAATCAGGAAGTAAAATCTACCATCAGAATAAACAATAGGGAACAATAGATAGTAAAAGCAGTAAGCAAATAAAAAAAATGCATAAAGACCTGTAAAAAAGAAAGGAAAAAAATAAGGAAAAAGTCCATAAACCTAATAATGGTTTTCTTCACATAACACTTTCGTTTTTATTCTGGTCTGTGATTAATGTCAGAAAGACCTAAGGTGAAGGTTTGAAATAGTCTTGGTTCTTTTCCTAATCCATTTTAAAAAACCCTACACAATATTCTTCATTTTTATTTTTTCTTGTATGTTACTTAAGATAATTAATAAAGAAAACAACCATTACAGTAATAATAATAATAAATCTTAGATGAAAGTAAGCCCTTTCTATTTTGGCACCTTTTCCATCTTAAAATATTCCTCACCTTACATCTAGTTTTCTAAATATTATAAGAAAAGTCAAAATCATTCCTCCTGGCTCCTTATACAGTCTTCAGTGAAGGAAAAGGGAGAAGCACTTGCAAAGAATAACTTAATCCATTTTACTTACTGGTATATCTTATGTGCAATATATCACCCTCTAGACATATGTCTCCTTCCTCAGCTTTTGAAGGGAGCCCAGATGAGTAGACTAGGTAATCAACTGTCAGCCCACCTCATCTGTTTTGGCTGTCTTATGACATTTCAACTGTCACTAGACTTATATGTTTAGAGAGTTCATTGCAGTCACTAAAGTTAGGTGAGTTAGTAGCTCATGGATGGAATTTATCTGAGAATAGATATTCTCGCTAAAACTCTACATGTACATTAGTCTTTCTGTGCTTTTGTTACAGTGATGTCAACTGGGCATGTGAGTTTTATCTCAATCCAAATTCATATTTTCTTTTGTCAGATTACCAGCACCATAAAGTGCCTCTGTATTTCTGTGAGGCCTATGAATGAGATTGTTGTTCATGTCTACAACACCATACTGTTAAAAAAACCAGAAAAGCTCAAGCATATTATGGAGAAGTTTATAGTATAATATAGAATAAATAGGTCCTATAGCGGCTATCATTAAGATTAATTGTGGGTTTGGTATTACAATTAATATACAGTAATTCGTTATTATTTTACAGAACAATAATACTTATGAAAGAGTTAATTCAAATATTCAAAATTCTTGAAGTACAACATTGTTGTAGCAGGAATAAAACCTAATGATGATATCATTTTCCCTATCTTGTTATTATCCAGCTTGCTATTATTAGGAAAAATGGGAATCTGAAGGGTGCTGATTTTCAGTATTGATAGAAAGTTACAACATATCATAGAATTATTAACTGAGTAATAATAATACTCACTGTTGCAGTATGAGACCAATGTATTCCTTAGGAACAAACAGTATCAGGATGATCACCACTTCTTCAACAAAAGTTTTTGTTGTTTTGTATGCTTCATTCTGAAGAAGAAGAATTGTTATCTTTGTGTAGATGTCTTTAACCAGGCTAGCAATTTTAGACCCTTTTGGCAAGTGTTTTACATCAGTCTAAAAAAAAAGGTGTAAATTTAGGTGATAACAGTCTAGGACTAAATAGTAGATGCCCTTTTAATTCCCATAAGATTTATTTTTACATTCTGAAAAAATTGAAATAACAAGTCAGCTAAAAAAGCTTGAGAAAAGTAGTACTACTGCTGCAACACACATGGGAAACATAATTTTTACTCTTTTATGTGTAGCTCCTAGTGACACTGGAGCCCTAATTCCTTGACTGCACACACTGCACGTTGGATCTCACACTGGTTCTGGTCAATATGAGTAAGATGGTTCTCCTAGTACTGGTGGGAATGCAGTGGCCTCAAGCCCTGTGTTTTGCACCTGGAGGTGCATGTTCGTTACAATACCAGTAAGAAAGGGACTCAGACTCTGTGAAGTATCACTTGAAATGTCATTTATTGGAGGTAACCCTATAAAGAAAAACTGGATGATACAGACAATCCTACATCATGTCAGACGTTGTGCAGCACCAAACAGACTCTAATCAGGGAACAGTATGTTGTGCAAATATATCTGTGGAAAATTTACCCTCTTTTGGTCACTCAAGCTATGACAGGATTTACTTAAAAGGGAACAATTCTATCTAGCATTCCTACTGTCAAACAGAAAGGATGTTCACATAAGGAGTTCTTGCTCCACTTTTAGATCAAGGCTAAGACACACAAGTGGAGTAATCATAGGTACCAAGTGGGAGCTGATTCCAGGCTATAATGTTAAATTCAGCTGGTAAAGTTTATCCTGCATCCAATGGATATGAATAGCATAACGAAGGCCTGAAGGCCAATCTGTACATGTAGCATATGCCTGGGCCTACTCAGGTTAAATATTACATGGATCACTAATTCCTCAGTGTACAATGGTGTTCAAGTGAGGTTTACTACATGCTACCATATTCCAGCTCTGAGGTAATGTGAAGGTATGGCTATACAAATAGCATAGGTACAGCAAGAATAATATTTTCTATATACAGTAAGATTGTAATAGAATAAGGAAGTCAAACTATTTCTTTGACAGGTGTTTTATCTCTCTTTATTTGTGTCTGTAGGGATTTGGACAACTGAATTTCAATGATATCCAATGTTCCTACATGGTTTCAAAATCTATGAATCTCATTTTTAGGGTTTTTAGAAGGAAATTATGCATCAGCCAAGGTTCTAGTATGACTTATTATATTGCTGTTGTAGCAGAATAATTTACAACCAGGTGTAATTCAGTCATCAAAGCACCCTCATGAATGAGAAGGAAACATTTCCACATAGAAACAATGATACCATTTCTCCCTTGCCAGACTTCAGTGCAGCGAGACAGTGATGACTGAGTCAGCAATGAACAAGTTGTAATGATCTTACTCAACTACATTTCAAGATGGAAACTTCACACTACTGTCCATGTTCCTCTGGATCCTTAGCCTAGGAACTTATTGGTGTGCAAAGCAGCTTGTGCCTATGATCTTTCTCAGAATCTCCTTCACCTCTGTGTTCCTCAGACAATAGATTAGAGGGTTCAGTGCTGGAGTGAATACAGCATAAAAGACAGACACTATTTTGTTGAGGTTGAATGGATGGATCCTCCTGGGTCTGGCATACATGAAGAGGGTGGCTGAGAAAAAGATAACGACTACAGTGAAATGGGAGGTACAAGTGGAAAAAGCTTTCCTCCTTCCCTGGGCTGAAGGCATACACAAGATAGTTGACAAGATACAGCAGTAGGAGAAAACAATGATCAAGAGAGGTACCAGCAGGATCACCAAGGCTAATGCAAAGTCCACTGTCTCTGCTAGGGACATGTCAGTGCAGGAAAGGTTCAGGACTGGAGAGATGTCACAAAAGAAGTGGTTTATGACTTGTGGACCACAAAACGTGAGGCGTGAAATAAAAGACACCTTGACCAAGGAAATGGAAAAGCCTCCTGCCCATGAGAGAATCGACAGCTGAAAGCACAACTTGTGGGTCATGATGGCTGGGTAGCGCAGGGGATGGCAGACAGCCAAATAGCGGTCATAGGCCATTACAGCCAGGAGGACACATTCAGTGCACATAAGGGAGATAAAGAAGTATAACTGTGTCATGCAGCTGGAGAATGAGATGGTCATGCTCTGTGACCAGAACCCAAATAAAAGCCTAGGCAATGTTACTGTAACATACCAAATCTCCAGGAAGGACAGGTTCCCCAGGAAATAATACATGGGCTTTTGGAGTAGATGGTTCCTTTTTACCACAAAGATGATGATTGCATTCTCAGTGATTGTTACCATGTAGGTGACCAGAAAGACCAGGTAAAGTAAGGTCTGGACCTGCAGCCCATATGAAAATCCCAGAAGAATGAACTCATTGATATCAGTTTGGTTCTTCATTCCATATTGGGTGCCCACAGCTATCCCTGCAGGTGTCAAAGCAGAAGAAATAGCAAATGTAAGAGTTCCACAAAAGCATGTTTACATGAAGAATTAGGGCAATTAGTAAACTCTTTCTTGTGGAAACTTTACAAAATAGAAACAACAATTCTTACAAGAGAGAAAGTGAGAGGGACACATGACATTGTTTCCAATGACTTGTTATATTGCTTTCAATAGCAACACTGGAAAAACAACCCAAAACTTAGCCAAAAAATCCTCCAGAAGACCTCTGTAATGCACACTATTTTCCTGTAGGATGGAATATGGAAGAGCACAGAGACTGGTAGCTGACAATCACATTGCTGAAAACAGCACCACAAAAAATCAGGTAGTATATAGATAAAAAAGGTTAAAACCATGGATGTAATATCAGTTGAACACATAGTTTTGCAAATGTTGGACATTCTTCATTTCCTATTAGGAAATTATCCACCTCTGTATTTTTCAGTGACACCAGTGAAGTTTATTGGAAGAGACTGCTATAGACATTACAGCTCTTTTTGCTACAGATTTTAGGAGTTTATGTTTAAGCAAGAAATATTTAGTGACTCTAAAGACTGGCTCCTCCAGTAGGTGATTCATCTAACTTGTATTAAACACCTGTCTTTGAAAGAGAAGAATAGTTCTTTCTCATTTTCAATTTGCACTTAGCTCCGATTTAGACATCTATATAGTTGGTAGTTTAACTTCAATAGCTTAAAGTAGATGTTGCATGTTTCTATTGCCTGTTTTGCTCTAGATTCCTTTTATAATATCAATGGACATCCGCTTAAGGCATTAATTGAGCATTGGTAGACTAGAGAATAATATTGTCTTTAGGTATATCTTCTTCCAAAATACATCACATATTTGCACTCTAGAAATGCCTATTTCTCTTCATGGCCATTTTAGTGCTCCTTAACTGACCTTGAAGTAGTTGTCTGTACTATAAATTATTTAAGATGCAGGAGGTGAGGTTTATTTTTACTGCTTTTCAAGGAAATGAGAGCAAATAACGAACACATAAACATACCTGATTCCAATCTGCTTACTTTCAGATTTTACAGCTCATTAATATATGCTCATTTTTGTATGCATGAGAGAAAAAGATGTCTGTATAAAAGATGCATTAATTTATTCAGAACAGTAACATAGGCTTTAGCTATTTTGTATCATCACTGATGTGAACATGCATGGACCTTTGAGTAATTAAGGGATGACAAATTTGACTGGAGGCACAGAACAAAGCTTTGGGAGCTTCTTTCTCCAAATACAAAACCAGAAGAATTTCAGGAGATGGCAAGCAGGATACTTTTTCTATAGTCTTTGTCCAGCCGAAAGAAAAAAAAAAATCCCTTTCCACAGAACAAGTCCTGGGCAAGTTCCATGATAAAAGGAGATCCTGGGCAAAAAAAATATTCCCCACAGAGAATAGCAGTCTCTGTCTAAAGCTCAGTGAAGAACAAAAATGGCACAAGAGATCATCAGGCACCTACCCTCACATTCAGCCCCTACAGTGCTCCTTCTCACCTGTCTTTACTACTCATGTCTTCTTACTGAACCTAATAAAAAACCCCTGTACATCTCCAATTAGAAAAGTCACTTGTCAAAAAGAATAGACACTGATGTGATACACCTCAGTGGGTGTTTTTGTATTTACAAGACACACAGAATATCAAAATCAAGGCAAGGAATGGCAAGGAATGGCAAGGAAAGAAAAAACTTGCTTTTTCATTAAGAGGAAATTTTAATGGAAAGACTTGATGTGTTTTGCTATTATTCTTGACTTGCAGGTATAATCCCATATGACATATCTGGCAGTTTTCATGATGAAAAAGTATGAGATGGGAAAACCAAGAATAATTGCTTTTTGAAGCATTCAGTCCAATAAGCTACACCATAATGGGTATGTGATTTCCTCATTTATATATCTGTTATGGTAAGAACGCATTAAGACTTACTTACCAGTTCAGGGTTTCCAAGTACGCATGTGGCCTTTAAACACTTGTAATGAGCAGTGGATCAGATATATTTTTTTCTAACCTACCTGAAAGGTTGTCCTTTAAAGTACTCAGTGTCTTCTTCTGGGAAAGCTTCCCTTGTACAAAAAGGCCCAAGCTAATAAAGTCCTTGCCAATTAAAGAAATGAAGGGGGAGAGGAAGCTTATTACCTCTCATTATCTCCAGTAATTATCTCCAGATGCTAATTTATATGTATAATTGTACATAGTAGAAACAGAGTCTGAAATGAGATCAGGGGAATAAAGACCATAGCAGAAACTATACCTGTCATGCTTTGTACAGAATAACAAGTGTTCTTTCTCTAAAATACATTAGGAAGACAAGACTAGGTAGGAATTATATTTGCTGAAATGTTTGGGAATTCTGCACTTTTATTTTTATAAAAAGAGACATTCCAAGAATATTTTTTCTTTTTTAAAAAAATCTCCTTCAGTTTATACATCTAGTCATTAAATATACAGGAACTGGTTCATGTTTAAGAAATCTAAATACAGACATCTATGTAGATGTGTCTACGATAAGTACATGAAATGCAGATTTTATTTTCTAGATAGGCACACAATGTCATCTTAAGTGTCATTGGACCTATTTAGTCACAAAATTGCCTCCAGAGATGGTAAGATATCATACTATATATATACTATGAATCACATGTGAGTGTCTATACCAATGCCATGTACAGCACAGCTTCCTTTGAAAGAAAAACCAGGAAAATACACAGAGAGGTAACTGTGTGTTCTAATACAGTTCCCATTGTAAACAGCTGAAGGACCAGGAGTATGGAATGCATTGCAGGGAGAAGGCAACTCACAACTAAGATGTCATCAGATGTATTGGATGTGTAACTACAAAAACTGACCCCACTTAGTTTCCTTTGTTTTCTGGTCGTGTTAATTCTTCGTTCTACAGAGGATGTTACACCTCTGATGGTACTCCCCTGAAGAAGCCCAAGGTACAGCACAGGTAGTCAAAGCACTAGGCAACAGAAAATTTCATTAAAAAGAACCCAACACCAACCAAAACAAGACATTCTTTGCTGGACCAATTAGCCTGCTTATATGAAAAAACTGTGAGAGACACAAAGCTAATACTAAACACTTTTACTTTTCACTTGAAACAATCTAAATTGCAAAGTTTTGTGTATAATTAATAAGTCAATGATGAATTGCAATTGTTCCTCAAATGATCTTTTTAAAAGTGTTTTTTTATCAAAGAAAAGTTGAGGTGGCATTGTTTAAGAATTCTGGGGAATGTCTATCAAAGCTTTTTACTCTTGTGTAATTTTTTTCTCTCCTGTAAACGTTATTTTCCATTAAAAAATAGCAAGAGGAATTCAAACAAAATTTCAAGTTTGATGGACCAGCCTGTAGTTCCTGAGATCGTCCTTCTTGCCTATTTTGAAGATGGATGCAGTATTTGCATTTTGGAGGATTTGCAGACTTGCCCTCATTTCCATGACCTTTCAATGAAAGCAGAGTTAATTAAATGAAAATATTTGGAATGAAGTTCAAAACAAGTGAAGCAAAGCAGTCTTTTTTCAGAAGTTTATCTGCTAGAATGATTTAGGTGTAGTTAGAATAACTGACAGCATTAACACATGAAGTTGTCTTGGTTTGGGCTAGGATGGAGTTAATTTTCATTATAATAGCTAGTATGGGGCTCTGTTTTGGATTTGTACTAAAACCACTGTTGTTAATGCAGAGATGTTTTAGTTGTTGCTGAGCAGTGCTTACACTAGTCAAGGGCTTTTCCACCACGCTCTCCTGGGTGCCTGAGAGGCTGGGGGGGGCCTCAGCCAGGACAGCTGACCCAAACTGACCAAAGGTATATCCCACACCGTATGCTGTCATACTTAGCATAGAAATCTGGGGGAAGACGAAGGAAGAGGGGGGACATTCAGAGTGATGCGTTTGTCTTCCCAAGACACCGTTACATGTGATGGAGCCCTGCTTTCCTGGGGATGGCTGAGCACCTGCCTGCCTGTGGGAAGGAGTGAATTAATTCCTTTTTTACTTTGCTTGTGTGTGCAGGTTTTGCTTTACCTGTTAGACTGTCTTTATCTCAACCCACATGTTTTCTCACTTTTACTCTTCCGATTCTCTCCCACATCCCAACTGGCAGGGAGTGAGCGAGCAGCTGTGTGGTGCTTGGTTGCTGACTGGGGTTAAACAATGTCACCAGAACTACATTTCCTCTCTCCCACAGAATGGGGAGGTTGCATTAAAAACCTATTCTGCTAACCCAGTTGGTTTCTTTTTCTGTGCCATCTCTCACCAAAATCAGGTAATTTGGGTAATCTGTAAAATTTTATGTATCTGTGATGAAACTGCTCTGGTATCTGTGCTGGTTTTGGCCGAGAAGGGGTTAATTCTCTTCACTGTAGTGCCTGTGGTGGTCAGGGACCTTTCCAGCTTCCTGCGCTCTGCCACGTCGGCGGGAGGCTGGGAGGGGCGGAGCCACGGCCAAGACAGCTGACCCTGACTGGCCAATGGGATATTCATTCCATACCATGTGATGCCATGACCAGTCTATTAGCTGGGGCAGTTGGAGCGTGGGAGGGGTGTCAGTTGTGGCTCAGGGACTGGTGATGTTGGGTGGGTGGGTGGTGAGTGGCTGCGTCATGTGCGGTTTGTTTTGGTGGTTCATTTCCCTTCCCACCCACCCACCCCCGCCGCAGGTTTCGCACCTCTCATTGTTTTCCTTTCCATTTCATTTTTGTTGTTGTTTTATTTTAATTATTAAACTGTTCTTATCCCAAGCCATGAGTGTTACCCTTCTGATTCCCTCCCCCATCTACCGGTGGGGGAGGGAGCGAGCGACTGTGTGGGGCTGAGCTGCTGGCTAAACTACGACATATTCAAATCCATTTAGACCCACACTGTCATTTGGTCTTAAAACATGACAAAAGGATGGTTGGAGATGCAGAACTCCTTTCCAAACAACATTGTAGATGTGAAAATTTCACATTAGTTCAAAGGGAGATTGAATAAATATTTGGAAGAATGGTCTGTTGAGGATTACATAGCAGACATTAAAAATCAGGTTCAGAAAGAGAAAGTAGCCATATAGTATACTTAGATGACGTATCATATATGCTTGCCCAGTCTTTGTCCCTGTAGGCAATTTTTTCTGGCAACTGTTTGAGAACAGATAGAGGACTAGACTGATCCTTGTTCTGATACTGTAGAACTGTTCCTGTGATGAAAAGAACAGTGGTATAGAATTTTACATATTTCTCCATTCCCCATTCTGGGATCATATATTGTTAGATATTAACATTTTTACATCTGGATATTTAAAATCAGATGAAATCACAATATTTCTCTTTCCTTTAAAACCAACTTGAAGAATAGATACTAACTTATAGTTAGTTAAGAATGATAGGTTATGGGATAAAATGGTCCTCTCGACATGCATAGAGGAGCACAGTGAAAGAAAGTTGTGAGGGGGAGTATGACTAATCTGAAAAACTCTTCATCTTGCTATCACAGGACAGCAATCAGCCCCATGGGCCAGGTGGAAAATTCATCAAGATGAGCCAATAGGAAGGCTCCTATGTGATGCAGGGGAAGAGCAGTTTGACATTGTACAGACTTATTACGGGATGTTTATGGGAAGAACCAAAAGTGGGGAAGGGGAGATATTAAGGTGATCTGGGGAGGAACAAGGATGGGAAAATAGAGAGATACGGGAATACACGGGCATATTGGATGAAAGGTAGTAAGACTTTGTTAGTAGGGGGTCTGTAGGTGTGGCATCTGTGAGAAGAGGCCAAGGGCTTCCCCATGCAGGATAGAGCCAGGTCCAGATATTTCCAAAATACACCTATTTCTAGCCAATGCTGAGCCCGTGAGTGACATCTGTGGCACCTCTGTGAAAACATGTTTAAGAATGGGCAAGAAACATCAGACAGAGAGGAAGAGGGAAAACTAAGAGTGAGAAACAGCAGAGAAAACAGCAAGGTCAGAGAAGGAGATGGAGGATGTACTCCGTAGTGCCAGTGCAGATATCCACTGCAGCCTGTGGAGAGCCCATGTGGAACTGAGTTTTCCTGAAAGGAACCGCAGCCCATGGAAAAGCCCACACTGGAGCAGATTTTCCTGATGGAAAAAGTGGCCCATTGAGAATCCATATCAGGGCATATTTTTTCCAAGAAGATCTGCAACCCATGGGGAGCATATGTGCTGGAGCTGGGGAAAAGTGTGAGAGGGAAGGAGTACCAGAGGGAAATCACTATGTTATGACCATAAATCTCTCCCATTCCACTCTCAGGGAAGGGTAGGGGACTATGGAGTGAAGGAGTGAAATTGAGATTGGAAGAGGGGAGAGAAGATGTGTTTTAATGTTTGTTTCTCATTATCCAAACCTATTTTAATTGGCAACAAATTGTGTGTTTTACACACAATGGTAGTTGGTAAGCAGTGTTCCTGTCTTCATCCCAACCCATGAGCTTTCTTATCCTATTTTCTCACAACATTCCTCAACCATTTTATGACTTTATGATCTATAATGCATTGGCAGATACAGCTTTACTCATACTGCAACCTTTGGGAGTAAAAATGATAACAAGGAAAGTTATCTCATGGAGACTAAAATGGAAGCAGGTGCCAGTGAAAACATAATCTAATCCTACCCACATTGGTGATACACATTGTAAATGTCTAGATATGGACAGATCAATCAAATCCCCTTGTCTCGCACAGAGATAATGAATTGCGTTCCAGGTGGTGCCCAGTGCCAGGGCAAGAGGCAATGGGCAGAAAATGAACCACAAGAAGTTCTGTCTGAACAACAGGAAACACTTTTTTACCACAACCTTTCTGAGCAACCTGTTCCAGTGCATAGTCATAACAATGAACCATGCAAACCTGGCAAAACAGAGTTTGATGGCCAGAGACAGGAACTGAGAGGTAGAGAAGCACTTGTTTTACAACTATATCCTTGAGGAGAGCTGAGAAGCTGATCGAAGCAAACATCCCACCTCAGAAGATGCTGAGAACAGGGTGATAACGTCTATAGTCAAGGAGAACAACTAACTGGGATGTTGACAGGAACAAAAACAAAGTGCCCACTAGGTGAACCATCCTCATTTTAATACTAAAAATCAGGCCCATAGGCCAGAACCAACCCCCCCCAATAAGCCCCTTACTTTCTGAGCATGCATAGTAAATTAAAAGTGAGCTGTACCTTTACATTGAAGTGAGAAAGAAATTAACAAATTTTTAGCTGAGGCATGTGAATATTAGCTGTGACTGACACATTTAACTGTATGAATGCCTTGTAGTGTCTTGGTGTGGTGTGCTAGCTTTGTTGAATTACCATGTAGCACCAATCTCTGCACAAAAATTAATTAAATAAAATACCTCTGCTCTGTGTGTAGTTTGGTGTTTTGCACACCAGGCAAACGAACCTGCTTTTTTGGGATAATACTTCCACCCGTAACCACCTTTGTTAGCCACTATATCCTAGCTGCTCTCACCTATAACCCTCCAGTCACGGCACTCACCTGCACTGCTTTCAGTCCCTCCACTTCAGCAGCTCCTGTTCTCTTCCTCCTCTACCTCATCTCTCTTCACATTCCTCCTGAACCTGTTTAAGCACAGCAACGCTGTATTGTATGTCAATTGTGTGTCAACAGCCTTCCTTACAGTCAAATTGTGGGCCTTCATCCAGTTTTTTTTAGTGTGGGAGTATTTCTTCTTGAGTAACAGGAAACTGATAATAAAATACAACAATTTATTCTGTGAGACTGAAATACCAGGACTTCTGATGAGCATCAGACAGTTGCTCAGACTTTGATTATGGACATTTTTCCAAGCACGTAGGCAGCTTGGGTGAGTCACCTGCCCTAATTTAGTCATAGATCCCAGCAGTGTAGACATAGAGTTTCCTGCCAGATGAAATAGTACAAAGTAACTTTGATCAAACGTTGTCATGACTAGGCCTCTGTGAAGTTGGTTGCTATATCCAAGCATATGCATAGCATCTTTCCCAAGTTTTCACCGGTCTCTGTGTGGTGTTTTTGTGGCTCTTGAAAGGCTATTGCTGTTTTGGGTTTTTTGGTTGGTTGGTTGGTTGGGTTTTTTCCTGTTTTTTTCCTCAGTACAAAAATATGTGTTACACAATGAGATGTTACATGCATAGCATGGAAATGAAATTACAGTGGGGCTGTATGACAACATATAAGTATGTTTAATGGATCAAACAAAGCATCCTTGAACTGAATCAGGTAAAAAGTGTATGTGTCAAGATATATCACCACCTGATTCTTTTCTGGAGTGCTTCACTGTTCCTTTATTACTTTTATTTGCCTATCTTTTGAAAAAAAAGGTTCAGTTAAGATGAGACGTCTGATCTCTAAAGGAATTTGTACATTAAAATCATGAACTCGAACATGAAGAACATACTGATGATCCAATGCTACTGAAAGACATTTAAAGAACAATGCTATCATCAGGCACAGTCAGCATGGGTTGACAAAGGGAAAGTCCTGTTTAATTAATTTGATAAGGTCTAGTGCCTAGTGGATGAAGGGAAGGTGGTGGATGTAGTTTTTCTGGATTTTAGTGAGGCTTTTGATACTGTCCCTCACAGCATCCTTTTGGACAAGTTGTCTACCATGAGATGAGCAGCTACACGGTGCAGTGGGTGAAGAACCAGCTAAACAGCAGGGCTCAAAGGGTTGTAGTGAATGGGGCTACATCTTGTCACCAGCAGTGTTCCTCAGGGCTCAGTTCTAGGGCTAGTTCTGTTCAACATTTTTATCAATGACCTAGATGCAGGAGTTGAATGCACCATGAGCAAGTGGTCAGGCAGTTGGAAGAGACAATTGTTGTAGGTCCCTTCCCTCTGAACTATTCTATTCTATTGTATTCTAGTATATTCTAGTCTTGTCCAGTCTAGTCTAGTCTAGTCTTGTCCAGTCTGGCATCTTTAAACTGTAGTTTCTACTCAGCCCAAAATTCCTAACCATCTACAATGGTTCACACTTACTTGAACTCCGGTTCCTATCAGACACAAACTCCAAGAGATGAAGATCTGAAATTCCTACTGTCGTGGTTCAGCCTCAGTCAGCAACTAAACACCACGCAGCTGCTTGCTCACTCCCCCCACCCTTCTGGGACTGGGAAGAGAATCAGAAGAGCAAAAGCAAAAGGAAAAAAATTGTAGGTTGAGATAAGAACAGTTTAATAATTAAAATAAGATAATAATTATAATAATGATTATTATTATAGTAATAAAAATAATGATAATATAATAAAAAGGAAAAGGGAAAAAGGGAAAAAACAGAAACACAAACAATACAACTGCTCACTACCCACCAACCGACGCTGCCCATCCCCGAGATGTGATTGCTGCCTTCCTCCCCTGGCCAGCCCCTCCCAGTTAACATACTGGGCATGACGTTACATGATATGGAATATCGCTTTGGCCAGTTTGAATCTGCTCTCTCAGCTGTGCCCCCTCCCCTCCCGGCTGCCTGTGCCCCCGGCAGAGCAGGGGAAGCTGGAAGAGTCCTTGACTAGTACAAGCACTACCCAGCAACAGCCAAAACATTGGTGTGTTATCAACGTTGTTTTCACACTAAGTCCAAAGCACAGCACTATGCCAGCTGCAGTGAAGAAAATTAACTTTATCGGAGCTAAAACCACAACAGTATCCACTCCTTATTCCATATAATTTACTCAGGTCCCATACTATTCAATACAATTTCAATAACCCCTACCCACCTTCTCATCCTTTAACAGGATATACAGATTTCATTTATCATTCCCCTGGTCTATGGACCCCCCCTGTAAAACGTCCATGAAATGTCCACTGAGTTAATTTAGTCCATGACTTTGGGCTCCATCTATGGTACGAGTCTTGCAGAGAGGTGCTGTGTGTGGTGTTGGATTGTTGCCTGCTGAAGTCAGTCCTCATTCCATCAGCACTGCGCTATTAGTCCATGTTCTATCACCGCTGCACTTTGCTTTGTTCAGTTAAAGGGTTTTTTATTAATTTGGGAGATTCCCACCATGATACAAATGATATGGCATATAGCAACCATAGTAGTGATGACATACAACATTATATAGCAATTAACAGCATTGTGCCATTCAGTTCATTGCCTGTTTTCACCCAAAATCAAACCCCCTTGAGGCACACATCGGATTTCTCCATCCTCCCGCATCACCCATCAAGTGCACCCAGGTCCTCGAGCAAAAGTAATCCCACGAATGGGTTTGCCTTTGCCGGAGGCAGGGAGGACCCAGACTGTGTTGCCCAGCGTACTTTTTGCGTGCGCTACAGGGACTCCATCCCCTTCCACAGTACGTAGGATTTCTGACTGGGCAGGGCCAGCTCGCCTGGCAGATCCCCTCCTGTTGACTAACCACATGGCTTTTGCCAAATGTGCATCCAGTGCTTGAATGTCCCACCCCCCATTGCTCTCAGTGTAGTTTTTAACACTCCATTGTACCGTTCCGTTTTCCCAGAGGCTGGTGCGTGATAGGGGGTGTGATACACCCACTCAATGCCGCGCTCTTTGGCCCAGGTGTCTATGAGGCTATTTCGGAAATGAGTCCCGTTGCCTGACTCAGTTCTCTCTGGGGTGCCATGTCGCCATAGGACTTGTTTTCCCAGACCCAGGAGAGCGTTCCGGGCAGTGGCGTGGGGGACAGGAGATGTTTCCAGCCAGCCGGTTGTTGTTTCTACCATTGTAAGCACATGGCGCTTGCCTTGGTGGGTTTGTGGGAGTGTGATACAGTCAGTCTGCCAGGCCTCCCCATATTTATATTTCAGCCATCGTCCCCCACACCACAGAGGCTTTACCCGCTTCGCTTGCTTGATTGCAGCGCACGTTTCACATTCGTGGATAACCTGTGCAATAACATCCGTGGTCAAGTCCACCCCTCGATCACGAGCCCACTGTATGCTGCATCTCTCCCTTGATGGCCTGAGGTGTCATGGGCCCACCAAGCTAGAAATAGTTCACCCTTTTGCTGCCAGTCCAGATCCACCTCAGCCACTTCAATCTTGGCAGCCTGATCCACCTGCTGGTTGTTCCGATGTTCTTCAGTGGCCCGACTCTTGGGGACGTGAACCACCTCCTTCAGCCACACACCCCAAACGGGGGTCAGCAGTGCCGACAGGATTAAGTCCTGACTGATTCCGGGCAACAGACGCTGACGTTGACTGACGCCAGCCAGCTGAGTCCAGACAGGTGATGCTGGCCGACTGACACAGCCGACTGACTCTGGTCAACTGACGCACGACTAGGGCCTCCTTCTGCCATTGCACCTGGGCGTCCTCCCTGATGGAGCTGGGCGGGCAGAGGGGTCCCTGGCGCTGCCACTCAGAACTGTCGGGCCTTGCGGCAGATCTCTGGGTGACATTCTTAAACTGCATACTAACTTCAGACAAAACCAAAAGAATATGCCCAAGAGCTACCAATCAGCATATCTTCACTACCCAAGGATGTTCAAGATACAAAAGGTTGTTCTTATGAAGGAGGAGATGTGATAGAAGGAGGTAGCGAAGATGCAACTCTCTATTTCCTCCATAGAAAATCTCTCAGAGGAGGAGGTATAGTTGCTAATTGTCTCCATGAGGTGATACCTGAGGAACAGCTAATTGTCTCCATGAGGTGATACCCGAGGAACAGTAACGGCTTCAATACAAAACCCACATATCAGATAATGCTGAAGGCCAGTGTTTCAATAACAAATCTCCTTGCCAAGACATCATGAATCACTGCAGAGCACGGCAGACTACACAAACCAACACCAATCTTTAACGTGTTCTGCACAAATGAGAGCACGGTGTAGATCAGAGAATACTCTCTGCTAATACTGAGAACAGATGAGGCAATGCTGTGACCAGCAACTGTGATCATCTCAAACCCTTTGTGCCCCACGTTGGGTACCAAAAGAGACTGTTGTGGTTCAGCCCCATCTGACAGCTCAGCCCCACAGAGCCGCTCGCTCACTGCCCCACCAGCGGGATGGGGGGAGAATATGAACGGGAAAAGTGAGAAAACTCGTGGGTAGAGATAAGAACAATTGAATATTTAAAATAAAACAACAACAATAATAATAGCAACAACAACAAATCTCTAGAGCTCTAGCTCTAGGCACGCGCCTTATGCTACAGTCTAACAGGCCGCTCTATTTGCTCGAGCTCTCGGCATGCGCCTTATGCTACAGTCTAGCAGGCTGGTCTATTTGCTCGAGCTCTCGGCATGCGCCTTATGGTACAGTCTAGCAGGCTGGTCTATTTGCGCTACCTCACTTGTTTTTACTTACTTAAATTCTTCTTGGCACTTCCCACACTCCTGTCTCTGTTTTTTACTGCCGCATTTCTTCAGTTCAAGGACGTGCCAAACAGTGCTAAGTTACTTGCAAATTCATCCCCCACATAAGTTAAGTTATCCTAACAGCTTATCAAGTGATCACATCCAATAAGCCAGGGTTAGAGTAAAGCCTCACACCACTCGAGTGAAGAAAAAGCAGCGATACTGAAAATAAAGATGAAAAATAAGAAACACCACACAGGAATTTTGATACTGCAAGGACTATTTTGAAATGCAGAGTTACACGCAGTAGCTGACCCAAGTGGCTAATCAAGAGCTAGACCATTACCAGGCCACTATTTCCTTCTGTTACTTAGTTATATTTCTGCAGCAGAACGACAGTGTTTTCAAACCTGATGAAAAATGCTGCCCCTTTTCCGAATGGAAATTCAAAGTGGTGCTATACGGAAGAAGGGTTTCACCTTTGGGAAACTAAAGCAGCATCCAACCCTGCGGTCACCCACATCCAAACATGGGCTGCAGGCAAAAGTTAAAAAGAATGACAGGGATTTACCCACAAAGGCACAAGGCTCTAACCCTGTGCCAAAGTCTGTACACTGGGTTTTAGGGATTTTCATTTGCAGACAAACTATTCAACTCAACTGCTACATCTGAGAAAGTGGAAAGAGCCAATGCAGAACTTCAGAACCCCATGTTGTGTAGCAACGATATTTACCTTCAGGGCAAGCTATGGAAGATATTTCTGTACCCAGAGGGGCCCAAACAATATCACTTCCGTTATACAGTTTTAGGAACAAATACCCAAGTATTTAAGGGCATGAAAAGGAATCAGTTCACTGCACAGATCTGTCCTCAAAACATGGGGCATATGTCAGTTTTGGGATTTGTCTGAACCCTCACATCAAAAGAAAGGAACAGTACCAAGTTCAATAACAATGCTTTTCTCAGTGGGTTTTGGTAACAATTTCAAAAAAATATTAGGCAAAAAAAAAAGTATTTAAAACCAGAAGCTAAGTGATACACGGTGAAAATGGCAACAAAGACACTCCAAAGCATTCCTATTGCAAGGAACAGAAGCACACACCAAGCTACACAAACATACACATTAGTAGCCATAGACAGACAGATGCAGAGTGCGGCACCGCGTTCAGTTGCGCAAACCTTGAACCTACAACGCCTAAAAACGATCAAACCTTACCTGTACAATACAAAGCCATTCAGGAAATAGCCTCGCATATTCAGGATGAAATACAGCGTGTTACTGGGCACCAAAACCAACAGTCACATCAGAGCTGTGCAAATGATGCAATGATGGCATTGCTCAGTTTTTGCTATGCTGAATCAAATACCTTGTCTTTACAATATAGACTGTGGTTTCTTGGAAAATATATTGTGTTAATATTTGGAAGATTAATACATGGCTACATTGTTTAGAATTAAGTGCAGTGTGTATAAAAACGCGTGAGACTGTGTTTTTACATACTGCTTTTGGTGTTCCACTCACTGGCTCAATTCCACTTCTAGACGAAGAAATAAAGGTGATCAGAACCTCAAATAGAGCACTGGTACCCAACATCAAGCAGTGAACACAAATTATAGAGCCTGAACATCAAAACATGCTGTTCTGATGGTCTAGAGAATATGGACATTCATTTGTATACAGAAACTCTTCTCTCTTGGTACAGTCAGTGCCACTGAAAAAGCCCCCCATATCCCATTTCTACTTTGTCACAGGTTACTCTCAGACATACAGACATAGAACACAACAGTGCAAGAACTTCTCAGGTATTTTGTCTCTGCTGCGGAAGTATCAAAAATACAAAGTCTGTGCTACCATTTTGGGTTCTTAAATAATCAACCATCAAAATACGAAGGTACCTTTAGCCAGGCTGTATATCCCCAGGATTACAGACAGCTACCAGACACAGTACTTCAAGTTCTAAGAAAGAACAGCGATAGCCCAGACACTCTGAAGTGCAAGTTTACTTGAGTGAAAAACATCAGTGACCTGACAAAGAAGTAACAAAACTGTCAGCAGCAGCACCTTTAGAACAGTGTTTCTTTGTGGAAGCCCAAGCCCTGTGCTCAGATACTTAGCCATCACAGTGCCAATATACTAAATCTGTTACATGTGCTGTATCGACTGAAAATAGGAGTGGAAACGTCACCTGAAAGCAGTTCCTAGGATTAGGTGCAATTTAGGAGCCCTGTGAAAAAACCCAGATAGGCCTTAACTGCCAGAATTTGCTTTAAGATAATCTGGGAAATGCTACAGCATTTTAGGGAATAGTTATTACATTTGAAAACTTGCTGAGATTTCACACACTCATTGATCCGTAGCTGCCCTCTACTCACGCCGAATCAGACATGCAACCACAGATATCGTTGACAAACAACTCATACATCATCCAAAGTGTCCCATGAGCAGAGGGCAATTCAGAGGCTGCTGTGGAATTTAGGTGCAAAAAGGCTTGTGCTGCCCAGTGGTGCTCGCACTTACAGCCATGTACCTCCTGAAGCGGAGGAAGGACAAGGACATACTTTACATCACCACACAAGGGTTGCTTCATCCATTTACCTTGAAGAACACACTCCAAGACCAGTAACGCATTTTGGAAGGCCTCTCCACCACTATAGCCTCCATTCCTTGCTCCCAAACAGGAGCCACTCTAACAGTGGTTTCTGCAACATTTCCAGCTGAAAGAACAGAAAGCTCATCTGCCTGGTTCATTTTCCATGTCAGAACAGCAGTGCCATTCTTTCCTTGAACCACATACGGGTATTTACCTGATCTTTGATGACAGCAGCATCTCTCCTCTCATTTAGGGCAGCATTACAATACCAGGAGAGGGTGCCGCCCAACCAGAAACAGAGGGTGCATCAACAAGACAGCACTAGGCACACCTATTTCAATTAACCCCCAGAACAAGGCCACCTTTAGAAGCACAACACTGTGGTGTCCAGAATTACTGGGGAGGGCCTGAAAGCACTGCAACAACTACTGCAGCAATACGCCTAAAGCTTGCATGCAGAGCCACGTAAATTCAGGGTTTTTTGCTTGCAGATGCTTCATGGGCACCAGGAGGCTGCTGTAGTGTTTGTGCAAGAGACGCTGTAACTCACCAGTGTACTTCATTTATTCAGAGACAACACTAGAAAGACATGGCAAAACCACAAGCTAACAATGGCTACTCATTGCGGTGGAGAGGCAAATCTTTAAGAAGGCTGGAAAACACGACCGTTCAAATAAGGCCGGTGGAGCTGACATACTACTGGGCTGTATGAATACATGAATGACAGCAATAATCCTGTAGCCAGGATTGCATTTCCATAGCTGAAATGTCAATCACTGCACCTGATTCTCTGTCCTCCGTAAATCTGAGGAACACACAATACAGAATAACAACCTGGAGCACAGAGACCAGCTTAGGGTAGAAAAGATACCTTAGAAAGAGAACTACTAACATTTGCTAACATGCCAAACTGCTTACTCTGTTTCAGGTTGGGAAAGGATTAACTCTTCCTTCATAATACCTGCACAAACGCAATACTGTTTAGGATATTATTTTTTTGATCTTGCCTGAAACGGACATTGTCTTTAGGAAATTAGTCGCAATCACTTATGAAGGAAACTGCTTGTTTGCATGGCTCGCCAGCTGGCACCCTTGCTCTTTCCTCTATGGCTAGTATGCAAAAAACCCAGATTTGGGGCAGAAGAATACCTGCCATATCCTGCCCCCTCTCCCCAAATGCAAGAAATAGTCAAACACTGACAATCTGACTCTTCTGGGATGGGAACAAATTATAAGTTTACACTACAGTGCGTATCTGCCTTTAGTCTAAAAGCAAGAAAAGCAAACACATCGAATAAGGAATCTCTCCAGGTACAGGAAGCAGGATCTGCAACTCGGCTCTCAGAAAAATCAACCCCAAGAACAAACTTAAGAGAATCATCTTAAAAGTTACCATTGTTAGAGTTGGTAACTCTGGAGTTGGTAACATCAGCGAAACCCTCCTCTCAGCTGGCATCACAGATAAGGAGCTGCAGCAATCCTGGCTCTAGTGGCATCTAGACCAAGAAACAAGCAGACAGATGACAACACCACAGAACTGGAGTTGCTTTGCAAAACAGCAGCACACTCATATGTGTTAAGTAGCGACCGGTCAACTAGTGCTGGACATGAACGCTTGAACGTCTAAGAAACACGTGTAAGACTGCATTTGGGGTGCCTCAGTTTTAACAGGACAGCTCGAGGACACGAATGTGAGGGTGCCTCTGAACTGCTATACTTTGCGTCCCAGCCTCTCTCCTCAGTTGGCACGGGCCAGTTGCCAGATTTGCCTGACAGCTCCCCGGCATGGCCACACGGTACCGGTACCGCCAGCACCAGGTATCTGCCACAGCTGGGAGCAGCATTGTCCCCACCCTGGGGCAGAGAGGGGGAGCGCAAAAACAACCCCCAAAAGTGCCCCATCCTGCCCCAGTGGATGCTTAAGTGCATCCACTTAAGTGCATGCTTAAGATAATATGATTCTATTTTTATAAGGAATAGATTTTTTACAAATAATTATTTTGAAATTATAATATTTGTATTATGTATATGTCTATGTATAATATCATATACATATACACATACATAGATATGTACCTACGTATCCCACCACCAAATCCACAGAGGGAAAGGGAAGGGGGTGTCAGGAGGGACCGGGATGCGGAAGAGGGGTGACATGACCCCGGGGCCCAGGACTCACCGCAGTTCCTGCTCTCTGCACTGCCAGGCACGTGGTGCAGCTCAGGCACTTCTGTCTCTGTCTGTCTGTCTGTCCCTCCCTCCCTCCCTGTGCTGCAGCCCCGCTCACCCGACTGCCTTCCACCTCAGGGCACCCACGGGTGCCTCACAGCTCGCACCCCACGAGGCCGCCCCGAGGCACAGCTCAGGGAGGCCGGAGCGGGGCCCAGGCCCAGCTGGCTGCTGCCAGGACAGGCCCGGGGGCGGCCTGGGGCTGCGGGACAGGCCTCGGGGCAGGGGCTGGGGCCGGGGCAACATGGCCGCCCGGCAGCCCCTGCCCCAGGGCTCCAGCTCCCAGCATGCCCCGGGGCGCGCCTTCCCGCCGCCCGACCCTGCGCGGGCACCGCGCCCCCAGCCCGAGCCAGCCGCCCCCCCGCAGGCCCCACGGCCGCCCCCCCGGGGCTGCGGGACCCGCCGCCACAGAGACCGAGAAGGCACCGGGAGCGCGCAGGGACAGAGACGTGGCAGAGGGAACGGGGCAGGGGGACAGCGGGGAGAGGGGCAGAGGGAAAAGGCAGCGGGGAGAGAGAAAGGGAGAGGCCGGGACGCAGAGCGGGACACAGGGCGAGGGGAGGGCGGGAAACGACCCCGAGAGACTGAGACAGAGGGGCTGTGGGTCAGGGCAAGGAGGCGCAGAAGGGCACAACAGCCGCGGCCTCCAGGGTGGAGACGCAGGAGGAGCAGAAGGGGCCGGGGAGCAGGACGGAGGCCCCGAGAGCAGCAGGGCCGGCCGAGCGGGGGATACAGGCGGGAGAGAGGGGACAGGCGGCAGCACAGAGGGGAACCAGGCGGCCAGGACGCGGCGACAGAGGAATGAGGCAGCCAGGGAGCGGGAGAGAGGTGTAGGGAAAGGAGACCATAGCAACAGGCTGTGGGACAGACAGGGAGGAGTTAGAAAATAGAGTCAGACAGAGAAAGAAAGAGAAAGGAAATAAAAGGGATGGGAATTGGGGAGAGCAAAAATAGTCATTCTGGGCAACTGCCGCATTTCTTGCTCACCTGCCAGCGACTGCATTGCCAGGATCCTCAAGAAATGTTCTGCCTGCAAAAGCCCTGCCCTGGGCCCAATCCTGCACTGTAATACTGGAGATGAGATACACACCCCAGAACTCGGGGCAGATGTGTTCTTTGTTCTTTTTTACCAAAAATACAGCAATGCTGTGAATGCCAGGCATGTTTCTGAAAGCAGCCAAGGTTACCGTGACCTGTTCCAGCAGAAAGAAGCATTTCAGAGGCGGCTGTGGGGTGCAAGAGCCAAGGAGCGGCTGGCGGGCTGCTCTGGGAAGGAAGGGCTCTGATGGCGACCTGGATAACAAACCATTGCAGGCACACCTTCGCTGAGAGGCCGCACGCTGCTCCCTTCCAGGTGCTCCTCGCCAGCCATCTCTGTGCTTCAGCACGGGTAACTGCCCGAGGGAGGAGGCGGGAATCCGCCATCGGTGCGGAGCGGCGGTGGCGGGAGGAGGGCTGCGTTCAGTGGGGAGAGCACAGCTTTGCGGGAATGCAGCGCGTCTGGGGGCCTCTTGATTTCTGCACGAAGCGTGCATCACGCAGCAACGTCGCTGGCTTAAACCAAAGCGCTTGATTCCTTCCTTAATAAACCGTGCCTCCCGGGCTGGAGGAAGAACTGTGGAAAAAATCTTAACTTTTCGTACTCGTTTCAGTTCCTCCGTCGGGCCACTGACGAGAATGAAATATTGGGGGCAGAAATTAAAATGAAACTAAGTACTCAAATTTAAGAGACGTTTGTTCATCTGGCATTTTGTTCTCAGGCCACAAACAAACCCACGAGCTTCATGACTGGCACCGCCGGCAACTGTAGAAATCCAGAGCCAAATTTTCTGCCGTACGTACCCCGTGAGTCCGATGGCTGCCGGAAAGAAATGAAATATTCTGACTATTTAAATTATAAAATTTAAATATTTTGAATCACTCGGGTTTGGGCAGGACTTTGTGCACGCTAGAATTGGCAGAAAACCCTAAAATTAGGTAGCCAAATCCGTAATTCAACCCATAACAGAAAGTCAGTGAATTCTGGGGGATGATCGGCACTCAGCCAGTGCCAGTGAAAGCATGGCACTTCCAAAATTTAACACTTTTTTTTTTTTTTTGCTACACTTTAATATTTATTTTCTCTCTAGCTATTTCCTAGCTTTGGCCATGCTCACGGCTATGATTTCAGGGGTTTGCGTAGTTTTCCCAGGTGAAAAATGTAATGAATGACTAAAATTTCCAAAATTGTCCTTGTGCCTCCCCTGGTCATTCCTTACATGTAAAATTCTTGGGCCAAATTTGAGGAACAGCTCGAGATACTCGCTTTTTTGGCAGGGCTTTCCTACCAATTGGAATATTCCGTTGCTTCCTGAGGTGTTTAAATGTCATTTTGTGGTCAGAAAGAGACTTCCATCCCCCTGCCCAGGAGCATCAGGTATTTCAGCTTTTCCTAAATTTCTGAAATCCAGTTTCAGAATGGTCTAAATTTCTGAAATCCATCTGCAGCATTTCCAAAATTTCTGAAACCCAGTTTCAGCCTTTTCTAAATTTCTTAAATCAAATTTCAACATTTCCTAAATTTCAGTCTTTCCAAAATTTCTGTAATCAAATTTCAGCATTTCCCGAACTCCTGAAATCCAATCCCTAAAATGTTCTTTTCATTCAAATAAAATAAATGACCACATAAATACGTGAAGGGATGTGACCACCCATCAAGACGATGCAATTTAAAAAAAAAACAAACTACTTCATTCACATTCTTATGGGATGTAAATTGTTGAAATCCGTGTGTTTTCACTCCCATCATTTTCTCCCGTGTGGATCCAGCCCTCCAGGAAGTTGTATTTTTTTGGTTGTTCTTTCCAAAATATGCTGCAAATTAATATTCAGTGTCGAATGATCATTTCAGAATTTTGCCAATGAAAACTTTCACCAGTTGCTTGACCAGAAATTATTTTTTCACATCATTTTACCTTTTATCAGAATATCTTCAGTTCTTCAAATCAGTTAAATTGAATAAAAGTTAATTAAAAGTGAATAATCCCCCCATCCAACCAATTAATTAATCAATCAAAAGCAATTAGTCAGTGACAGTCTCAAGTGCTTTGAGTAATTCACACACCTAAAAACTCATGTTTCTACCTATTTCTACAGTCAAATGGTTTATTCATAGGCTTGATTTTCTCTCAGCCTTACATCAAAGGAGGGAAAATTAGTCTGGATGAGTCACGCAGCCATTACGTGAATGTCATTGAAATGAATTAAATGGTGCTGAAAAGGAAAAAATTACCTCTGAAATTGAATTGTTAAATCTGAAATGGAATTTTTTTGTTGTTTTTGTAGCTTCTTTTCAATAACTCCTGATGTAACAACCATAAACCAATATTTCGTTTCCAGTTTAATGAGGAAGCACTGATGGTGCTGCTTTAGAGAGATGACAAGGCAGGAAGGGAATAACAATAACAACAGTAATTAGAAAATAATTAAAAACTAAAATAATAAATAACATTACAATTTACATTAGTTATACTAATTATTATTTAGATAATATGTAAAATATAAAAATACAGTTTATAGACTTAATTTTAATTGCTGTTGTTATTATTGTAATATGCCCACTCTCCTGTTACTTTGCAGGTTTTTGGAACAGAAAACCGACATGGGAAATAAACAGACAGTTTCAGTGGGGACTGGCACTGCTCGTCAGCCCTTTGAAATACCACACAGAAAAATATCAGAAATGGAAATAAGCAGAAACAGAAATATCAGAAATGTGGGGGGGGAAATTAGAAAATATTAGAAATTGCTGGAAGTATTAGAAGTGACTTGAGCTGAAATTTCCTTTGTGGCTTTAACAGACTTAAATGAAGAATGTTTAATTCCCGGGCGCTGCAGTGGTGAGCGCTCACCTACCGAACGCCCGCTGGTACGATTACCACGCAGTAAGTGGTGGGAAGAACACTATTATATCTATTTTTCCCAATATTCACCAGGAGTGCAGTGTGCTGGGGTGGGGGATGAATCCCCCACCTCTCTTTTACCAAAACCTGCCCCGTAGGAATTAAAAAAATAAAGATAAAAAATAAATTTAAAAATAATTTTTTAAATCTTAAAATTTTAAAAATTTTAAAATTACATCTTGGCTATTTTTTTCTTAATTTAATCAGTTTATTTTAAGAGACTCTTGTTCAACACGACCAGTAAAAAGGTGGAATAATAGCCCTAATCTGTATATTGTCTGTGTCCTGAAGCGCTTCCACATTTGCTTTTATTTGAACCCTTCAACAATATACAAGATTTCTTTTCTAAGAATGATAGAGTGGAGGAAATCGGAAGATTTAAACTATTTTTACGGCCTCAGGCTTCAAAACTCACTCCATTTATCGGGTGCAATTTATTTATATCTGCAGGATTTCAGGTTTTATCTTGAAAATATGTAGTTCTGCATTAAAAAAGGATTTCGGTGACGTCGTTAGCATTTATCTATGTATTTATAAACTTCCAGTCTAAAAAAATAGCTTAAAATGGGTCAGTCAACAAGGAGAGCAGCTTTTGTGGGGTTCTTTCTGATTTTCTTATTTTTTATTTCAATAATCGGGTGAGTATATCGGATTTAGGGAACAATTCAGGAATTTACCATCTCCTTTGGAACATGCCAACCTCCACACCCCGGGCGGTTACAGCCTCGCTCAGCAAAGCCCAGCTCACACCCCATTTTACAGGTGTGATTGAAATTGAATTTAATTTTTTGGCTTTTTAGGTGAGATATTTAATTAGTGGCCTGGCAAATAAACTGCATATTAATTAAATAGCACACTGTACTTGGAATTATCTCCCGTTTTGTGTAAATATTAGCAGTCCTGAGAAAATCCATAAATATGGCAGCACCTTAACTCCACGGGAGATCTTTTTTAATCTTTTTTTTTGTTTCCTACCTTTGACATCCTGTAAATGTACCGCTATGGCTGGGGGAAGACTGGAAACAGAGATAAATTGAGTTGTGGACAATGCCTATAATATAGAAGTGTCGAATCATGAAAGCATTGAATCACTAAGTTTGGAAAAGACCTCTAGGATCATCAACTCCAGCCGTCAGCCCAACACCACCAGGTCTCCTCAACCATGCCCTGAAATGCCACGTCTACATTTCAGGCTGCCCACCTCTCTGGGCAGCCTCTTCCAATGCCTGACCACTCTTGCAGGGAAGACGTTTTTCCCAGTATCCCATCTAAACCTCCCCTGACGCAGCTTGAAGCCATTTCCTCTTGTCTTGGGAGAAGAGACCAACCCCCACCTCACTACAGCCTCCTTTCAGGTAGTTTTAGAGAGCAATAAGGCCTCCCCTCAGCCTCCTCTTCTCCAGGCTAAACACCTCCAGTTCCTCAACCTCTCCTCATAAGACCTGCTCTCCAGACCCTGCCCCAGCCCCACTGCCCTTCTCTGGACACGCTCCAGCACCTCAAGGTCCTTCTTGTCCTGAGGAGCCCAAACCTGAGCCCAGCATTCGAGGTGGGGCCTCACCAGTGCCGAGCACAGGGGCCCCATCCCTGCCCGGCTCCTGCTGGCCACACCAGTGCTGACACAAGCCTGGGGGCTGGTGGCCTCCTTGGCCACCCGGGCACTGCTGGCTCATGCCCAGCCGGCTGTCAGCCAGCACCCCCAGGGTCTTCTCCGCCGGGCACTTCCCAGCCCCTCTGCCCCGGGCCTGGGGCGCTGCCTGGGGTTGGTGTGACCCAAGGGCAGGACCTGGCACTTGGCCTTGTTAAACCTCACACACTTGGCCTCGGCCCATCGATGCAGCCTGTGCAGGTCCCTCTGCAGAGCCTTCCTGCCCTCGAGCAGATCAACACTCACACACAAATTAGTGTTTTCTGCAAAGTTACTGAGGGTGCACTCAATCCCCTCATCCAGATCATTGATAAAGATATTAAACCAGACTCATTATTATTATAGTTGTCATTACAATTATTATTATACTTATTATTATTGTTGTTATTACAGTTATTACTATCGTTATTAAGCCATTCTTATCTCAACCTGCCGGTTTCCCTGCCTTCACCCCTCTGATGCCCGCCCGCCCCACTGATGTTGGGGTGACTGCGATGCAAGAGAGGGTTTTGGGCAGCGTGGGGCAGCCGAGCACGTCCCGTGGCTGCTCCACGCACGCAGGCATTTCTCCGCCTGTGCCACCTGTCAGGGCTGCGGCTCACAGGGGCCCGTCAGCAGCACGCCGGGCGCGGGGACGGAGCCGGTGTCGCCCCGTCCTGGCGGGCAGTGGGTCACTGCCGTGTCACAGTGGGCAGTGCCATCGCGGCCGTGTCGCTGTGGCCTCACGCTGTGGCTGTGACGTGGCCACTCAGGCCATAAAAGAGGCCACGGGGCAGTGGGTCCTGCACCCCAGAGGAGTATCTGACACAGAGATGAGCTCCCCAATGAGCATCACTGCTGAGGAGCAGCCCCAGAGCAAGAGCTGGGCCCAGAAGGGCTTCTGGGACGGGACGGAGCACCCCTTCATGATGCCCAGCATCACCGCCAAAGGTACCAGCGGCCATAGCTGTGGCAGGAACGTGGTGGCAACCAGCAGTCACGGCCTCGCGTGAGCGAGACTCAGCACTGCAGCCACCCCGGCGTTGTCTCTGGCTGTGGAGGGTGAGGCCGCTTCGCATCTGCCCAGTGCGAGGGATCGGGGTGCTGGGGGGCTGAGAGCTGGCGGATGGGGAGCGTGACCTGGTTTTCCTTTGCTTTCCAGAGCAAGCCGCCGTCTGGGACGCAGTGGCCAACCACGTTCAGGAGTGGCTCCTGCTGCACAAGGTAGTTCAAGACCCACATCATCCTTGTCCGCCCAGAGGGGTGGGGAGGCCCCACAGCTGCTGGCACTCTTCCCCTCCCCGGAAAGCAGGAAATTCACCCCAAAAGTCCCCACTGATGGCTCATGCAAGGGTGGTGTCACCTCTGGTGGGTGGTATTGTACAGCACGGCTGAGCCTGGCTGCTGGAGACCCCCCAGATGCCCTTGGGATACTCTACCATGATTCCACCATGGCGTTTTTGGAGGGGAAAAGACTCAGCAGCTCCTCCCCAAAGCTCTCTTTGCTGCCTTGGCTCATGCCTCCACACAGCAGGAGCGGGCAGGATCCACCCCAAAGCACCCGCCGTGGTCAGGGCCACCTCCAGCCTTCTCTTCTGCTGCAGGGGCTCCGAATTCCCACCCTCGGCTCCTTCGACACCATCCCCAAGCAGATCCAGGTCGGAGACAAGGCTGTAACTCTCCAGTGGCCCATGTTTCACCTGGCCAGGAATCTCGTGGTTGCCCACAGCCTAACGGACAACAAGGCCTACCTGCCCGGTGAGACGTGGGGTTAAACCCTAGCTGGCTGCACGGCCGTTGCACCCCTCCCCTGCTCTGAGATGCTTCTCTAAAGCAACTCCCCCTCTGCAGAGCACCTCAAAAATGGTTGGGTTTTTCTCTTCTGGGGCGATGCAATGACTGCAATAAGCAGCCCTTTGGAAATGCTTGCGGAAGGGCCACGGAGTGAACGTCTCTCTCGTGTGGTTTTCCAGGCAATAAGGTGCTGGAGCCCTTCAAATACGCCAAGGTGGCCACAGCCGCCTCTGTGTCCCGGCAGAAAGTGGAGGGCTGCATCCAAAGCACCACATCCCTCCTCTCACACTGCCTGGGGAAGGGGGAGACTGTTGCCCTCGTCCTGAAGGACATCGGGGTGCTCCTCATCGAAGGCACAAAGGTGCAAATGAAGTTCTACCACAACTTCCTGGAGAAGCTGTCTGGGAAGGAGAACCTGGAAAAAGCTGTTTTCAAGGTGAGTGTTTCGGTGTCTTTGTGGCACAGGTGGTCCCACGGCAGTGTCCCAGCACTCCTTGCTGTGGCACATAAGGACATGGTCATCCACTCGGGTGAGAGATGTGGCCTGACCAGCTCTCACTGCCTTGGCTCCTCTGACATCAAGTGCCTCGGCCACGCTGGGGACATCCTGTCACCTTTGGGCTCCTCCGATATCGGGTGCCTCAGCCACTCTGGGGACGTCCTGTCACCTTTGGGCTCCTCCAATATCGGGTGCCTCAGCCACTCTGGGGACATCCTGCCACCTTTGGGCTCCACCAATATTGGGTGCTTTGGCCATGCTGGAGACATCCTGCCACCTTTGGGCTTCTCCATTGCAGGTCCCTTGGCTGCTGGAAATGGTGGTGTCCTGGGAGGTCCCTGTGGCCTCACTGAGTGTCTCTGACCGTGTCATCGTCTTTCCCAAGTGAGTACGTTGGTGGCTCTAGCCACTGTTTGATGCAGATGTTCACGGCAGCATTTGCTCCTTGTGACACTACCCATGTGATGCCCACATGTGGGTGGTGGCACGATGGGGACACCAGGCAGCAACTCTCGTTGATGTCCCCAGGTCATAGTCACTCCCAGAAGGCAAATCTGATGGGAAAGACAGAGGAATTTAGGCCATGCTTTGTCCCACTTTGCTGGGTGACTCCCGCCATTTCCCAGGACTGTCCTTGGGAATGGGGCATGGTAGATGGGAAAACCACGGTAGACTCAGGAAAACAATGGCCTTTATGGTGCCAAATCTGCCTGTGAGCTGGTGATGGTGGTGAGTGGCAAGGGCTGCTGGTGCTTTGGGTCATGTCAGCATCTTCTCCTTGTTTCCAGGTTTGAAATGGAATTTGTGCCCAAACCACTGCCCAGGAGGCTCCTCAAGACCTTGAGACAAGTCCCTGGGAAAGACAAGCAGCTGAGAAGAAAGGACTTGCCACCTCTTGAGCAGGAAGGTAAAGCAGCTCCTGGCTCCTTTCCATGGGACGAGCAACCAACTTCAGTCACTGATGGGGAAATCATCGGCGCTGAGTGCCAAAAGGTGCTGACTTGCGCCAAAGCCGTTTGTCCCAACGACTCATCAGCTTCTCCAAAACGGAGCCCTGGGGTGGGATGCACCCAAGGGTACAGTGGATCCAATGGCATCTCCTCCTCCCTCAGAAACGACTCTCCAGAAGAGTCCCCATTGCTTCCTTCCTCGTTCCTAACCCTGGTGCTGATAACACAGTTGCAAAACCACATTGGAAATCGGGAACCGGGACAAGTGCCCGTGCTGGGGAGGCTGCAAGGCTGCGGCAGCAGCTGCAAGGGGAGCACAACAGCCCTCTCAGATGTTTTGGGAAGAGGTCTAACACCCCTGGGCATTAGCAGGGCTGGCAGCGTCACAGCGACGCTCTTCTGACGAGGTCTCTCCTTCCTGGGTCCAGGGAAATCTTCTGGTTCTCTTGTTCCTGCCGGTCCAAGCGTGACTAGTGAAATACCACCCTTCTGCAAGATGATGGAGATGAAGGAGAAGAAGACGAAAAGGTCTCGGGTCAGGTGAGGCTGGAGGCTCAGGGTTGGCATCTGCACAGGGACGTTTAGCCCAGAGAGGTGGTTGATGCCCCATCCCTGGAAACACTCATGGCCAGCTTGGATGGGGCTCTGAACAACAAGGTCTGGTTGAAGATGGCCCTGCTCAGGGCAGGGGGGTTGGACTAGATGACCTTTAAAAGTCCCTTCCAACCCAAATATTCTATGATTTTATGATTCCATGACTTTCTGACCCAGCAAGAGCCCATTCCCCAGCCCCAAACACTCACCATTCATTGCTGCCCAACCACGGTGAAGGCAATGCCTGGAAGGGCAGGATGGGGCTGCTGAAAGCCCCACGTTTCACAGGGCTGGATCTTCCCCAGCCCTTCAGGAGAGCCCCAGCGTGATCTCCTGAGCTGTGCATGGGACAGCCGGGTGTCAGCTGAGGGTCCTGGCTCGGGGTTTCCTCGGGTGAGCTGCCAGTGGCCGCATGAAGGGGCACGTGGCTCACGGGGGACCCAAACCCATCGCGTCCTCAGGTAGACCTCTCCAGTTGTGTCCTTCCAGGCAGAAGCTGGTGATTCCAAAGAAAAAGAAAGAAAAAGAAAGGAAAAAAAATGGATGGGAATTGGGGAGAGCAAAAATAGTCATTCTGGGCCACTGCCCCAGTTGTTGATCAATGCCCAGCACTGCATTACTGGGGGAAAAGCCCTGCCCTGGGCCCAATCCTGCACCATAATATTGGTGACGAGCATCGTCTTGCAGAGTGGCCAGGGCTGGGGTAAAAAAGCCCAGCTGGGGGGAAAAAATCACCCAGCTGTTTTTTGTTGGTTTTGCTTCAAAAAATTCCTGAGGCTTTTCACCATTGGCAATAGCATTTCACCCAGAAGGAGGTGGTCTGTGGTGGAAGTTTTGGTCTCTTACCACCTGACTAATGCAGGCTGCCTTGTGTTCTCCCTAGCCCTTCTTCTGTGAGCAAGGTCTCTCAGCTCTCCCGTATTGAGAACAAGTGCCCGCATTTCAGATGTTACCAGCCTATTTGCTCTCCAGCCTGGCAGGAGGAGGAGGAGCCATGGCCAGGCAAGCTGAAGAAGGACGGGGATGAGGCAAAGCTGGGCTCGCAAACCCTGTAGCAAAACAACCCATATCTGCAGCCAGTTTCTGAGGCAAAACCAAGGAAGACGACTGATCTCTTGGAAGCAGTCATGCTCGGTGACTTTGCCTCGTTAGATGTCTGATGAAGAGGACAAGCCTGAGAGCAATTTTTGTCTGTGCCCCGTACAGCTGAAAGTCAAGCAGTCAGCTTAGCCATGTGCATGGTGATAGTGCCCCAAATGGATACTTGCAAGGCTCTGAAATACAAACAAGCACCCTCCTACCTTATAAGCTAAGCAGCAGCACACGTGCGCCCCTGATTTCCAAGTAGTCAGTGGGTGATATCCGTAGTTCCCAACCGGCAGTAAGCAGAAAAGGCAAGCTTTTAGTATTCGTTGTTACTCCACCATATACATTTGGTTTTTTCAATCTTACCTTATAGGAATATAACAGGATATCTTGTTTGTTATAACAATCAGGGTAGAAATTAGGGACGCTGGAAACAGCAGAAAATCCTAGACCCGCTTCCACTTGCCCCAAGGCTAATTGTCGTCTTCCTTTGCAATCCCAATAAAGCCGTGTGTTTGGAGATGAGGGTGTGCTAAGGCAGCAGGAAAGGCTTAGTCTGGCCAGTCACAAGAGACTTGCTTTTCAGACTCGGCCAAAAGAAAACGGGTACGTCGAGGAAGAAGTTCCCCTCTAGCCCGTGGGGGGTTTGCTGCTGCACAGGTTGAATGTGAGCCTGCTTTCCAGCACTTTCTCCTGTGACTGTTTTTTGCAGAAAGAGAGGCTGAGGGACCAAGTGCTGCATGTACTGATGTCCTGGATGGTTGTGTTGTTTGCTGAGTCAGTCTTCCAGATCAGAGGAGCAACAGCTAAAGCCTGAAGGTTTTACAGGCAGCGTTGTCTTGGCGGGAACCTTGCGAGCGCCAGCAGACACAACCACTGCGGGCACAGGAGGAGACAAACGAGAAGAGGGCAGCTGGGGTGTCAGCTCAGCAGGTCTTGGCTGAGCTTGTTGAGTCGGTCTTGAACAGCCTTTGTGAGAGCGACTGTTCTTATGACCCCGCTGAGAGAGGTTTGGGGTTTTTTTTTCTTTTTATTCTTCTTGTTCGTACGTGAATGTACCGTAGTAATGTTACCTCAAATGGGTATCTTCTTCTTGGATGAAATGGAATAGGGCAGCAGTTAGTAGTGTTATCCTGAAAAGCGGGTTGGTTTGTTTGCTTCACCCATCTTTGTGCAAAAATGAATTAAATAAAATACCTCCAGACTGTGTGTAGGTTGGCGTTTTGCACCCTGGGTGAAGGAACCTGCCTTTTTTGGATAACAGTAGTAGTTAAGAAAGAATCACAGTCAGAAGTGGAAACTAACACCTGAGAATTTTAACAAGGTAGTACATAATGCTTAGGCCAGAGAAGAGGCTATTGTTACCTCACACGTGTATATTTCTGTTTATTATCCTTGGATGATACAGAACAGCGCAGGAGAGATTTGCAGTTAAGAAAGAATCATAGTTGGGAGCAGAAAGCAACACCTGAGAACTCGAACACCTCAGTCAGTGAGGGGTCCCAGCCGGCTCCTGCTGCCTTCCAGCAGCACCTCAGGCCTGTGGGGCTCGCCTGCCTGGAACGTGGGTGCCACCGTCTCGTCGAGGGCACCCCAGGCACAGTGCGAGGAGGGGGCTGGAGCCCAGGGCTCATGGCGGGAGGTGCAGGGCGGTCCCTGCGGCCCAGGGGCAGCCTTTCTCCTGGGCCAGCAACGCAGCAGGTGGGAGCGAGCCCCAGGAAAGGGGCCCTCAGCCCCCACCGCCCTCCTCCCGCTCCCACATCTGGCCATCTCTGAGGCCACAGACCCCCGCGCCCAAACCCCCCATATTTGGCCACACGCGTCGCCCACAGGCACAATCGACATCACAATGGCCTCCTGCTGCCAAGAGCCACCTTGCTGTCGCTCAGGCCCTATAAAAGCAGGGCCCTGCAGCTGGCCCACACCGCGCCGGGCTCTCAGGCCCTCGCGTGCCCGGTGTGCGGGAAGGGAGAGGAGCCGGAGCAGCAAGGCCGAGGGCTGCCCGCCTCTGCGCGCACGCCACGGAGCCCCTCCCCGCACCCGCGCAGGAGGAAGGCCTGTCCCGGGAGGAGGAACAACACCAGCCCCCGCGGCGTGAGCGCCATCGACCCCGCACCTCCGATGGACACCGTGCAGCGCGTGTCTCCGGAGCCCCCAGGGAACACCGTGGGGCCTGCGCAAGCCTGCCTGCCTGCCAGGGAGCGGCCGCAGCGACAAGGCGAGTAACTGCCCTGAAAGTGACGCGTCGGGACCTAAAACTGAGGCTTTGAGTGGTAAAAGACGGGCCTGGGCCATGAACATAGAGGGTTTGACACCAAAAAATGAGGCCATAATCCTTGAAGGAGGGGTTTAGGAGCTGAACGTGAGCTGGCTCCGGTCCGTTTTTTGCCGCGGCGGCCCATTCTGGGGTGCCGGAGCTGGTCCGTTTTTTGCCGCGGCGGCCCATTCCCGGCTGCCGGGTCCGGTCCTTTTTTTGCCGCGGCGGCCCATTCCGGGGTGCCGGACCAGGTCCGTTTTTTGCCGCGGCGGCCCATTCCGGGGTGCCGGAGCCGGTCGGTTCTCTGCCGCGGCGGCCCATTCCGGGGCGCCGGGGCCAATCCGTTTTTTGCCGCGGCGGCCCATTCCGGGGTGCCGGCGCCGGTCCGTTTTTTGCCGCGGCGGCCCATTCCGGGGTGCCGGCTCCGGTCCGTTTTTTGCCGCAGCGGCCCATTCCGGGGTGCCGGAGCTGGTCCGTTTTTTGCCGCGACGGCCCATTCCGGGGTGCCGGAGCCGGTCCGTTTTTTGCCGCGGCGGCCCATTCCGGGGTGCCGGACCAGGTCCGTTTTTTGCCGCGGCGACCCATTCCGGGGTGCCGGAGCCGGTCCGTTTTTTGCCGTGGCGGCCCATTCCGGGGTGCCGGGGCCGGACCGTTTTTTGCCGCTGCGGCCCATTCCGGGGTGCCGGAGCCGGTCCGTATTTTGCCGTGGCGGCCCATTCCGGGGTGCCGGAGCCGGTCCGTTTTTTGCCGCGGCGGCCCATTCCAGGGTGCTGGAGCCGGACCGTTTTTTGCCGCTGCGGCCCATTCCGGGGTGCCGGGGCCGGACCGTTTTTTGCCGCGGCGGCCCATTCCGGGGTGCCGGCTCCGGTCCGTTTTTTGCCGCGGCAGACGATTCCGGGGTGCCGGCTCCGGTCCGTTTTCTGCCGCGGCGGCCCATTCTGGGGTGCCGACTCCGGTCCGTTTTTTGCCGCGGCGGCCCATTCCGGGGTGCCGGGGCCAGTCTGTTTTTTGCCGCGGCGGCCCATTCCGGGGTGCCGGCGCCGGTCCGTTTTTTGCCGCGGTGGCCCATTCCGGGGTGCCGGCTCCGGTCTGTTTTTTGCCGCGGCGGCCCATTCCGGGGTGCCGGCTCCGATCCGTTTTTTGCCGCGGCGAACCATTCCGGGCTGCTGGAGCCGGACCGTTTTTTGCTGCGGCGGCCCATTCCGGGGTGCCGGCTCCGGACCGTTTTTTGCTGCGTCGGACCATTCCGGGGTGCCGGAGCCGGACCGTTTTTTGCCACGTCGGACCATTCCGGGGTGCTGGAGCCGGACCGTTTTTTGCCGCGGCGGCCCATTCCGGGGTGCCGGAGCCGGTCCTTTTTTTGCCGTGGCGGCCCATTCCGGGGTGCCGGCGCCGGTCCGTTTTTTGCCGCGGCGGCCCATTCCGGGGTGCCGGCTCCGGTCTGTTTTTTGCCGCGGTGGCCCATTCCGGGGTGCCGGCTCCGATCCGTTTTTTGCCGCGGCGGCCCATTCCGGGGTGCCGGCTCGGGTCCGTTTTTTGCCGCGGCGGCTCATTCCGTGGTGCCGGCTCCGGTCCGTTTTTTGCCGCGGCAGACGATTCCGGGGTGCCGGCTAGGGTCTGTTTTTTGCCGTGGCGGCCCATTCCGGGGTGCCGGAGCTGGTCCATTTTTTGCCGCGGCGGCCCATTCCGGGGTGCCGGCTCCGGTCCGTTTTTTGCCGCGGCGGCCCATTCCGGGGTGCCGACTCTGGTCCGTTTTTTGCCGCGGCGGCCCATTTCGGGGTGCCGGACCCGGTCCGTTTTTTGCCGCGGCGGACCATTTCGGGGTGCCGGCGCCAGTCCGTTTTCTGCCGCGGCGGCCCATTCCGGGGTGCCGGCTCCGGTCCGTTTTTTGCTGCCTCGGACCATTCAGGGGTGCTGGAGCCGGACCGTTTTTTGCTGCGGCGGCCCATTCCGGGGTGCTGGAACCGGACCGTTTTTTGCCGCGGCGGCCCATTCCGGGGTGCCGGCTGCGGTTTGGTTTTTGCCGCGGCGGCCCATTCCGGGGTGTCGGCTCTGGACCGTTTTTTGCTGCATCGGACCATTCCGGGGTGCTGGAGCCGGACCGTTTTTTGCCGTGGCGGCCCATTCCGGGGTGCCGGCTCCGGTCCGTTTTTTGCCGCGGCGGCCCATTCCGGGGTGCCGGCGCCGGTCCGTTTTTTGCCGCGGCGGCCCATTCCGGGGTGCCGCACCATGTCCGTCTTTTGCCGCGGCGGCCCATTCCGGGGTGCCGGAGCCGGTCCGTTTTTTGCCGCGGCGGCTCATTCCGAGTACAGGCTCTGGTCTGTATTTTGCCGTGGCGGCCCATTCCGGGGTGCCGGAGGCGGTCCGTTTTTTGCCGTGGCGGCCCATTCCGGGGTGCCGGCTCGGGTCTGTTTTTTGGCGCGGCGGCCCATTCCGGGGTGCCGTCTCGTGTCCTTTTTTTGCCGCGGCAGAAGATTCCGCGGTGCCGGCTCGGGTCCTTTTTTTGCCGCGGCGGCCCATTCCGGGGTGCCGGACCAGGTCCGTTTTTTGCCGCGGCGGCCCATTCCGGGGTGCCGGAGCCGGTCGGTTCTCTGCCGCGGCGGCCCATTCCGGGGCGCCGGGGCCAATCCGTTTTTTGCCGCGGCGGCCCATTCCGGGGTGCCGGCGCCGGTCCGTTTTTTGCCGCGACGGCCCATTCCGGGGTGCCGGAGCCGGTCCGTTTTTTGCCGCGGCGGCCCATTCCGGGGTGCCGGACCAGGTCCGTTTTTTGCCGCGGCGACCCATTCCGGGGTGCCGGAGCCGGTCCGTTTTTTGCCGTGGCGGCCCATTCCGGGGTGCCGGGGCCGGACCGTTTTTTGCCGCTGCGGCCCATTCCGGGGTGCCGGAGCCGGTCCGTATTTTGCCGTGGCGGCCCATTCCGGGGTGCCGGAGCCGGTCCGTTTTTTGCCGCGGCGGCCCATTCCAGGGTGCTGGAGCCGGACCGTTTTTTGCCGCTGCGGCCCATTCCGGGGTGCCGGGGCCGGACCGTTTTTTGCCGCGGCGGCCCATTCCGGGGTGCCGGCTCCGGTCCGTTTTTTGCCGCGGCGGCCCATTCCGGGGTGCCGGGGCCAGTCTGTTTTTTGCCGCGGCGGCCCATTCCGGGGTGCCGGCGCCGGTCCGTTTTTTGCCGCGGTGGCCCATTCCGGGGTGCCGGCTCCGGTCTGTTTTTTGCCGCGGCGGCCCATTCCGGGGTGCCGGCTCCGATCCGTTTTTTGCCGCGGCGAACCATTCCGGACTGCTGGAGCCGGACCGTTTTTTGCTGCGGCGGCCCATTCCGGGGTGCCGGCTCCGGACCGTTTTTTGCTGCGGCGGCCCATTCCGGGGTGCCGGAGCCGGACCGTTTTTTGCCACGTCGGACCATTCCGGGGTGCTGGAGCCGGACCGTTTTTTGCCGCGGCGGCCCATTCCGGGGTGCCGGAGCCGGTCCTTTTTTTGCCGTGGCGGCCCATTCCGGGGTGCCGTCGCCGGTCCGTTTTTTGCCGCGGCGGCCCATTCCGGGGTGCCGGCTCCGGTCTGTTTTTTGCCGCGGTGGCCCATTCCGGGGTGCCGGCTCCGATCCGTTTTTTGCCGCGGCGGCCCATTCCGGGGTGCCGGCTCGGGTCCGTTTTTTGCCGCGGCGGCTCATTCCGTGGTGCCGGCGCCGGTCCGTTTTTTGCCGCGGCAGACGATTCCGGGGTGCCGGCTAGGGTCTGTTTTTTGCCGTGGCGGCCCATTCCGGGGTGCCGGAGCTGGTCCGTTTTTTGCCGCGGCGGCCCATTCCGGGGTGCCGGCTCCGGTCCGTTTTTTGCCGCGGCGGCCCATTCCGGGGTGCCGACTCCGGTCCGTTTTTTGCCGCGGCGGCCCATTTCGGGGTGCCGGACCCGGTCCGTTTTTTGCCGCGGCGGACCATTTCGGGGTGCCGGCGCCAGTCCGTTTTCTGCCGCGGCGGCCCATTCCGGGGTGCCGGCTCCGGTCCGTTTTTTGCTGCCTCGGACCATTCAGGGGTGCTGGAGCCGGACCGTTTTTTGCTGCGGCGGCCCATTCCGGGGTGCTGGAACCGGACCGTTTTTTGCCGCGGCGGCCCATTCCGGGGTGCCGGCTGCGGTTTGGTTTTTGCCGCGGCGGCCCATTCCGGGGTGTCGGCTCTGGACCGTTTTTTGCTGCATCGGACCATTCCGGGGTGCTGGAGCCGGACCGTTTTTTGCCGTGGCGGCCCATTCCGGGGTGCCGGCTCCGGTCCGTTTTTTGCCGCGGCGGCCCATTCCGGGGTGCCGGCGCCGGTCCGTTTTTTGCCGCGGCGGCCCATTCCGGGGTGCCGCACCATGTCCGTCTTTTGCCGCGGCGGCCCATTCCGGGGTGCCGGAGCCGGTCCGTTTTTTGCCGCGGCGGCTCATTCCGAGTACAGGCTCTGGTCTGTATTTTGCCGTGGCGGCCCATTCCGGGGTGCCGGAGGCGGTCCGTTTTTTGCCGTGGCGGCCCATTCCGGGGTGCCGGCTCGGGTCTGTTTTTTGGCGCGGCGGCCCATTCCGGGGTGCCGTCTCGTGTCCTTTTTTTGCCGCGGCAGAAGATTCCGCGGTGCCGGCTCGGGTCCTTTTTTTGCCGCGGCGGCCCATTCCGGGGTGCCGGACCAGGTCCGTTTTTTGCCGCGGCGGCCCATTCCGGGGTGCCGGAGCCGGTCGGTTCTCTGCCGCGGCGGCCCATTCCGGGGCGCCGGGGCCAATCCGTTTTTTGCCGCGGCGGCCCATTCCGGGGTGCCGGCGCCGGTCCGTTTTTTGCCACGGCGGCCCATTCCGGGGTGCCGGCTCCGGTCCGTTTTTTGCCGCAGCGGCCCATTCCGGGGTGCCGGAGCTGGTCCGTTTTTTGCCGCGACGGCCCATTCCGGGGTGCCGGCGCCGGTCCGTTTTTTGCCGCGGCGGCCCATTCCGGGGTGCCGGAGCTGGTCCGTTTTTTGCCGCGACGGCCCATTCCGGGGTGCCGGCTCCGGTCCGTTTTTTGCCGCAGCGGCCCATTCCGGGGTGCCGGAGCTGGTCCGTTTTTTGCCGCGACGGCCCATTCCGGGGTGCCGGCTCCGGTCCGTTTTTTGCCGCGGCGACCCATTCCGGGGTGCCGGAGCCGGTCCGTTTTTTGCCGCGGCGGCCCATTCCGGGGTGCCGGCGCCGGTCTGTTTTTGCCGCGGCGGCCCATTCCGGGGTGCCGGGGCAGGTACTTTTTTTGCCGCGGCGGCCCATTCCGGGGTGCCGGACCCGGTCCGTTTTTTGCCGCGGCGGCCCATTCCGGGGTGCCGGCTCCGGTCCGTTTTTTGCCGCGGCGGCCCATTCCGGGGTGCCGGCTCCGGTCCGTTTTTTGCCGCGGCGGCCCATTCCGGGGTGCCAGGGCCGGTCCGTTTTTTGCCGCGGCGGCCCATTCCGGGGTGCCGGAGCCGGTCCGTTTTTTGCCGCGGCGGCCCATTCCGGGGTGCCAGAGCCGGTCCGTTTTTTGCCGCGGTGGCCCTTTCCGGGGTGCCGGAGCCGGTCCGTTTTTTGCCGCGGCGGCCCATTCTGGGGTGCCGGCTCCAGTCCGTTTTTTGCCGCGGCGGCCCATTCCGGGGTGCCGGCGCCGGTCCATTTTTTGGCGCGGCGGCCCTTTCCGGGGTGCCGGAGCCGGACCGTTTTTTGCCGCGGCGGCCCATTCCGGGGTGCCGGAGCCGGTCCGTTTTTTGCCGTGGCGGCCCATTCCGGGGTGCCGGAGCCGGTCCTTTTTTTGCCGCTGCGGCCCATTCCAGGGTGCCGGGCCTGGTCCGTTTTTTGCCGCGGCGGCCCATTCCGGGGTTCCGGCTCCGGTCTGTTTTTTGCCGCGGCGGCCCATTCCGGGGTGCCGGGGCCGGTACTTTTTTTGCCGCGGCGGCCCATTCTGGGGTGCCGCACCAGGTCCATTTTTTGCCGTGGCGGCCCATTCCGGGGTTCCGGCTCCGGTCCGTTTTTTGCCGCGGCCGCCCATTCCGGGATGCCGGCTCCGGTCCGTTTTTTGCCGCGGCGGCCCATTCCGGGGTGCCGGAGCCGGTCCGTTTTTTGCCGCGGCGGCCCATTCCGGGGTGCCGGAGCCGGTACGTTTTTTGCCGCGGCGGCCCATTCCGGGGTGCCGGCGCCGGTCCGTTTTTTGCCGCGGCGGCCCATTCCGGGGTGCCGGCGCCGGTCTGTTTTTTGCCGCGGCGGCCCATTCCGGGGTGCCGGCGCCAGTCCGTTTTTTGCCGCGGCAGCCCGTTTAGGAGTGCAGGCTCCGGTCTGTTTTTTGCCGCGGCGGCCCATTCCGGGATGCAGGCTCGGGTCTGTTTTTTGCCGCGGCGGCCCATTCCGGAGTACAGGCTCTGGTCCGTTTTTTGCCGCGGCAGAAGATTCTGGGGTGCCGGCTCCGGTCCGTTTTTTGCCGCGGCGGCCCATTCCGGGGTGCCGGCTCCGGTCCGTTTTTTGCCGCGGCAGAAGATTCCAGGGTGCCGGCTCGGGTCCGTTTTTTGCCGCGGCGGCCCATTCCGGGGTGCCGGAGCCGGTCTGTTTTTTGCCGCGGCGGCCCATTCCGGGGTGCCGGAGCCGGTCCGTTTTTTGCCGCGGCGGCCCATTCCGGGGTGCCGGCTCCGGTCCGTTTTTTGCCGCGGCGGCCCATTCCGGGGTGCCGGACCAGGTCCGTTTTTTGCCGCAGCGGCCCATTCCGGGGTGCCGGCTCCGGTCCGTTCTCTGCCGCGGCGGCCCATTCCGGGGTGCCGGGGCCGATCCGTTTTTTGCCGCGGCGGCCCATTCCGGGGTGCCGGGGCCGGTCCGTTTTTTGCCGCGGCGGCCCATTCCGGGGTGCCGGCGCCGGTCCGTTTTTTGCCGCGGCGGCCCATTCCGGGGTGCCGGGGCCGGTCCGTTTTTTGCCGCGGCGGCCCATTCCGGGGTGCCGGGGCCGGTCCGTTTTTTGCCGCGGCGGCCCGTTTAGGAGTGCATCCTCCGGTCCGTTTTTTGCCGCGGCGGCCCATTCCGGGGTGCCGGGGCCGGTACTTTTTTTGCCGCGGCGGCCCATTCCGGGGTGCCGGCTCGGGTCCGTTTTTTGCCGCGGCGGCCCATTCCGGGGTGCCGGCTCGGGTCCGTTTTTTGCCGCGGCGGCCCATTCCGGGGTGCCGGAGCCGGTACGTTTTTTGCCGCGGCGGCCCATTCCGGGTGCCGGAGCCGGTCCGTTTTTTGCCGTGGCGGCCCATTCCGGGGTGCCGGAGCCGGTCCGTTTTTTGCCGCGGCGGCCCATTCCGGGGTGCCGGCACCGGTCCGTTTTTTGCCGTGGCGGCCCATTCCGGGGTGCCGGAGCCGGTCCGTTTTTTGCCGCAGCGGCCCATTCCGGGGTGCCGGCGCCGGTCTGGTTTTTGCCGCGGCGGCCCATTCCGGGGTGCCGGCGCCGGTCCTTTTATTGCCGCGGCGGCCCATTCCGGGGTGCCGGCGCCAGTCCGTTTTTTGCCGCGGCGGCCCATTCCGGGGTGCCGGCTCGGGTCCGTTTTTTGCCGCGGCGGCCCATTCCGGGGTGCCGGAGCTGGTCCGTTTTTTGCCGCGGCGGCCCATTCCGGGGTGCCGGAGCCGGTCCGTTTTTTGCCGCGGCGGCCCATTCCGGGTGCCGGAGCCGGTCCGTTTTTTGCCGTGGCGGCCCATTCCGGGGTGCCGGCTCCGGTCCGTTTTTTGCCGCGGCGGCCCATTCCGGGGTGCCGGCACCGGTCCGTTTTTTGCCGTGGCGGCCCATTCCGGGGTGCCGGAGCCGGTCCGTTTTTTGCCGCAGCGGCCCATTCCGGGGTGCCGGCGCCGGTCTGGTTTTTGCCGCGGCGGCCCATTCCGGGGTGCCGGCGCCGGTCCTTTTATTGCCGCGGCGGCCCATTCCGGGGTGCCGGCGCCAGTCCGTTTTTTGCCGCGGCGGCCCATTCCGGGGTGCCGGGGCCGGTCCGTTTTTTGCCGCGGCGGCCCATTCCGGGGTGCCGGGGCCGGTCCGTTTTTTGCCGCAGCGGCCCATTCCGGGGTGCCGGCGCCGGTCTGGTTTTTGCCGCGGCGGCCCATTCCGGGGTGCCGGCGCCGGTCCTTTTATTGCCGCGGCGGCCCATTCCGGGGTGCCGGCGCCAGTCCGTTTTTTGCCGCGGCGGCCCATTCCGGGGTGCCGGCTCGGGTCCGTTTTTTGCCGCGGCGGCCCATTCCGGGGTGCCGGAGCTGGTCCGTTTTTTGCCGCGGCGGCCCATTCCGGGGTGCCGGAGCCGGTCCGTTTTTTGCCGCGGCGGCCCATTCCGGGTGCCGGAGCCGGTCCGTTTTTTGCCGTGGCGGCCCATTCCGGGGTGCCGGCTCCGGTCCGTTTTTTGCCGCGGCGGCCCATTCCGGGGTGCCGGCACCGGTCCGTTTTTTGCCGTGGCGGCCCATTCCGGGGTGCCGGAGCCGGTCCGTTTTTTGCCGCAGCGGCCCATTCCGGGGTGCCGGCGCCGGTCTGGTTTTTGCCGCGGCGGCCCATTCCGGGGTGCCGGCGCCGGTCCTTTTATTGCCGCGGCGGCCCATTCCGGGGTGCCGGCGCCAGTCCGTTTTTTGCCGCGGCGGCCCATTCCGGGGTGCCGGGGCCGGTCCGTTTTTTGCCGCGGCGGCCCATTCCGGGGTGCCGGTTCCGGTCCGTTTTTTGCCGCGGCGGCCCATTCCGGGGTGCCGGCGCCGGTCCGTTTTTTGCCACGGCGGCCCATTCCGGGGTGCAGGCTCCGGTCCGTTTTTTGCCGCGGCGGCCCATTCCGGGGTGCCGGCTCCGGTCCGTTTTTTGCCGCGGCGGCCCATTCCGGGGTGCCGGCTCGGGTCCGTTTTTTGCCGCGGCTGCCCATTCCGGGGTGCCGGCTCCGGTCCGTTTTTTGCCGCGGCGGCCCATTCCGGGGTGCAGGCTCCGGTCCGTTTTTTGCCGCGGCGGCCCATTCCGGGGTGCCGGCTCGGGTCCGTTTTTTGCCGCGGCGGCTCATTCCGTGGTGCCGGCTCCGATCCGTTTTTTGCCGCGGAGGCCCATTCCGGGGTGCCGGCTCCGGTCCATTTTTTGCCGCGGCGGCCCATTCCGGGGTGCCGGCGCCGGTCCGTTTATTGCCGCGGCAGCCCATTCCGGGGTGCCCGGGCCGGTCCGTTTTTTGCCGCGGCGGCCCATTCCGGTGTGCCGGCTCCAGTCCGTTTTTTTGCCGCGGCGGCCCATTCCGGGGTGCCGGCTCTGGTCCGTTTTTTGCCGCGGCGGCCCATTCCGGGGTACCGGAGCCGGTCCATCTTTTGCCGCGCCGGCCCATTCCGGGGTGCCGGCTCGGGTCCGTTTTTTGCCGCGGCGGTCCATTCCGGGGTGCCGGCTCCGGTCCGTTTTTTGCCGCGGCGGCCCATTCCGGGATGCCGCACCAGGTCCGTGTTTTGCCGCGGCGGCCCATTCTGGGGTGCCGGCTCCGGTCCGTTTTTTGCCGCGGCGGCCCATTCCGGGGTGCCGTCTCGTGTCCGTTTTTTGCCGCGGCGGCCCATTCCGGGATGCCGGCTCCGGTCCGTTTTTTGCCGCGGCAGAAGATTCCGGGGTGCCGGCTCGGGTCCGTTTTTTGCCGCGGCGGCCCATTCTGGGGTGCCAAACCAGGTCCGTTCTCTGCCGCGGCGGCCCATTCCGGGGTGCCGGGGCCGATCCGTATTTTGCCGCGGCGGCCCATTCCGGGGTGCCGGCGCCGGTCCGTTTTTTGCCACGGCGGCTCATTCCGGGGTGCCGGGGCCGGTCCGTTTATTGCCGCGGCGGCTCATTCCGGGGTGCCGGGGCCGGTCCGTTTTTTGCCGCGGCGGCCCATTCCGGGGTGCCGGCTCCGGTCCGTTTTTTGCCGTGGCGGCCCATTCCGGGGTGCCGGAGCCGGTCCGTTTTTTGCCGCGGCGGCCCATTCCGGGGTGCCGGCGCCGGTCTGTTTTTTGCCGCGGCGGCCCATTCCGGGGTGCCGGCGCCGGTCCTTTTATTGCCGCGGCGGCCCATTCCGGGGTGCCGGCTCTGGTCCGGTTTTTGCCGCGGCGGCCCGTTTAGGAGTGCAGGCTCCGGTCTGTTTTTTGCCGCGGCGACCCATTCCGGGGTGCCGGAGCCGGTCCGTTTTTTGCCGCGGCGGCCCATTCCGGGGTGCTGGAGCGGGACCGTTTTCTCCCGCGGCGGCCCATTCCGTGGTGCCGGCGCCGGTCCGTTTTTTGCCGCGGCGGCCCGTTTAGGAGTGCAGGCTCGGGTCCGTTTTTTGCCACGGCGGACCATTCCGGGGTGCCGGGGCCGGTCCGTTTTTTGCCGCGGCGGCCCATTCCGGGGTGCCGGGGCCGGTCCGTTTTTTGCCGCGGTGGCCCATTCCTGGGTGTCGGGGCCGGTCTGTTTTTTGCCGCGGCGGCCCATTCCGGGGTGTCGGGGCCGGTCTGTTTTTTGCCGCGGCGGCCCATTCCGGGGTGCCGGAGCCGGTCCGTTTTTTGCCGTGGCGGCCCATTCCGTGGTGCCGGGGCTGGTCCGTTTTTTGCCGCGGCGGCCCATTCCCGGGTGCCGGCTCCGGTCCGTTTTTTGCCGCGACGGCCCATTCCGGGGTGCCGCACCAGGTCCGTTTTTTGGCGTGGGGGCCCATTCCGGGGTGCCGGTTCCGGTCCGTTTTTTGCCGCGGCGGCCCATTCCGGGGTGCCGGAGCTGGTCTGTTTTTTGCCGCGGCGGCCCATTCCGGGGTGCCGGCGCCGGTCCGTTTTTTGCCGCGGCGGCCCATTCCGGGGTGCCGGCTCGGGTCCGTTTTTTGCCGCGGCGGCCCATTCCAGGGTGCCGGACCAGGTCCCTCTTTTGCCGCGGCGGCCCATTCCGGGGTGCCGGCTCCGGTCTGTTTTTTGCCGCGGCGGCCCATTCCGGGGTGCCGGGGCCGGTCTGTTTTTTGCCGCGGCGGCCCATTCCGGGGTGCCAGCTCCGGTCCGTTTTTTGCCGCGGCGGCCCATTCCGGGGTGCCGGAGCCGGTCCGTTTTTTGCCGCGGCGGCCCATTCCGGGGTGCCGGCTCCGCTCCATTTTTTGCCGCAGCGGCCCATTCCGGGGTGCCGGCTCCGCTCCATTTTTTGCCGCGGCGGCCCATTCCGGGGTGCCGGCGCCGGTCCGTTTATTGCCGCGGCAGCCCATTCCGGGGTGCCCGGGCCGGTCCGTTTTTTGCCGCGGCGGCCCATTCCGGTGTGCCGGCTCCAGTCCGTTTTTTGCCGCGGCGGCCCATTCCGGGGTGCCGGCTCTGGTCCGTTTTTTGCCGCGGCGGCCCATTCCGGGGTACCGGAGCCGGTCCATCTTTTGCCGCGCCGGCCCATTCCGGGGTGCCGGCTCGGGTCCGTTTTTTGCCGCGGCGGTCCATTCCGGGGTGCCGGCTCCGGTCCGTTTTTTGCCGCGGCGGCCCATTCCGGGATGCCGCACCAGGTCCGTGTTTTGCCGCGGCGGCCCATTCTGGGGTGCCGGCTCCGGTCCGTTTTTTGCCGCGGCGGCCCATTCCGGGGTGCCGTCTCGTGTCCGTTTTTTGCCGCGGCGGCCCATTCCGGGATGCCGGCTCCGGTCCGTTTTTTGCCGCGGCAGAAGATTCCGGGGTGCCGGCTCGGGTCCGTTTTTTGCCGCGGCGGCCCATTCTGGGGTGCCAAACCAGGTCCGTTCTCTGCCGCGGCGGCCCATTCCGGGGTGCCGGGGCCGATCCGTATTTTGCCGCGGCGGCCCATTCCGGGGTGCCGGCGCCGGTCCGTTTTTTGCCACGGCGGCGCATTCCGGGGTGCCGGGGCCGGTCCGTTTATTGCCGCGGCGGCTCATTCCGGGGTGCCGGGGCCGGTCCGTTTTTTGCCGCGGCGGCCCATTCCGGGGTGCCGGCTCCGGTCCGTTTTTTGCCGTGGCGGCCCATTCCGGGGTGCCGGAGCCGGTCCGTTTTTTGCCGCGGCGGCCCATTCCGGGGTGCCGGCGCCGGTCTGTTTTTTGCCGCGGCGGCCCATTCCGGGGTGCCGGCGCCGGTCCTTTTATTGCCGCGGCGGCCCATTCCGGGGTGCCGGCTCTGGTCCGGTTTTTGCCGCGGCGGCCCGTTTAGGAGTGCAGGCTCCGGTCTGTTTTTTGCCGCGGCGACCCATTCCGGGGTGCCGGAGCCGGTCCGTTTTTTGCCGCGGCGGCCCATTCCGGGGTGCTGGAGCGGGACCGTTTTCTCCCGCGGCGGCCCATTCCGTGGTGCCGGCGCCGGTCCGTTTTTTGCCGCGGCGGCCCGTTTAGGAGTGCAGGCTCGGGTCCGTTTTTTGCCACGGCGGACCATTCCGGGGTGCCGGGGCCGGTCCGTTTTTTGCCGCGGCGGCCCATTCCGGGGTGCCGGGGCCGGTCCGTTTTTTGCCGCGGTGGCCCATTCCGGGGTGCCGGTTCCGGTCCTTTTATTGCCGCGGCGGCCCATTCCGGGGTGTCGGGGCCGGTCTGTTTTTTGCCGCGGCGGCCCATTCCGGGGTGCCGGAGCCGGTCCGTTTTTTGCCGTGGCGGCCCATTCCGTGGTGCCGGGGCTGGTCCGTTTTTTGCCGCGGCAGCCCATTCCCGGGTGCCGGCTCCGGTCCGTTTTTTGCCGCGACGGCCCATTCCGGGGTGCCGCACCAGGTCCGTTTTTTGGCGTGGGGGCCCATTCCGGGGTGCCGGTTCCGGTCCGTTTTTTGCCGCGGCGGCCCATTCCGGGGTGCCGGAGCCGGTCTGTTTTTTGCCGCGGCGGCCCATTCCGGGGTGCCGGCGCCGGTCCGTTTTTTGCCGCGGCGGCCCATTCCGGGGTGCCGGCTCCGGTCCGTTTTTTGCCGCGGCGGCCCATTCCAGGGTGCCGGACCAGGTCCCTCTTTTGCCGCGGCGGCCCATTCCGGGGTGCCGGCTCCGGTCTGTTTTTTGCCGCGGCGGCCCATTCCGGGGTGCCGGGGCCGGTCTGTTTTTTGCCGCGGCGGCCCATTCCGGGGTGCCAGCTCCGGTCCGTTTTTTGCCGCGGCGGCCCATTCCGGGGTGCCGGCTCCGGTCCGTTTTTTGCCGCGGCGGCCCATTCCGGGGTGCCGGCTCCGCTCCATTTTTTGCCGCAGCGGCCCATTCCGGGGTGCCGGCTCCGGTCCGTTTTTTTGCCGCGGCGGCCCATTCCGGGGTGCCGGCGCCGGTCCGTTTATTGCCGCGGCAGCCCATTCCGGGGTGCCGGAGCCGGACCGTTTTTTGCCGCGGCGGCCCATTCCGGGGTGCCGGCTCCGGTCCGTTTTTTGCCGCGGCGGCCCATTCCGGGGTGCCGGAGCCGGACCGTTTTTTGCCGCGGCGGCCCATTCCGGGGTGCCGGCTCTGGTCCGTTTTTTGCCGCGGCGGCCCATTCCGGGGTACCGGAGCCGGTCCATCTTTTGCCGCGGCGGCCCATTCCGGGGTGCCGGCTCGGGTCCGTTTTTTGCCGCGGCGGCCCATTCCGGGGTGCCGTCTCGTATCCGTTTTTTGACACGGCAGCCCATTCCGGGATGCCGCACCAGGTCCGTTTTTTGGCGTGGCGGCCCATTCCGGGGTGCCGGCTCGGGTCCGTTTTTTGCCGCGGCGGCCCATTCCGGGGTGCCGGCACTGGTCCGTTTTTTGCCGCGGCGGCCCATTCCGGGGTGCCGGGGCTGGTCCGTTTTTTGCCGTGGCGGCCCATTCCGGGGTGCCGGAGCCGGTCCGTTTTTTGCCGCGGCGGCCCATTCCGTGGTGCCGGAGCCGGTCCGTTTTTTGCCGCGGCGGCCCATTCCGGGGTGCCGGAGCCGGTCCGTTTTTTGCCGCGGCGGCCCATTCCGGGGGTGCCGGCTCCGGTCTGTTTTTTGCCGCGACGGCCCATTCCGGGGTGCCGGCGCCGGTCCGTTTTTTGCCGCGGTGGCCCATTCCGGGGTGCCGGCGCCGGTCCTTTTATTGCCGCGGCGGCCCATTCCGGGGTGCCGGGGCCGGTCTGTTTTTTGCCGCGGCAGCCCATTCCGGGGTGCCTGGGCTGGTCCGTTTTTTGCCGCGGCGGCCCATTCCGGGGTGCCGGCTCGGGTCCGTTTTTTGCCGCGGCGGCCCATTCCGGGGTGCCGGACCCGGTCCGTTTTTTGCCGCGGCGGCCCATTCCGGGATGCCGCACCAGGTCCGTTTTTTGGCGTGGCGGCCCATTCCGGGGTGCCGGCTCGGGTCCGTTTTTTGCCGCGGCGGCCCATTCCGGGGTGCCGGACCCGGTCCGTTTTTTGCCGCGGCGGCCCATTCCGGGATGCCGCACCAGGTCCGTTTTTTGGCGTGGCGGCCCATTCCGGGGTGCCGGCTCGGGTCCGTTTTTTGCCGCGGCGGCCCATTCCGGGGTGCCGGGCCGGTCCGTTTTTTGCCGCGGCGGCCCATTCCGGGGTGCCGGCTCCGGTCCGTTTTTTGCCGTGGCGGCCCATTCCGGGGTGCCGGCTCGGGTCCGTTTTTTGCCGCGGCGGCCCATTCCGGGGTGCCGGAGCCGGTCCGTTTTTTGCCGCGGCGGCCCATTCCGTGGTGCCGGAGCCGGTCCGTTTTTTGCCGCGGCGGCCCATTCCGGGGTGCCGGCTCCGGTCTGTTTTTTGCCGCGACGGCCCATTCCGGGGTGCCGGCGCCGGTCCGTTTTTTGCCGCGGTGGCCCATTCCGGGGTGCCGGCGCCGGTCCTTTTATTGCCGCGGCGGCCCATTCCGGAAGGCCGGGGCCGGTCTGTTTTTTGCCGCGGCAGCCCATTCCGGGGTGCCGGGGCTGGTACGTTTTTTGCCGCGGCGGCCCATTCTGGGGTGCCGGCGCCGGTCCTTTTATTGCCGCGGCGGCCCATTCCGGGGTGCCGGGGCCGGTCTGTTTTTTGCCGCGGCAGCCCATTCCGGGGTGCCTGGGCTGGTCCGTTTTTTGCCGCGGCGGCCCATTCCGGGGTGCCGGCTCGGGTCCGTTTTTTGCCGCGGCGGCCCATTCCGGGGTGCCGGACCCGGTCCGTTTTTTGCCGCGGCGGCCCATTCCGGGATGCCGCACCAGGTCCGTTTTTTGGCGTGGCGGCCCATTCCGGGGTGCCGGCTCGGGTCCGTTTTTTGCCGCGGCGGCCCATTCCGGGGTGCCGGGCCGGTCCGTTTTTTGCCGCGGCGGCCCATTCCGGGGTGCCGGCTCCGGTCCGTTTTTTGCCGCGGCGGCCCATTCCGGAGTGCCGGCTCCGGTCCGTTTTTTGCCGTGGCGGCCCATTCCGGGGTGCCGGCTCGGGTCCGTTTTTTGCCGCGGCGGCCCATTCCGGGGTGCCGGGCCGGTCCGTTTTTTGCCGCGGCGGCCCATTCCGGGGTGCCGGAGCCGGTCCGTTTTTTGCCGCGGCGGCCCATTCCGTGGTTCCGGCTCCGGTCCGTTTTTTGCCGCGGCGGCCCATTCCGGGGTGCCGGCTCCGGTCTTTTTTTTGCCGCGACGGCCAATTCCGGGGTGCCAGGTCCGGTCCGTTTTTTGCCGCGGTGGCCCATTCCGGGGTGCCGGCGCCGGTCCTTTTATTGCCGCGGCGGCCCATTCCGGGGTGCCGGGGCTGGTCTGTTTTTTGCCGCGGCAGCCCATTCCGGGGTGCCTGGGCTGGTCCGTTTTTTGCCGCGGCGGCCCATTCCGGGGTGCCGGCTCGGGTCCGTTTTTTGCCGCGGCGGCCCATTCCGGGGTGCCGGACCCGGTCCGTTTTTTGCCGCGGCGGCCCATTCCGGGATGCCGCACCAGGTCCGTTTTTTGGCGTGGCGGCCCATTCCGGGGTGCCGGCTCGGGTCCGTTTTTTGCCGCGGCGGCCCATTCCGGGGTGCCGGGCCGGTCCGTTTTTTGCCGCGGCGGCCCATTCCGGGGTGCCGGCTCCGGTCCGTTTTTTGCCGCGGCGGCCCATTCCGGGGTGCCGGCTCCGGTCCGTTTTTTGCCGTGGCGGCCCATTCCGGGGTGCCGGCTCGGGTCCGTTTTTTGCCGCGGCGGCCCATTCCGGGGTGCCGGGCCGGTCCGTTTTTTGCCGCGGCGGCCCATTCCGGGGTGCCGGAGCCGGTCCGTTTTTTGCCGCGGCGGCCCATTCCGTGGTTGCGGCTCCGGTCCGTTTTTTGCCGCGGCGGCCCATTCCGGGGTGCCGGCTCCGGTCTGTTTTTTGCCGCGACGGCCCATTCCGGGGTGCCAGGGCCGGTCCGTTTTTTGCCGCGGTGGCCCATTCCGGGGTGCCGGCGCCGGTCCTTTTATTGCCGCGGCGGCCCATTCCGGGGTGCCGGCGCCGGTCTGTTTTTTGCCGCGGCAGCCCATTCCGGGGTGCCGGGTCTGGTCCGTTTTTTGCCGCGGCGGCCCATTCCGGGGTGCCGCACCAGGTCCGTTTTTTGCTGCGGCGGCCCATTCCGGGGTGCCGGCGCCGGTCCGTTTTTTGCCGCGGCGGCCCATTCCGGGGTGCCGGCTCGGGTCCGTTTTTTGCCGCGGCGGCCCATTCCGGGGTGCCGGCTCCGGTCCGTTTTTTGCCGCGGCGGCCCATTCCGGGAGGCCGGCTCCGGTCCCTCTTTTGCCGCGGCAGCCCATTCCGGGGTGCCGGCGCCAGTCCTTTTATTTCCGCGGCGGCCCATTCCGGGGTGCCGGTTCCTGTCCGTTTTTTGCCGCGGCGGCTCATTCCGTGGTGCCGGCTCCGGTCCGTTTTTTGCCGCGGCAGCCCATTCCGGGGTGCCGGCTCCGGTCCGTTTTTTGCCGCGGCGGCCCATTCTGGGGTGCCGGCTCCGGTCCGTTTTTTTGCCGCGGCGGCCCATTCCGGGGTGCCGGCGCCGGTCCGTTTATTGCCGCGGCAGCCCATTCCGGGGTGCCGGAGCCGGACCGTTTTTTGCCGCGGCGGCCCATTCCGGTGTGCCGGCTCCGGTCCGTTTTTTGCCGCGGCGGCCCATTCCGGGGTGCCGGCTCTGGTCCGTTTTTTGCCGCGGCGGCCCATTCCGGGGTACCGGAGCCGGTCCATCTTTTGCCGCGGCGGCCCATTCCGGGGTGCCGGCTCGGGTCCGTTTTTTGCCGTGGCGGCCCATTCCGGGGTGCCGTCTCGTATCCTTTTTTTGCCGCGGCAGCCCATTCCGGGGTGCCGCACCAGGTCCGTTTTTTGGCGTGGCGGCCCATTCCGGGGTGCCGGCTCCGGTCCGTTTTTTGCCGCGGCGGCCCATTCCGGGGTGCCGGGGCCGGTCCGTTTTTTGCCGCGGCGGCCCATTCCGGGGTGCCGGCTCCGGTCCGTTTTTTGCCGTGGCGGCCCATTCCGGGGTGCCGGCTCCGGTCCGTTTTTTGCCGCGGCGGCCCATTCCGGGGTGCCGGACCCGGTCCGTTTTTTGCCGCGGCGGCCCATTCCGGGATGCCGCACCAGGTCCGTTTTTTGCCGCGGCGGCCCATTCCGGGGTGCCGGCTCCGGTCTGTTTTTTGCCGCGACGGCCCGTTTAGGGGTGCCGGCGCCGGCCCGTTTTTTGCCGCGGCAGCCCATTCCGGGGTGCCGGCTCCGCTCCATTTTTTGCCGCGGCGGCCCATTCCGGGGTGCCGGCTCCGGTCCGTTTTTTTGCCGCGGCGGCCCATTCCGGGGTGCCGGCGCCGGTCCGTTTTTTGCCGCGGCGGCCCATTCCGGGGTGCCGGCTCCGGTCCGTTTTTTGCCGTGGCGGCCCATTCCGAGGTGCCGGCTCCGGTCCGTTTTTTGCCGCGGCGGCCCATTCCGGGGTGCCGGACCCGGTCCGTTTTTTGCCGCGGCGGCCCATTCCGGGATGCCGCACCAGGTCCGTTTTTTGCCGCGCCGGCCCATTCCGGGGTGCCGGCTCCGGTCTGTTTTTTGCCGCGACGGCCCGTTTAGGGGTGCCGGCGCCGGCCCGTTTTTTGCCGCGGCAGCCCATTCCGGGGTGCCGGCTCCGCTCCATTTTTTGCCGCGGCGGCCCATTCCGGGGTGCCGGCTCCGGTCCGTTTTTTTGCCGCGGCGGCCCATTCCGGGGTGCCGGCGCCGGTCCGTTTATTGCCGCGGCAGCCCATTCCGGGGTGCCGGAGCCGGACCGTTTTTTGCCGCGGCGGCCCATTCCGGTGTGCCGGCTCCGGTCCGTTTTTTGCTGCGGCGGCCCATTCCGGGGTGCCGTCTCGGGTCCGTTTTTTGCCGCGGCGGCCCATTCCGGTGTACAGGCTCCGGTCCGTTTTTTGCCGCGGCGGCCCATTCTGGGGTGCCGGACCAGGTCCGTTTTTTGCCGTGGCCGCGCATTCCGGGGTGCCGGAGCCGGTCCGTTTTTTGCCGCGGCGGCCCATTCCGTGGTTCCGGCTCCGGTCCGTTTTTTGCCGCGGCGGCCCATTCCGGGGTGCCGGCTCCGGTCTGTTTTTTGCCGCGACGGCCCATTCCGGGGTGCCGGCGCCGGTCCGTTTTTTGCCGCGACGGCCCATTCCGGGGTGCCGGCGCCGGTCCTTTTATTGCCGCGGCGGCCCATTCCGGGGTGCCGGGGCCGGTCTGTTTTTTGCCGCGGCAGCCCATTCCGGGGTGCCGGGGCTGGTCCGTTTTTTGCCGCGGCGGCCCATTCCGGGGTGCCGGCGCCGGTCCTTTTATTGCCGCGGCGGCCCATTCCGGGGTGCCGGGGCCGGTCTGTTTTTTGCCGCGGCAGCCCATTCCGGGGTGCCGGGGCTGGTACGTTTTTTGCCGCGGCGGCCCATTCCGGGGTGCCGGCTCGGGTCCGTTTTTTGCCGCGGCGGCCCATTCCGGGGTGCCGGACCAGGTCCCTCTTTTGCCGCGGCAACCCATTCCAGGGTGCCGGCGCCAGTCCTTTTATTGCCGCGGCGGCCCATTCCGGGGTTCCGGGGCCGGTCTGTTTTTTGCCGCGGCGGCCCATTCCGGGGTGCCGGCTCCGCTCCATTTTTTGCCGCGGCGGCCCATTCCGGGGTGCCGGCTCCGGTCCGTTTTTTGCCGCGGCGGCCCATTCCGGGGTGCCGGCGCCGGTCCGTTTATTGCCGCGGCAGCCCATTCCGGGGTGCCGGAGCCGGACCGTTTTTTGCCGCGGCGGCCAATTCCGGTGTGCCGGCTCTGGTCCGTTTTTTGCCGCGGCGGCCCATTCCGGGGTGCCGGCTCTGGTCCGTTTTTTGCCGCGGCGGCCCATTCCGGGGTACCGGAGCCGGTCCATCTTTTGCCGCGGCGGCCCATTCCGGGGTGCCGGCTCCGGTCCGTTTTTTGCCGCGGCGGCCCATTCCGGGGTGCCGGCACCGTTCCGTTTTTTGCCGCGGCGGCCCATTCCGGGGTGCCGGCGCCGGTCCGTTTTTTGCCGCGGCGGCCCATTCCGGGGTGCCGGCTCCGGTCCGTTTTTTGCCGCGGCGGCCCATTCCGGGGTGCCGGCTCCGGTCCGTTTTTTGCCGTGGCGGCCCATTCCGGGGTGCCGGCGCCGGTCCGTTTTTTGCCGCGACGGCCCATTCCGGGGTGCCGGCGCCGGTCCTTTTATTGCCGCGGCGGCCCATTCCGGGGTGCCGGGGCCGGTCTGTTTTTTGCCGCGGCAGCCCATTCCGGGGTGCCGGGTCTGGTCCGTTTTTTGCCGCGGCGGCCCATTCCGGGGTGCCGGCTCCGTTCCGTTTTTTGCCGCGGCGGCCCATTCCGGGGTGCCGCACCAGGTCCGTTTTTTGGCGCGGCGCCCCATTCCGGGGTGCCGGCTCCGGTCCGTTTTTTGCCGCGGCGGCCCATTCCGGGGTGCCGGCTCCGGTCCGTTTTTTGCTGCGGCGGCCCATTCCGGGGTGCCGGCGCCGGTCCGTTTTTTGCCGCGGCGGCCCATTCCGGGGTGCCGGGGCCGGTCCGTTTTTTGCCGCGGCGGCCCATTCCCGGGTGCAGGCTCCGGTCCGTTTTTTGCCGCGGCGGCCCATTCCGGGGTGCCGGCCCCGGTCCCTCTTTTGCCGCGGCAGCCCATTCCAGGGTGCCGGCGCCAGTCCTTCTATTGCCGCGGCGGCCCATTCCGGGGTGCCGGTTCCGGTCCGTTTTTTGCCGCGGCGGCTCATTCCGTGGTGCCGGCTCCGGTCCGTTTTTTGCCGCGGCAGCCCATTCCGGGGTGCCGGCTCCGGTACGTTTTTTGCCGCGGCGGCCCATTCCGGGGTGCCGGCTCCGGTCCGTTTTTTTGCCGCGGCGGCCCATTCCGGGGTGCCGGCGCCGGTCCGTTTATTGCCGCGGCAGCCCATTCCGGGGTGCCGGAGCCGGACCGTTTTTTGCCGCGGCGGCCCATTCCGGTGTGCCGGCTCCGGTCCGTTTTTTGCCGCGGCGGCCCATTCCGGGGTGCCGGCTCTGGTCCGTTTTTTGCCGCGGCGGCCCATTCCGGGGTACCGGAGCCGGTCCATCTTTTGCCGCGGCGGCCCATTCCGGGGTGCCGGCTCGGGTCCGTTTTTTGCCGCGGCGGCCCATTCCGGGGTGCCGTCTCGTATCCTTTTTTTGCCGCGGCGGCCCATTCCGGGGTGCCGCACCAGGTCCGTTTTTTGCCACGGCGGCCCATTCCGGGGTGCCGGCTCCGGTCCGTTTTTTGCCGCGGCGGCCCATTCCGGGGTGCCGGCTCCGGTCCGTTTTTTGCCACGGCGGCCCATTCCGGGGTGCCGGCTCCGGTCTGTTTTTTGCCGCGACGGCCCATTCCGGGGTGCCGGCGCCGGTCCGTTTATTGCCGCGGTGGCCCATTCCGGGGTGCCGGCGCCGGTCCTTTTATTGCCGCGGCGGCCCATTCCGGGGTGCCGGGGCCGGTCTGTTTTTTGCCGCGGCGGCCCATTCCGGGGTGCCGGCGCCGGTCCGTTTTTTGCCGCGGCGGCCCATTCCAGGGTGCCGTCTCGGGTCCGTTTTTTGCCGCGGCGGCCCATTCCGGGGTGCCGGCTCCGGTCCGTTTTTTGCCGTGGCGGCCCATTCCGGGGTGCCGGCGCCGGTCCGTTTTTTGCCGCGGCGGCCCATTCCGGGGTGCCGGACCAGGTCCCTCTTTTGCCGCGGCGGCCCATTCCAGGGTGCCGGACCAGGTCCGTTTTTTGCCGCGGCGGCCCATTCCGGGGTTCCGGGTCGGTCTGTTTTTTGCCGCGGCGGCCCATTCCAGGGTGCCGTCTCGGGTCCGTTTTTTGCCGCGGCGGCCCATTCCGGGGTGCCGGCTCCGGTCCGTTTTTTGCCGTGGCGGCCCATTCCGGGGTGCCGGCTCCGGTCCGTTTATTGCCGCGGCAGCCCATTCCGGGGTGCCGGAGCCGGACCGTTTTTTGCCGCGGCGGCCCATTCCGGGGTGCTGGGGCTGGTCCGTTTTTTGCCGTGGCGGCCCATTCCGGGGTGCCGCACCAGGTCCGTTTTTTGCTGCGGCGGCCCATTCCGGGGTGCCGGCGCCGGTCCGTTTTTTGCCGCGGCGGCCCATTCCGGGGTGCCGGCTCGGGTCCGTTTTTTGGCGCGGCGGCCCATTCCGGGGTGCCGGCTCCGGTCCGTTTTTTGCCGCGGCGGCCCATTCCGGGGGGCCGGCCCCGGTCCCTCTTTTGCCGCGGCAGCCCATTCCAGGGTGCCGGCGCCAGTCCTTTTATTTCCGCGGCGGCCCATTCCGGGGTGCCGGTTCCTGTCCGTTTTTTGCCGCGGCGGCTCATTCCGTGGTGCCGGCTCCGGTCCGTTTTTTGCCGCGGCAGCCCATTCCGGGGTGCCGGCTCCGGTCCGTTTTTTGCCGCGGCGGCCCATTCTGGGGTGCCGGCTCCGGTCCGTTTTTTTGCCGCGGCGGCCCATTCCGGGGTGCCGGCGCCGGTCCGTTTATTGCCGCGGCAGCCCATTCCGGGGTGCCGGAGCCGGACCGTTTTTTGCCGCGGCGGCCCATTCCGGTGTGCCGGCTCCGGTCCGTTTTTTGCCGCGGCGGCCCATTCCGGGGTGCCGGCTCTGGTCCGTTTTTTGCCGCGACGGCCCATTCCGGGGTACCGGAGCCGGTCCATCTTTTGCCGCGGCGGCCCATTCCGGGGTGCCGGCTCGGGTCCGTTTTTTGCCGCGGCGGCCCATTCCGGGGTGCCGTCTCGTATCCTTTTTTTGCCGCGGCAGCCCATTCCGGGGTGCCGCACCAGGTCCGTTTTTTGGCGTGGCGGCCCATTCCGGGGTGCCGGCTCCGGTCCGTTTTTTGCCGCGGCGGCCCATTCCGGGGTGCCGGGGCCGGTCCGTTTTTTGCCGCGGCGGCCCATTCCGGGGTGCCGGCTCCGGTCCGTTTTTTGCCGCGGCGGCCCATTCCGGGGTGCCGGCTCCGCTCCATTTTTTGCCGCGGCGGCCCATTCCGGGGTGCCGGCTCCGGTCCGTTTTTTTGCCGCGGCGGCCCATTCCGGGGTGCCGGCGCCGGTCCGTTTATTGCCGCGGCAGCCCATTCCGGGGTGCCGGAGCCGGACCGTTTTTTGCCGCGGCGGCCCATTCCGGTGTGCCGGCTCCGGTCCGTTTTTTGCCGCGGCGGCCCATTCCGGGGTGCCGGCTCTGGTCCGTTTTTTGCCGCGGCGGCCCATTCCGGGGTGCCGGCTCCGGTCCGTTTTTTGCCGCGGCGGCCCATTCTGGGGTGCCGGACCAGGTCCGTTTTTTGCCGTGGCGGCCCATTCCGGGGTGCCGGAGCCGGTCCGTTTTTTGCCGCGGCGGCCCATTCCGTGGTGCCGGAGCCGGTACGTTTTTTGCCGCGGCGGCCCATTCCGGGGTGCCGGCTCCGGTCTGTTTTTTGCCGCGACGGCCCATTCCGGGGTGCCGGCGCCGGTCCGTTTTTTGCCGCGACGGCCCATTCCGGGGTGCCGGCGCCGGTCCTTTTATTGCCGCGGCGGCCCATTCCGGGGTGCCGGGGCCGGTCTGTTTTTTGCCGCGACGGCCCATTCCGGGGTGCCGGCGCCGGTCCTTTTATTGCCGCGACGGCCCATTCCGGGGTGCCGGCGCCGGTCCTTTTATTGCCGCGGCGGCCCATTCCGGGGTGCCGGGGCTGGTCCGTTTTTTGCCGCGGCGGCCCATTCCGGGGTGCCGGCGCCGGTCCTTTTATTGCCGCTGCGGCCCATTCCGGGGTGCCGGGGCCGGTCTGTTTTTTGCCGCGGCAGCCCATTCCGGGGTGCCGGGGCTGGTACGTTTTTTGCCGCGGCGGCCCATTCCGGGGTGCCGGCTCGGGTCCGTTTTTTGCCGCGGCGGCCCATTCCGGGGTGCCGGACCAGGTCCCTCTTTTGCCGCGGCAACCCATTCCAGGGTGCCGGCGCCAGTCCTTTTATTGCCGCGGCGGCCCATTCCGGGGTTCCGGGGCCGGTCTGTTTTTTGCCGCGGCGGCCCATTCCGGGGTGCCGGCTCCGCTCCATTTTTTGCCGCGGCGGCCCATTCCGGGGTGCCGGCTCCGGTCCGTTTTTTGCCGCGGCGGCCCATTCCGGGGTGCCGGCGCCGGTCCGTTTATTGCCGCGGCAGCCCATTCCGGGGTGCCGGAGCCGGACCGTTTTTTGCCGCGGCGGCCCATTCCGGTGTGCCGGCTCCGGTCCGTTTTTTTTGCCGCGGCGGCCCATTCCGGGGTGCCGGCGCCGGTCCGTTTATTGCCGCGGCAGCCCATTCCGGGGTGCCGGAGCCGGACCGTTTTTTGCCGCGGCGGCCCATTCCGGGGGTGCCGGCTCCGGTCCGTTTTTTGCCGCGGCGGCCCATTCCGGGGTACCGGAGCCGGTCCATCTTTTGCCGCGGCGGCCCATTCCGGGGTGCCGTCTCGTATCCTTTTTTTGCCGCGGCAGCCCATTCCGGGGTGCCGCACCAGGTCCGTTTTTTGGCGTGGCGGCCCATTCCGGGGTGCCGGCTCCGGTCCGTTTTTTGCCGCGGCGGCCCATTCCGGGGTGCCGGGGCCGGTCCGTTTTTTGCCGCGGCGGCCCATTCCGGGGTGCCGGCTCCGGTCCGTTTTTTGCCGCGGCGGCCCATTCCGGGGTGCCGGCTCCGGTCCGTTTTTTGCCGCGGCGGCCCATTCCGGCGTGCCGGAGCCGGTCCGTTTTTTGCCGCGGCGGCCCATTCCGGGGTGCCGGCTCCAGTCCGTTTTTTGGCGTGGCGGCCCATTACGGGGTGCCGGCTCCGGTCTGTTTTTTGCCGCGACGGCCCGTTTAGGGGTGCCGGCGCCGGCCCGTTTTTTGCCGCGGCAGCCCATTCCGGGGTGCCGGCTCCGCTCCATTTTTTGCCGCGGCGGCCCATTCCGGGGTGCCGGCTCCGGTCCGTTTTTTTGCCGCGGCGGCCCATTCCGGGGTGCCGGCGCCGGTCCGTTTATTGCCGCGGCAGCCCATTCCGGGGTGCCGGAGCCGGACCGTTTTTTGCCGCGGCGGCCCATTCCTGGGTGCCGGCTCCGGTCCGTTTTTTGCCGCGGCGGCCCATTCCGGGGTGCCGGCTCTGGTCCGTTTTTTGCCGCGGCGGCCCATTCCGGGGGTGCCGGCTCCGGTCCGTTTTTTGCCGCGGCGGCCCATTCTGGGGTGCCGGACCAGGTCCGTTTTTTGCCGTGGCGGCCCATTCCGGGGTGCCGGAGCCGGTCCGTTTTTTGCCGCGGCGGCCCATTCCGTGGTGCCGGAGCCGGTACGTTTTTTGCCGCGGCGGCCCATTCCGGGGTGCCGGCTCCGGTCTGTTTTTTGCCGCGACGGCCCATTCCGGGGTGCCGGCGCCGGTCCGTTTTTTGCCGCGACGGCCCATTCCGGGGGTGCCGGCGCCGGTCCTTTTATTGCCGCGGCGGCCCATTCCGGGGTGCCGGGGCCGGTCTGTTTTTTGCCGCGGCAGCCCATTCCGGGGTGCCGGGGCTGGTCCGTTTTTTGCCGCGGCGGCCCATTCCGGGGTGCCGGCGCCGGTCCTTTTATTGCCGCGGCGGCCCATTCCGGGGTGCCGGGGCCGGTCTGTTTTTTGCCTCGGCAGCCCATTCCGGGGTGCCGGGGCTGGTACGTTTTTTGCCGCGGCGGCCCATTCCGGGGTGCCGGCTCGGGTCCGTTTTTTGCCGCGGCGGCCCATTCCGGGGTGCCGGACCAGGTCCCTCTTTTGCCGCGGCAACCCATTCCAGGGTGCCGGCGCCAGTCCTTTTATTGCCGCGGCGGCCCATTCCGGGGTTCCGGGGCCGGTCTGTTTTTTGCCGCGGCGGCCCATTCCGGGGTTCCGGACCCGGTCCGTTTTTTGCCGCGGCGGCCCATTCCGGGGTGCCGGGCCTGGTCCGTTTTTTGCCGCGGCGGCCCATTCCGGGGTGCCGGCTCCGGTCCGTTTTTTGCCGCGGCGGCCCATTCCGGGGTGCCGGCGCCGGTCCGTTTATTGCCGCGGCAGCCCATTCCGGGGTGCCGGAGCCGGACCGTTTTTTGCCGCGGCGGCCCATTCCGGTGTGCCGGCTCTGGTCCGTTTTTTGCCGCGGCGGCCCATTCCGGGGTGCCGGCTCTGGTCCGTTTTTTGCCGCGGCGGCCCATTCCGGGGTACCGGAGCCGGTCCATCTTTTGCCGCGGCGGCCCATTCCGGGGTGCCGGCTCCGGTCCGTTTTTTGCCGCGGCGGCCCATTCCGGGGTGCCGGCACCGGTCCGTTTTTTGCCGCGGCGGCCCATTCCGGGGTGCCGGCGCCGGTCCGTTTTTTGCCGCGGCGGCCCATTCCGGGGTGCCGGCTCCGGTCCGTTTTTTGCCGCGGCGGCCCATTCCAGGGTGCCGGCTCCGGTCCGTTTTTTGCCGTGGCGGCCCATTCCGGGGTGCCGGCGCCGGTCTGGTTTTTGCCGCGGCGGCCCATTCCGTGGTGCCGGAGCCGGTCCGTTTTTTGCCGCGGCGGCCCATTCCGGGGTGCCGGCTCCGGTCTGCTTTTGCCGCGACGGCCCATTCCGGGGTGCCGGCGCCGGTCCGTTTTTTGCCGCGGTGGCCCATTCCGGGGTGCCGGCGCCGGTCCTTTTATTGCCGCGGCGGCCCATTCCGGGGTGCCGGGGCCGGTCTGTTTTTTGCCGCGGCAGCCCATTCCGGGGTGCCGGGTCTGGTCCGTTTTTTGCCGCGGCGGCCCATTCCGGGGGGCCGGCCCCGGTCCCTCTTTTGCCGCGGCAGCCCATTCCAGGGTGCCGGCGCCAGTCCTTTTATTGCCGCGGCGGCCCATTCCGGGGTGCCGGTTCCGGTCCGTTTTTTGCCGCGGCGGCTCATTCCGTGGTGCCGGCTCGGGTCCGTTTTTTGCCGCGGCAGCCCATTCCGGGGTGCCGGCTCCGGTCCGTTTTTTGCCGCGGCGGCCCATTCCGGGGTGCCGGCTCGGGTCCGTTTTTTTGCCGCGGCGGCCCATTCCGGGGTGCCGGCGCCGGTCCGTTTATTGCCGCGGCAGCCGATTCCGGGGTGCCGGAGCCGGACCGTTTTTTGCCGCGGCGGCCCATTCCGGTGTGCCGGCTCCGGTCCGTTTTTTGCCGCGGCGGCCCATTCCGGGGTGCCGGCTCTGGTCCGTTTTTTGCCGCGGCGGCCCATTCCGGGGTACCGGAGCCGGTCCATCTTTTGCCGCGGCGGCCCATTCCGGGGTGCCGGCTCGGGTCCGTTTTTTGCCGCGGCGGCCCATTCCGGGGTGCCGTCTCGTATCCTTTTTTTGCCGCGGCGGCCCATTCCGGGGTGCCGCACCAGGTCCGTTTTTTGCCACGGCGGCCCATTCCGGGGTGCCGGCTCCGGTCCGTTTTTTGCCGCGGCGGCCCATTCCGGGGTGCCGGCTCCGGTCCGTTTTTTGCCACGGCGGCCCATTCCGGGGTGCCGGCTCCGGTCTGTTTTTTGCCGCGACGGCCCATTCCGGGGTGCCGGCGCCGGTCCGTTTATTGCCGCGGTGGCCCATTCCGGGGTGCCGGCGCCGGTCCTTTTATTGCCGCGGCGGCCCATTCCGGGGTGCCGGGGCCGGTCTGTTTTTTGCCGTGGCGGCCCATTCCGGGGTGCCGGCTCCGGTCCGTTTTTTGCCGCGGCGGCCCATTCCAGGGTGCCGTCTCGGGTCCGTTTTTTGCCGCGGCGGCCCATTCCGGGGTGCCGGCTCCGGTCCGTTTTTTGCCGTGGCGGCCCATTCCGGGGTGCCGGCGCCGGTCCGTTTTTTGCCGCGGCGGCCCATTCCGGGGTGCCGGACCAGGTCCCTCTTTTGCCGCGGCGGCCCATTCCAGGGTGCCGGCTCCGGTCCGTTTTTTGCCGCGGCGGCCCATTCCGGGGTTCCGGGTCGGTCTGTTTTTTGCCGCGGCGGCCCATTCCAGGGTGCCGTCTCGGGTCCGTTTTTTGCCGCGGCGGCCCATTCCGGGGTGCCGGCTCCGGTCCGTTTATTGCCGCGGCAGCCCATTCCGGGGTGCCGGAGCCGGACCGTTTTTTGCCGCGGCGGCCCATTCCGGGGTGCCGGCTCCGGTCCGTTTTTGGCCGCGGCGGCCCATTCCGGTGTGCCGGCTGCGGTCTGTTTTTTGCCACGGCGGCCCATTCCGGGGTGCCGGCTCTGGTCCGTTTTTTGCCGCGGCGGCCCATTCCGGGGTACCGGAGCCGGTCCATCTTTTGCCGCGGCGGCCCATTCCGGGGTGCCGGACCCGGTCCGTTTTTTGCCGCGGCGGCCCATTCCGGGGTGCCGGCGCCGGTCCGTTTTTTGCCGCGGCGGCCCATTCCGGGGTGCCACCTCCGGTCCGTTTTTTGCCGCGGCGGCCCATTCCTGGGTGCTAGAGCGGGACCGTTTTTTGCCGCGGCGGCCCATTCCGGGGTGCCGGGGCCGGTCCGTTTTTTGCCGCGGCGGCCCATTCCGGGGTGCCGGCGCCGGTCCGTTTTTTGCCGCGGCGGCCCATTCCGGGGTGCCAGCTCCGGTTCGTTTTTTGCCGCGGCGGCCCATTCCGGGGTGCCGGCTCCGGTCCGTTTTTTGCCGCGGCGGCCCATTCCGGGGTGCCGGAGCCGGTCCGTTTTTTGCCGCGGCGGCCCATTCCGGGGTGCCGGAGCCGGTCCGTTTTTTGCCGCGGCGGCCCATTCCGGGGTGCCGGAGCCGGTCCGTTTTTTGCCGCGGCAGCACATTCCGGGGTGCCGGCTCCGGTCCTTTTTTTGCCGTGGTGGCCCATTCCGGGGTGCCGGCTCCGGTCCTTTTTTTGCCGCGGCGGCCCATTCCGGGGTGCCGGCGCCGGTCCGTTTTTTGCCGCGGCAGCCCATTCCGGGATGCAGGCTCGGGTCTGTTTTTTGCCGCGGCGGCCCATTCCGGTGTACAGGCTCTGGTCCGTTTTTTGCCGCGGCAGAAGATTCCGGGGTGCCGGCGCCGGTCCGTTTTTTGCCGCGGCAGCCCATTCCGGGGTGCCGGAGCTGGTCCGTTTTTTGCCGCGGCGGCCCATTCCGGGGTGCCGGCTCGGGTCCGTTTTTTGCCGCGGCGGCCCATTCCGGGGTGCCGGCTCCGGTCCGTTTTTTGCCGCGGCGGCCCATTCCGGGGTGCCAGAGCCGGTCCGTTTTTTGCCACGACGGCCCATTCCGGGGTGCCGGAGCCGGTCCGTTTTTTGCCGCGGCGGCCCATTCCGGGGTGCCAGAGCCGGTCCGTTTTTTGCCGCGGCAGCCCTTTCCGGGGTGCCGGCTCCGGTCCGTTTTTTGCTGTGGTGGCCCATTCCGGGGTGCCGGCTCCGGTCCGTTTTCTGCCGCGCCGGCCCGTTTAGGAGTGCAGGCTCCACGCTGTTTTTTGCCTCGGCGGCCCATTCCGGGGTGCCGGCGCCGGTCTGATTTTTGCCGCGGCAGCCCATTCCGGGGTGCCGGAGCTGGTCCGTTTTTTGCCGCGGCAGCCCTTTCCGGGGTGCCGGCTCCGGTCCGTTTTTTGCTGTGGTGGCCCATTCCGGGGTGCCGGCTCCGGTCCGTTTTCTGCCGCGCCGGCCCGTTTAGGAGTGCAGGCTCCACGCTGTTTTTTGCCTCGGCGGCCCATTCCGGGGTGCCGTCTCGGGTCCGTTTTTTGCCGCGGCGGCCCATTCCGGGGTGCCGGCTCCGGTCCGTTTTTTGCCGTGGCGGCCCATTCCGGGGTGCCGGCTCCGGTCCGTTTATTGCCGCGGCAGCCCATTCCGGGGTGCTGGAGCCGGACCGTTTTTTGCCGCGGCGGCCCATTCCGGGGTGCCGGCTCCGGTCCGTTTTTGGCCGCGGCGGCCCATTCCGGTGTGCCGGCTGCGGTCTGTTTTTTGCCGCGGCGGCCCATTCCGGGGTGCCGGCTCTGGTCCGTTTCTTGCCGCGGCGGCCCATTCCGGGGTACCGGAGCCGGTCCATCTTTTGCCGCGGCGGCCCATTCCGGGGTGCCGGACCCGGTCCGTTTTTTGCCGCGGCGGCCCATTCCGGGGTGCCGGCGCCGGTCCGTTTTTTGCCGCGGCGGCCCATTCCGGGGTGCCGGCTCCGGTCCGTTTTTTGCCGCGGCGGCCCATTCCTGGGTGCTGGAGCGGGTCCGTTTTTTGCCGCGGCGGCCCATTCCGGGGTGCCGGGGCCGGTCCGTTTTTTGCCGCGGCGGCCCATTCCGGGGTGCCGGACCCGGTCCTTTTTTTGCCGCGGCGTCCCATTCCGGGGTGCCAGCTCCGGTTCGTTTTTTGCCGCGGCGGCCCATTCCGGGGTGCCGGCTCCGGTCCGTTTTTTGCCGCGGCGGCCCATTCCGGGGTGCCGGAGCCGGTCCGTTTTTTGCCGCGGCGGCCCATTCCGGGGTGCCGGAGCCGGTCCGTTTTTTGCCGCGGCGGCCCATTCCGGGGTGCCGGAGCCGGTCCGTTTTTTGCCGCGGCAGCACATTCCGGGGTGCCGGCTCCGGTCCTTTTTTTGCCGTGGTGGCCCATTCCGGGGTGCCGGCTCCGGTCCTTTTTTTGCCGCGGCGGCCCATTCCGGGGTGCCGGCGCCGGTCCGTTTTTTGCCGCGGCAGCCCATTCCGGGATGCAGGCTCGGGTCTGTTTTTTGCCGCGGCGGCCCATTCCGGTGTACAGGCTCTGGTCCGTTTTTTGCCGCGGCAGAAGATTCCGGGGTGCCGGCGCCGGTCCGTTTTTTGCCGCGGCGGCCCATTCCGGGGTGCCGGAGCTGGTCCGTTTTTTGCCGCGGCGGCCCATTCCGGGGTGCCGGCTCGGGTCCGTTTTTTGCCGCGGCGGCCCATTCCGGGGTGCCGGCTCCGGTCCGTTTTTTGCCGCGGCGGCCCATTCCGGGGTGCCGGCTCCGGTCCGTTTTTTGCCGCGGCAGAAGATTCCGGGGTGCCGGCTCGGGTCCGTTTTTTGCCACGGCGGCCCATTCCGGGGTGCCGGCGCCGGTCCGTTTTTTGCCGCGGCGGCCCATTCCGGGGTGCCGGCGCCGGTCCGTTTTTTGCCGCGGCGGCCCATTCCGAGGTGCCGGCTCCGGTCGGTTTTTTGCCGCGGCGGCCCATTCCGGGGTGCCAGCTCCGGTTCGTTTTTTGCCGCGGCGGCCCGTTCCAGGGTGCCGGCTCCGGTCCGTTTTTTGCCATGGCGGCCCGTTCCGGGGTGTCAGAGCCGGTCCGTTTTTTGCCACGACGGCCCATTCCGGGGTGCCGGAGCCGGTCCGTTTTTTGCCGCGGCGGCCCATTCCGGGGTGCCAGAGCCGGTCCGTTTTTTGCCGCGGCAGCCCATTCCGGGGTGCCGGCTCTGGTCCGTTTTTTGCTGTGGTGGCCCATTCCGGTGTGCCGGCTCCGGTCCGTTTTCTGCCGCGCCGGCCCGTTTAGGAGTGCAGGCTCCACGCTGTTTTTTGCCTCGGCGGCCCATTCCGGGGTGCCGGCGCCGGTCTGTTTTTTGCCGCGGCAGCCCATTCCGGGGTGCCGGAGCTGGTCCGTTTTTTGCCGCGGCGGCCCATTCCGGGGTGCCGGCTCCGGTCCGTTTTTTGCCGCGGCGGCCCATTCCGGGGTGCCGGAGCCGGTCCGTTTTTTGCCGCGGCGGCCCATTCCGGGGTGCCGGAGCCGGTCCGTTTTTTGCCGCGGCGGCCCATTCCGGGGTGCCGGAGCCGGTCCGTTTTTTGCCGCGGCAGCACATTCCGGGGTGCCGGCGCCGGTCCTTTTTTTGCCGTGGTGGCCCATTCCGGGGTGCCGGCTCCGGTCCTTTTTTTGCCGCGGCGGCCCATTCCGGGGTGCCGGCGCCGGTCCGTTTTTTGCCGCGGCAGCCCATTCCGGGATGCAGGCTCGGGTCTGTTTTTTGCCGCGGCGGCCCATTCCGGTGTACAGGCTCTGGTCCGTTTTTTGCCGCGGCAGAAGATTCCGGGGTGCCGGCGCCGGTCCGTTTTTTGCCGCGGCAGCCCATTCCGGGGTGCCGGAGCTGGTCCGTTTTTTGCCGCGGCGGCCCATTCCGGGGTGCCGGCTCCGGTCCGTTTTTTGCCGCGGCGGCCCATTCCGGGGTGCCGGCTCCGGTCCGTTTTTTGCCGCGGCAGAAGATTCCGGGGTGCCGGCTCGGGTCCGTTTTTTGCCGCGGCGGCCCATTCCAGGGTGCCGGAGCCGGTCCGTTTTTTGCCGCGGCGGCCCATTCCGGGGTGCCGGAGCCGGTCCGTTTTTTGCCGCGGCGGCCCATTCCGAGGTCCCGGCTCCGGTCCGTTTTTTGCCGCGGCGGCCCATTCCGGGGTGCCGGCTCCGGTTCGTTTTTTGCCGCGGCGGCCCGTTCCAGGGTGCCGGCTCCGGTCCGTTTTTTGCCATGGCGGCCCATTCCGGGGTGCCAGAGCCGGTCCGTTTTTTGCCACGACGGCCCATTCCGGGGTGCCGGAGCCGGTCCGTTTTTTGCCGCGGCGGCCCATTCCGGGGTGCCAGAGCCGGTCCGTTTTTTGCCGCGGCAGCCCATTCCGGGGTGCCGGCTCCGGTCCGTTTTTTGCTGTGGTGGCCCATTCCGGGGTGCCGGCTCCGGTCCGTTTTCTGCCGCGGCGGCCCGTTTAGGAGTGCAGGCTCCACGCTGTTTTTTGCCGCGGCGGCCCATTCCGGGGTGCCGGCGCCGGTCTGTTTTTTGCCGCGGCGGCCCATTCCGGGGTGCCGGCGCCGGTCTGTTTTTTGCCGCGGCGGCCCATTCCGGGGTGCCGGAGCCGGTCCGTTTTTTGCCACGACGGCCCATTCCGGGGTGCCGGAGCCGGTCCGTTTTTTGCCGCGGCGGCCCATTCCGGGGTGCCAGAGCCGGTCCGTTTTTTGCCGCGGCAGCCCATTCCGGGGTGCCGGCTCCGGTCCGTTTTTTGCTGTGGTGGCCCATTCCGGGGTGCCGGCTCCGGTCCGTTTTCTGCCGCGGCGGCCCGTTTAGGAGTGCAGGCTCCACGCTGTTTTTTGCCGCGGCGGCCCATTCCGGGGTGCCGGCGCCGGTCCGTTTTTTGCCGCGGCGGCCCATTCCGGGGTGCCGGCGCCGGTCTGTTTTTTGCCGCGGCGGCCCATTCCGGGGTGCCGGAGCTGGTCCGTTTTTTGCCGCGGCGGCCCATTCCGGGGTGCCGGCTCGGGTCCGTTTTTTGCCGCGGCGGCCCATTCCGGGGTGCCGGCTCCGGTCCATTTTTTGCCGCGGCGGCCCATTCCGGGGTGCCGTCTCGGATCCGTTTTTTTGCCGCGGCGGCCCATTCCGGGGTGCCGGGGCTGGTCCTTTTTTTGCCGCGGCGGCCCATTCCGGGGTGCCGGCTCCGGTCCGTTTTTTGCCGCGGCGGCCCATTCCGGGGTGCCGGCGCCAGTCCGTTTTTTGCCGCGGCGGCCCATTCCGGGGTACAGGCTCTGGTCCGTTTTTTGCCGCGGCAGAAGATTCCGGGGTGCCGGCTCGGGTCCGTTTTTTGCCGCGGCGGCCCATTCCGGGGTGCCGGCTCTGGACTGTTTTTTGCCGCGGCGGCCCATTCCGTGGTGCCGGCTCCGGTCCGTTTTTTGCCGCGGCAGAAGATTCCGGGGTGCCGGCTCGGGTCCGTTTTTTGCCGCGGCGGCCCATTCCGGAGTGCCGGAGCCGGTCCGTTTTTTGCCGCGGCGGCCCATTCCGGGGTGCCGGAGCCGGTCCGTTTTTTGCCGCGGCGGCCCATTCTGGGGTGCCGGACCAGGTCCGTTTTTTGCCGCGGCGGCCCATTCCGGGGTGCCGGCTCCGGTCCGTTCTCTGCCGCGGTGGCCCATTCCGGGGTGCCGTCTCGTGTCCGTTTTTTGCCGTGGCGGCCCATTCCGGGGTGCCGGGGCCGGTCCGTTTTTTGCCGCGGCGGCCCATTCCGGGGTGCCGGCTCCGGTCCGTTTTTTGCCGCGGCGGCCCATTCCGGGGTGCCGTCTCGGATCCGTTTTTTGCCGCGGCGGCCCATTCCGGGGTGCCGGCTCCGGTCCGTTTTTTGCCGCGGCGACCCATTCCGGGGTGCCGCCTCCGGTCCGTTTTTTGCCGCGGCGGCCCATTCCGGGGTGCCGGCGCCGGTCCGTTTATTGCCGCGGCAGCCCATTCCGGTGTGCCGGCTCCGGTCCGTTTTTTGCCGCGGCGGCCCATTCTGGGGTGCCGGACCAGGTCCCTCTTTTGCCGCGGCGGCCCATTCCGGGGTGCCGGCGCCAGTCCTTTTATTGCCGCGGCGGCCCATTCCGGGGTGCCGGGGCCGGTCTGTTTTTTGCCGCGGCGGCCCATTCCGGGGTGCAGGCTCGGGTCCGTTTTTTGCCGTAGCGGCCCATTCCGGGGTGCCGGGGCCGGTCTATTTTTTGCCACGGCGGCCCATTCCGGGGTGCCGGCTCTGGTCCGTATTTTGCCGCGGCGGCCCATTCCGGGGTACCGGAGCCGGTCCATCTTTTGCCGCGGCGGCCCATTCCGGGGTGCCGGACCCGGTCCGTTTTTTGCCGCGGCGGCCCATTCCGGGGTGCCGGCGCCGGTCCGTTTTTTGCCGCGGCGGCCCATTCCGGGGTGCCGGCTCCGGTCCGTTTTTTGCCGCGGCGGCCCATTCCTGGGTGCTGGAGCGGGACCGTTTTTTGCCGCGGCGGCCCATTCCGGGGTGCCGGGGCCGGTCCGTTTTTTGCCGCGGCGGCCCATTCCGGGGTGCCGGACCCTGTCCGTTTTTTGCCGCGGCGGCCCATTCCGGGGTGCCAGCTCCGGTTCGTTTTTTGCCGCGGCGGCCCATTCCGGGGTGCCGGCTCCGGTCCGTTTTTTGCCGCGGCGGCCCATTCCGGGGTGCCGGAGCTGGTCCGTTTTTTGCCGCGGCGGCCCATTCCGGGGTGCCGGAGCCGGTCCGTTTTTTGCCGCGGCGGCCCATTCCAGGGTGCCGGAGCCGGTCCGTTTTTTGCCGCGGCAGCACATTCCGGGGTGCCGGCTCCGGTCCTTTTTTTGCCGTGGTGGCCCATTCCGGGGTGCCGGCTCGGGTCCTTTTTTTGCCGCGGCGGCCCATTCCGGGGTGCCGGCGCCGGTCCGTTTTTTGCCGCGGCAGCCCATTCCGGGATGCAGGCTCGGGTCTGTTTTTTGCCGCGGCGGCCCATTCCGGTGTACAGGCTCTGGTCCGTTTTTTGCCGCGGCAGAAGATTCCGGGGTGCCGGCGCCGGTCCGTTTTTTGCCGCGGCAGCCCATTCCGGGGTGCCGGAGCTGGTCCGTTTTTTGCCGCGGCGGCCCATTCCGGGGTGCCGGCTCGGGTCCGTTTTTTGCCGCGGCGGCCCATTCCGGGGTGCCGGCTCCGGTCCGTTTTTTGCCGCGGCAGAAGATTCCGGGGTGCCGGCTCGGGTCCGTTTTTTGCCACGGCGGCCCATTCCAGGGGTGCCGGCTCCGGTCTGTTTTTTGCCGCGGCAGCCCATTCCGGGGTGCCGGAGCCGGTCCGTTTTTTGCCGCGGCGGCCCATTCCGGGGTGCCGGCGCCGGTCCGTTTTTTGCCGCGGCGGCCCATTCCGAGGTGCCGGCTCGGTCGGTTTTTTGCCGCGGCGGCCCATTCCGGGGTGCCAGCTCCGGTTCGTTTTTTGCCGCGGCGGCCCGTTCCAGGGTGCCGGCTCCGGTCCGTTTTTTGCCATGGCGGCCCATTCCGGGGTGCCAGAGCCGGTCCGTTTTTTGCCACGACGGCCCATTCCGGGGTGCCGGAGCCGGTCCGTTTTTTGCCGCGGCGGCCCATTCCGGGGTGCCAGAGCCGGTCCGTTTTTTGCCGCGGCAGCCCATTCCGGGGTGCCGGCTCCGGTCCGTTTTTTGCTGTGGTGGCCCATTCCGGGGTGCCGGCTCCGGTCCGTTTTCTGCCGCGCCGGCCCGTTTAGGAGTGCAGGCTCCACGCTGTTTTTTGCCTCGGCGGCCCATTCCGGGGTGCCGGCGCCGGTCTGTTTTTTGCCGCGGCAGCCCATTCCGGGGTGCCGGAGCTGGTCCGTTTTTTGCCGCGGCGGCCCATTCCGGGGTGCCAGCTCCGGTCCGTTTTTTGCCGCGGCGGCCCATTCCGGGGTGCCGGAGCCGGTCCGTTTTTTGCCGCGGCGGCCCATTCCGGGGTGCCGGAGCCGGTCCGTTTTTTGCCGCGGCAGCACATTCCGGGGTGCCGGCTCGGTCCTTTTTTTGCCGTGGTGGCCCATTCCGGGGTGCCGGCTCCGGTCCTTTTTTTGCCGCGGCGGCCCATTCCGGGGTGCCGGCGCCGGTCCGTTTTTTGCCGCGGCAGCCCATTCCGGGATGCAGGCTCGGGTCTGTTTTTTTGCCGCGGCGGCCCATTCCGGTGTACAGGCTCTGGTCCGTTTTTTTGCCGCGGCAGAAGATTCCGGGGTGCCGGCGCCGGTCCGTTTTTTGCCGCGGCAGCCCATTCCGGGGTGCCGGAGCTGGTCCGTTTTTTGCCGCGGCGGCCCATTCCGGGGTGCCGGCTCGGGTCCGTTTTTTGCCGCGGCGGCCCATTCCGGGGTGCCGGCTCCGGTCCGTTTTTTGCCGCGGCGGCCCATTCCGGGGTGCCGGCTCCGGTCCGTTTTTTGCCGCGGCGGCCCATTCCGGGGTGCCGGCTCGGGTCCGTTTTTTGCCGCGGCGGCCCATTCCCGGCTGCCGGGTCCGGTCCGTTTTTTGCCGCGGCGGCCCATTCCGGGGTGCCGGAGCCGGTCCGTTTTTTGCCGCGGCGGCCCATTCCGGGGTGCCGGCTCAGGTCCGTTTTTTGCCGCGGCGGCCCATTCCGAGGTCCCGGCTCCGGTCCGTTTTTTGCCGCGGCGGCCCATTCCGGGGTGCCAGCTCCGGTTCGTTTTTTGCCGCGGCGGCCCCGTTCCAGGGTGCCGGCTCCGGTCCGTTTTTTGCCATGGCGGCCCATTCCGGGGTGCCAGAGCCGGTCCGTTTTTTGCCACGACGGCCCATTCCGGGGTGCCGGAGCCGGTCCGTTTTTTGCCGCGGCGGCCCATTCGGGGGTGCCAGAGCCGGTCCGTTTTTTGCCGCGGCAGCCCATTCCGGGGTGCCGGCTCCGGTCCGTTTTTTGCTGTGGTGGCCCATTCCGGGGTGCCGGCTCCGGTCCGTTTTCTGCCGCGGCGGCCCGTTTAGGAGTGCAGGCTCCACGCTGTTTTTTTGCCGCGGCGGCCCATTCCGGGGTGCCGGCGCCGGTCTGTTTTTTGCCGCGGCAGCCCATTCCGGGGTGCCGGAGCTGGTCTGTTTTTTGCCGCGGCGGCCCATTCCGGGGTGCCGGCTCGGGTCCGTTTTTTGCCGCGGCGGCCCATTCCGGGGTGCCGGCTCCGGTCCATTTTTTGCCGCGGCGGCCCATTCCGGGGTGCCGTCTCGGATCCGTTTTTTTTGCCGCGGCGGCCCATTCCGGGGTGCCGGGGCTGGTCCTTTTTTTGCCGCGGCGGCCCATTCCGGGGTGCCGGCTCCGGTCCGTTTTTTGCCGCGGCGGCCCATTCCGGGGTGCCGGCGCCAGTCCGTTTTTTGCCACGGCGGCCCGTTTAGGAGTGCAGGCTCCGGTCTGTTTTTTGCCGCGGCGGCCCATTCCGGGATGCAGGCTCGGGTCTGTTTTTTGCCGCGGCGGCCCATTCCGGGGTACAGGCTCTGGTCCGTTTTTTGCCGCGGCAGAAGATTCCGGGGTGCCGGCTCGGGTCCGTTTTTTGCCGCGGCGGCCCATTCCGAGGTGCCGGCTCTGGACTGTTTTTTGCCGCGGCGGCCCATTCCGTGGTGCCGGCTCCGGTCCGTTTTTTGCCGCGGCAGAAGATTCCGGGGTGCCGGCTCGGGTCCGTTTTTTGCCGCGGCGGCCCATTCCGGGGTGCCGGCTCCGGTCCGTTTTTTGCCGCGGCGGCCCATTCCGGGGTGCCGGCTCGGGTCCGTTTTTTGCCGCGGCGGCCCATTCCCGGCTGCCGGGTCCGGTCCGTTTTTTGCCGCGGCGGCCCATTCCGGGGTGCCGGAGCCGGTCCGTTTTTTGCCGCGGCGGCCCATTCCGGGGTGCCGGAGCTGGTCCGTTTTTTGCCGCGGCGGCCCATTCCGGGGTGCCGGAGCCGGTCCGTTTTTTGCCGCGGCGGCCCATTCCAGGGTGCCGGAGCCGGTCCGTTTTTTGCCGCGGCAGCACATTCCGGGGGTGCCGGCTCCGGTCCTTTTTTTGCCGTGGTGGCCCATTCCGGGGTGCCGGCTCGGGTCCTTTTTTTGCCGCGGCGGCCCATTCCGGGGTGCCGGCGCCGGTCCGTTTTTTGCCGCGGCAGCCCATTCCGGGATGCAGGCTCGGGTCTGTTTTTTGCCGCGGCGGCCCATTCCGGTGTACAGGCTCTGGTCCGTTTTTTGCCGCGGCAGAAGATTCCGGGGTGCCGGCGCCGGTCCGTTTTTTGCCGCGGCAGCCCATTCCGGGGTGCCGGAGCTGGTCCGTTTTTTGCCGCGGCGGCCCATTCCGGGGTGCCGGCTCGGGTCCGTTTTTTGCCGCGGCGGCCCATTCCGGGGTGCCGGCTCCGGTCCGTTTTTTGCCGCGGCAGAAGATTCCGGGGTGCCGGCTCGGGTCCGTTTTTTGCCACGGCGGCCCATTCCAGGGTGCCGGCTCCGGTCTGTTTTTTGCCGCGGCAGCCCATTCCGGGGTGCCGGAGCCGGTCCGTTTTTTGCCGCGGCGGCCCATTCCGGGGTGCCGGCGCCGGTCCGTTTTTTGCCGCGGCGGCCCATTCCGAGGTGCCGGCTCCGGTCGGTTTTTTGCCGCGGCGGCCCATTCCGGGGGTGCCAGCTCCGGTTCGTTTTTTGCCGCGGCGGCCCGTTCCAGGGTGCCGGCTCCGGTCCGTTTTTTGCCATGGCGGCCCATTCCGGGGTGCCAGAGCCGGTCCGTTTTTTGCCACGACGGCCCATTCCGGGGTGCCGGAGCCGGTCCGTTTTTTGCCGCGGCGGCCCATTCCGGGGTGCCAGAGCCGGTCCGTTTTTTGCCGCGGCAGCCCATTCCGGGGTGCCGGCTCCGGTCCGTTTTTTGCTGTGGTGGCCCATTCCGGGGTGCCGGCTCCGGTCCGTTTTCTGCCGCGCCGGCCCGTTTAGGAGTGCAGGCTCCACGCTGTTTTTTGCCTCGGCGGCCCATTCCGGGGTGCCGGCGCCGGTCTGTTTTTTGCCGCGGCAGCCCATTCCGGGGTGCCGGAGCTGGTCCGTTTTTTGCCGCGGCGGCCCATTCCGGGGTGCCAGCTCCGGTCCGTTTTTTGCCGCGGCGGCCCATTCCGGGGTGCCGGAGCCGGTCCGTTTTTTGCCGCGGCGGCCCATTCCGGGGTGCCGGAGCCGGTCCGTTTTTGCCGCGGCAGCACATTCCGGGGTGCCGGCTCCGGTCCTTTTTTTGCCGTGGTGGCCCATTCCGGGGTGCCGGCTCCGGTCCTTTTTTTGCCGCGGCGGCCCATTCCGGGGTGCCGGCGCCGGTCCGTTTTTTGCCGCGGCAGCCCATTCCGGGATGCAGGCTCGGGTCTGTTTTTTGCCGCGGCGGCCCATTCCGGTGTACAGGCTCTGGTCCGTTTTTTGCCGCGGCAGCCCATTCCGGGGTGCCGGAGCTGGTCCGTTTTTTGCCGCGGCGGCCCATTCCGGGGTGCCGGCTCGGGTCCGTTTTTTGCCGCGGCGGCCCATTCCGGGGTGCCGGCTCCGGTCCGTTTTTTGCCGCGGCGGCCCATTCCGGGGTGCCGGCTCCGGTCCGTTTTTTGCCGCGGCGGCCCATTCCGGGGTGCCGGCTCGGGTCCGTTTTTTGCCGCGGCGGCCCATTCCCGGCTGCCGGGTCCGGTCCGTTTTTTGCCGCGGCGGCCCATTCCGGGGTGCCGGAGCCGGTCCGTTTTTTGCCGCGGCGGCCCATTCCGGGGTGCCGGCTCAGGTCCGTTTTTTGCCGCGGCGGCCCATTCCGAGGTCCCGGCTCCGGTCCGTTTTTTGCCGCGGCGGCCCATTCCGGGGTGCCAGCTCCGGTTCGTTTTTTGCCGCGGCGGCCCGTTCCAGGGTGCCGGCTCCGGTCCGTTTTTTTGCCATGGCGGCCCATTCCGGGTGCCAGAGCCGGTCCGTTTTTTGCCACGACGGCCCATTCCGGGGTGCCGGAGCCGGTCCGTTTTTTGCCGCGGCGGCCCATTCGGGGGTGCCAGAGCCGGTCCGTTTTTTGCCGCGGCAGCCCATTCCGGGGTGCCGGCTCCGGTCCGTTTTTTGCTGTGGTGGCCCATTCCGGGGTGCCGGCTCCGGTCCGTTTTCTGCCGCGGCGGCCCGTTTAGGAGTGCAGGCTCCACGCTGTTTTTTGCCGCGGCGGCCCATTCCGGGGTGCCGGCGCCGGTCTGTTTTTTGCCGCGGCAGCCCATTCCGGGGTGCCGGAGCTGGTCTGTTTTTTGCCGCGGCGGCCCATTCCGGGGTGCCGGCTCGGGTCCGTTTTTTGCCGCGGCGGCCCATTCCGGGGTGCCGGCTCCGGTCCATTTTTTGCCGCGGCGGCCCATTCCGGGGTGCCGTCTCGGATCCGTTTTTTTGCCGCGGCGGCCCATTCCGGGGTGCCGGGGCTGGTCCTTTTTTTGCGCGGCGGCCCATTCCGGGGTGCCGGCTCCGGTCCGTTTTTTGCCGCGGCGGCCCATTCCGGGGTGCCGGCGCCAGTCCGTTTTTTTGCCACGGCGGCCCGTTTAGGAGTGCAGGCTCCGGTCTGTTTTTTGCCGCGGCGGCCCATTCCGGGATGCAGGCTCGGGTCTGTTTTTTGCCGCGGCGGCCCATTCCGGGGTACAGGCTCTGGTCCGTTTTTTGCCGCGGCAGAAGATTCCGGGGTGCCGGCTCGGGTCCGTTTTTTGCCGCGGCGGCCCATTCCGAGGTGCCGGCTCTGGACTGTTTTTTGCCGCGGCGGCCCATTCCGTGGTGCCGGCTCCGGTCCGTTTTTTGCCGCGGCAGAAGATTCCGGGGTGCCGGCTCGGGTCCGTTTTTTGCCGCGGCGGCCCATTCCGGGGTGCCGGCTCCGGTCCGTTTTTTGCCGCGGCGGCCCATTCCGGGGTGCCGGCTCGGGTCCGTTTTTTGCCGCGGCGGCCCATTCCCGGCTGCCGGGTCCGGTCCGTTTTTTGCCGCGGCGGCCCATTCCGGGGTGCCGGAGCCGGTCCGTTTTTTGCCGCGGCGGCCCATTCCGGGGTGCCGGCTCAGGTCCGTTTTTTGCCGCGGCGGCCCATTCCGAGGTCCCGGCTCCGGTCCGTTTTTTGCCGCGGCGGCCCATTCCGGGGTGCCGGCTCAGGTCCGTTTTTTGCCGCGGCGGCCCATTCCGAGGTCCCGGCTCCGGTCCGTTTTTTGCCGCGGCGGCCCATTCTGGGGTGCCAGCTCCGGTTCGTTTTTTGCCGCGGCGGCCCGTTCCAGGGTGCCGGCTCCGGTCCGTTTTTTGCCATGGCGGCCCATTCCGGGGTGCCAGAGCCGGTCCGTTTTTTGCCACGACGGCCCATTCCGGGGTGCCGGAGCCGGTCCGTTTTTTGCCGCGGCGGCCCATTCCGGGGTGCCAGAGCCGGTCCGTTTTTTGCTGTGGTGGCCCATTCCGGGGTGCCGGCGCCGGTCCGTTTTCTGCCGCGGCGGCCCGTTTAGGAGTGCAGGCTCCACGCTGTTTTTTGCCGCGGCGGCCCATTCCGGGGTGCCGGCGCCGGTCTGTTTTTTGCCGCGGCAGCCCATTCCGGGGTGCCGGAGCTGGTCTGTTTTTTGCCGCGGCGGCCCATTCCGGGGTGCCGGCTCGGGTCCGTTTTTTGCCGCGGCGGCCCATTCCGGGGTGCCGGCTCCGGTCCATTTTTTGCCGCGGCGGCCCATTCCGGGGTGCCGTCTCGGATCCGTTTTTTTGCCGCGGCGGCCCATTCCGGGGTGCCGGGGCTGGTCCTTTTTTTGCCGCGGTCGCCCATTCCGGGGTGCCGGCTCCGGTCCGTTTTTTGCCGCGGCGGCCCATTCCGGGGTGCCGGCGCCAGTCCGTTTTTTGCCACGGCGGCCCGTTTAGGAGTGCAGGCTCCGGTCTGTTTTTTGCCGCGGCGGCCCATTCCGGGATGCAGGCTCGGGTCTGTTTTTTGCCGCGGCGGCCCATTCCGGGGTACAGGCTCTGGTCCGTTTTTTGCCGCGGCAGAAGATTCCGGGGTGCCGGCTCCGGTCCGTTTTTTGCCGCGGCGGCCCATTCCGAGGTGCCGGCTCTGGACTGTTTTTTGCCGCGGCGGCCCATTCCGTGGTGCCGGCTCCGGTCCGTTTTTTGCCGCGGCAGAAGATTCCGGGGTGCCGGCTCGGGTCCGTTTTTTGCCGCGGCGGCCCATTCCGGAGTGCCGGAGCCGGTCCGTTTTTTGCCGCGGCGGCCCATTCTGGGGTGCCGGACCAGGTCCGTTTTTTGCCGCGGCGGCCTCCGGGGTGCCGGCTCCGGTCCGTTCTCTGCCGCGGTGGCCCATTCCGGGGTGCCGGCTCGTGTCCGTTTTTTGCCGTGGCGGCCCATTCCGGGGTGCCGGGGCCGGTCCGTTTTTTGCCACGGCGGCCCATTCCGGGGTGCCGGCTCCGGTCCGTTTTTTGCCGCGGCGGCCCATTCCGGGGGTGCCGGCGCCGGTCCGTTTTTTGCCGCGGCGGCCCATTCCGGGGGTGCCGGCTCCGGTCCGTTTTTTGCCGCGGCGGCCCATTCCGGGGTGCCGCCTCCGGTCCGTTTTTTACCGCGGCGGCCCATTCCAGGGTGCCGGACCAGGTCCCTCTTTTGCCGCGGCGGCCCATTCCGGGGTGCCGCCTCCGGTCCGTTTTTTGCCGCGGCGGCCCATTCCGGGGTGCCGGCGCCGGTCCGTTTATTGCCGCGGCAGCCCATTCCGGTGTGCCGGCTCCGGTCCGTTTTTTGCCGCGGCGGCCCATTCCGGGGTGCCGGACCAGGTCCCTCTTTTGCCGCGGCGGCCCATTCCGGGGTGCCGGCGCCAGTCCTTTTATTGCCGCGGCGGCCCATTCCGGGGGTGCCGGGGCCGGTCTGTTTTTTGCCGCGGCGGCCCATTCCGGGATGCAGGCTCGGGTCCGTTTTTTGCCGTAGCGGCCCATTCCGGGGTGCCGGGGCCGGTCTGTTTTTTGCCGCGGCCGCCCATTCCGGGGTGCCGGCTCGGGTCCGTTTTTTGCCGCGGCGGCTCATTCCGTGGTGCCGGCTCCGGTCCGTTTTTTGCCGCGGCGGCCCATTCCGGGGGTGCCGGCTCCGGTCCATTTTTTGCCGCGGCTGCCCATTCCGGGGTGCCGGCTCCGGTCCGTTTTTTTGCCGCGGCGGCCCATTCCGGGGGTGCCGGCGCCGGTCCGTTTATTGCCGCGGCAGCCCATTCCGGTGTGCCGGCTCCGGTCCGTTTTTTGCCGCGGCGGCCCATTCCGGGGTGCCGGAGCCGGTCCGTTTTTTGCCACGGCGGCCCATTCCGGGGTGCCGCACCAGGTCCGTTTTTTGGCGTGGCGGCCCATTCCGGGGGTGCCGGCTCCGGTCCGTTTTTTGCCGCGGCGGCCCATTCCGGGGTGCCGGCTCCGGTCCGTTTTTTGCCACGGCGGCCCATTCCGGGGTGCCGGCGCCGGGCCGTTTTTTGCCGCGGCGGCCCATTCCGGGGTACCGGCTCGGGTCTGTTTTTTGCCGCGGCGGCCCATTCCGGGGGTGCCGGCTCCGGTCCGTTTTTTGCCGTGGCGGACCATTCCGGGGTGCCGGGGCCGGTCCGTTTTTTGCCGCGGCCGCCCATTCCGGGGTGCCGTCTCGTATCCGTTTTTTGCCGCGGCGGCCCATTCCGGGGGTGCCGGCGCCGGTCCGTTTTTTGCCGCGACGGCCCATTCCGGGGTGCCGGCTCCGGTCCGTTTTTTGCCGTGGCGGCCCATTCCGGGGTGCCGGCTCCGGTCCATTTTTTGCCGCGGCGGCCCATTCCGGGGTGCCGGAGCCGGTCCGTTTATTGCCGCGGCGGCCCATTCCGGGGTGCCGGAGCCGGTCCGATTTTTGCCGCGGCGGCCCATTCCGGGGGTGCCGGCGCCGGTCCGTTTTTTGCCGCGGCGGCCCATTCCTTGGTGCCGGCTCCGGTCCGTTTTTTGCCGCGGCGGCCCATTCCTGGGTGCTGGAGCGGGACCGTTTTTTGCCGCGGCGGCCCATTCCGGGGTGCCGGCTCCGGTCCGTTTTTTGCCGCGGCGGCCCATTCCGGGGGTGCCGGCGCCGGTCCGTTTTTTGCCGCGGCGGCCCATTCCGGGGTGCCGGAGCCGGTCCGTTTTTTGCCACGACGGCCCATTCCGGGGTGCCGGAGCCGGTCCGTTTTTTGCCGTGGCGGCCCATTCCGGGGTGCCGGAGCCGGTCCGTTTTTTGCCGCGGCAGCCCATTCCGGGGTGCCGGAGCCGGTCCGTTTTTTGCCGTGGTGGCCCATTCCGGGGTGCCGGCTCCGGTCCGTTTTCTGCCGCGGCGGCCCGTTTAGGAGTGCAGGCTCCACGCTGTTTTTTGCCTCGGCGGCCCATTCCGGGGTGCCGGAGCCGGACCGTTTTTTTGCCGCGGCGGCCCATTCCGGAGTGCCGGAGCCGGTCCGTTTTTTGCCGCGGCGGCCCATTCTGGGGTGCCGGACCAGGTCCGTTTTTTGCCGCGGCGTCCCATTCCGGGGTGCCGGCTCCGGTCCGTTTTTTGGCGTGGCGGCCCATTCCGGGGTGCCGGCTCGGGTCAGTTTTTTTGCCGCGGCGGCCCATTCCGGGGTGCCGGGGCTGGTCCTTTTTTTGCCGCGGCGGCCCATTCCGGGGTGCCGGCTCCGGTCCGTTTTTTGCCGCGGCGGCCCATTCCGGGGTGCCGGCTCCGGTCCGTTTTTTGCCGCGGCGGCCCGTTTAGGAGGGCAGGCTCCGGTCTGTTTTTTGCCGCGGCGGCCCATTCCGGGATGCAGGCTCGGGTCTGTTTTTTGCCGCGGCGGCCCATTCCGGGGTGCCGCCTCCGGTCCATCTTTTGCCGCGGCGGCCCATTCCGGGGTGCCGGCACTGGTCCGTTTTTTGCCGCGGCGGCCCATTCCGGGGTGCCGGCGCCGGTCCGTTTTTTGCCGCGGCCGCCCATTCCGGGGTGCCAGCTCCGGTTCGTTTTTTGCCGCGGCGGCCCGTTCCAGGGTGCCGGCTCCGGTCCGTTTTTTGCCACGACGGCCCATTCCGGGGTGCCGGAGCCGGTCCGTTTTTTGCCGCAGCAGCCCATTCCGGGGTGCCGGCTCCGGTCCGTTTTTTGCTGTGGTGGCCCATTCCGGGGTGCCGCCTCCGGTCCGTTTTTTGCCGCGGCGGCCCGTTTAGGAGTGCAGGCTCCAGGCTGTTTTTTGCCTCGGCGGCCCATGCCGGGGTGCCGGGGCCGGTCTGTTTTTTGCCGCGGCAGCCCATTCCGGGGTGCCGGAGCTGGTCCGTTTTTTGCCGCGGCGGCCCATTCCGGGGTGCCGGCGCCGGTCCGTTTATTGCCGCGGCGGCCCATTCCGGGGTGCCGGCTCCGGTCCATTTTTTGCCGCGGCGGCCCATTCCGGGGTGCCGTCTCGGATCCGTTTTTTTGCCGCGGCGGCCCATTCCGGGGTGCCGGGGCTGGTCCTTTTTTTGCCGCGGCGGCCCGTTTAGGAGTGCAGGCTCCACGCTGTTTTTTGCCTCGGCGGCCCATTCCGGGATGCAGGCTCGGGTCTGTTTTTTGCCGCGGCAGCCCATTCCGGTGTACAGGCTCTGGTCCGTTTTTTGCCGCGGCAGAAGATTCCGGGGTGCCGGCTCGGGTCCGTTTTTTGCCGTGGCGGCCCATTCCGTGGTGCCGGCTCCGGTCCTTTTTTTGCCGCGGCAGAAGATTGGGGGTGCCGGCTCCGGTCCGTTTTTTGCCGTGGCGGCCCATTCCGGGGTGCCGGCTCGGGTCCGTTTTTTGCCGCGGCGGCCCATTCCGGGGGTGCCGGCTCCGGTCCGTTTTTTGCCGCGGTGGCCCATTCCTGGGTGCCGGGGCTGGTCCGTTTTTTGCCACGGCGGCCCATTCCGGGGTGCCGGTTCCGGTCCGTTTTTTGCCGCGGCGGCCCATTCCGGGGTGCCGGAGCCGGTCCGTTTTCTGCCGCGGCGGCCCATTCCGGGGTGCCGGCGCCGGTCCGTTTTTTGCCGCGGCGGCCCATTCCGGGGTGCCGGCTCCGGTCCGTTTTTTGCCGCAGCGGCCCATTCCGGGGTGCCGGCTCCGGTCCGTTTTTTGCCGCGGCGGCCCATTCCAGGGTGCCGGATCAGGTCCCTCTTTTGCCGCGGCGGCCCATTCCGGGGTGCCGGCGCCAGTCCTTTTATTGCCGCGGCGGCCCATTCCGGGGTGCCGGAGCTGGTCTGTTTTTTGCCGCGGTGGCCCATTCCGGGGTGCCGGCTCGGGTCCGTTTTTTGCCGCGGCGGCCCATTCCGGGGTGCCGGGGCCGGTCTGTTTTTTGCCGCGGCGGCCCATTCCGGGGTGCCGGCTCCGGTCCGTTTTTTGCCGCGGCGGCTCATTCCGTGGTGCCGGCTCCGGTCCGTTTTTTGCCGCGGCGGCCCATTCCGGGGTGCCGGCTCCGGTCCATTTTTTGCCGCGGCGGCCCATTCCGGGGTGCAGGCTCTGGTCCGTTTTTTGCCGCTGCGGCCCATTCCGGGGTGCCGGAGCCGGACCGTTTTTTTGCCGCGGCGGCCCATTCCGGGGTGCCGGCGCCGGTCCGTTTATTGCCGCGGCAGCCCATTCCGGTGTGCCGGCTCCGGTCCGTTTTTTGCCGCGGCGGCCCATTCCGGTGTGCCGGCTCCGGTCCGTTTTTTGCCGCGGCGGCGCATTCCGGGGTGCCGTCTCGTATCCGTTTTTTGCCGCGGCGGCCCATTCCGGGGTGCCGTCTCGGATCCGTTTTTTGCCGCGGCGGCCCATTCCGGGGTGCCGTCTCGTATCCGTTTTTTGCCGCGGCGGCCCATTCCGGGATGCCGCACCAGGTCCGTTTTTTGGCGTGGTGGCCCATTCCGGGGTGCCGGAGCCGGTCCGTTTTTTGCCGCGGCGGCCCATTCCGGGGTGCCGGAGCTGGTCCGTTTTTTGCCGCGGCGGCCCATTCCGGGGTGCCGGCTCGGGTCCGTTTTTTGCCGCGGCGGCCCATTCCGGGGTGCCGGCTCGGATCCGTTTTTTTGCCGCGGCGGCCCATTCCGGGGTGCCGGCGCCAGTCCGTTTTTTGCCGCGGCGGCCCGTTTAGGAGTGCAGGTTCCGGTCTGTTTTTTGCCGCGGCGGCCCATTCCGGGATGCAGGCTCGGGTCTGTTTTTTGCCGCGGCGGCCCATTCCGGGGTACAGGCTCTGGTCCGTTTTTTGCCGCGGCAGAAGATTCCGGGGGTGCCGGCTCGGGTCCGTTTTTTGCCGCGGCGGCCCATTCCGTGGTGCCGGCTCCGCTCCGTTTTTTGCCGCGACAGAAGATTCCGGGGTGCCGGCTCGGGTCCGTTTTTTGCCACGGCGGCCCATTCCGGGGTGCCGGCTCCGGTCCGTTTTTTGCCGCGGCGGCCCATTCCGGGGTGCCGGAGCCGGTCCATCTTTTGCTGCGGCGGCCCATTCTGGGGTGCCGGACCAGGTCCGTTTTTTGCCGCGGCGGCCCATTCCGTGGTGCCGGCTCCAGTCCGTTTTTTGCCGCGGCGGCCCATTCCGGGGTGCCGGCGCCGGTCCGTTTTTTGCCGCGGCGGCCCATTCCGGGGTGCCGGCTCCGGTCCGTTTTTTGCCGCGGCGGCCCATTCCGGGGTGCCGGCGCCGGTCCGTTTATTGCCGCGGCAGCCCATTCCGGTGTGCCGGCTCCGGTCCGTTTTTTGCCGCGGCGGCCCATTCCGGGGTGCCGGCTCTGGTCCGTTTTTTGCCGCTGCGGCCCATTCCGGGGTGCCGGAGCCGGTCCGTTTTTTGCCGCGGCGGCCCATTCCGGGGTGCCGGCTCCGGTCCGTTTTTTGCCGCGGCGGCCCATTCCGGGGTGCCGGGGCCGGTCCATTTTTTGCCGCGGCGGCCCATTCCGGGGTGCCGGCTCGGGTCCGTTTTTTGCCGCGGCGGCCCATTCCGGGGTGCCGGCTCGGATCCGTTTTTTTGCTGCGGCGGCCCATTCCGGGGTGCCGGTTCCGGTCCTTTTTTTGCCGCGGCGGCCCATTCCGGGGTGCCGGCTCCGGTCCGTTTTTTGCCGCGGCGGCCCATTCCGGGGTGCCGGCGCCAGTCCGTTTTTTGCCGCGGCGGCCCGTTTAGGAGTGCAGGCTCCGGTCTGTTTTTTGCCGCGGCGGCCCATTCCGGGATGCAGGCTCGGGTCTGTTTTTTGCCGCGGCGGCCCATTCCGGGGTACAGGCTCTGGTCCGTTTTTTGCCGCGGCAGAAGATTCCGGGGTGCCGGCTCGGGTCCGTTTTTTGCCGCGGCGGCCCATTCCGGGGTGCCGGCTCTGGTCTGTTTTTTGCCGCGGCGGCCCATTCCGTGGTGCCGGCTCCGGTCCGTTTTTTGCCGCGACAGAAGATTCCGGGGTGCCGGCTCGGGTCCGTTTTTTGCCGCGGCGGCCCATTCTGGGGTGCCAGAGCCGGTCCGTTTTTTGCCGCGGCGGCCCATTCTGGGGTGCCGGACCAGGTCCGTTTTTTGCCGCGGCGGCCCATTCCGGGGTGCCGGCTCTGGTCCGTTCTCTGCCGCGGTGGCCCATTCCGGGGTGCCGGCGCCGGTCCGTTTTTTGCCACGGCGGCCCATTCCGGGGTGCCGGTTCCGGTCCGTTTTTTGCCGCGGCGGCCCATTCCGGGGTGCCGCCTCCGGTCCGTTTTTTGCCGCGGCGGCCCATTCCGGGGTGCCGGCGCCGGTCCGTTTTTTGCCGCGGCGGCCCATTCCGGGGTGCCGGCTCCGGTCCGTTTTTTGCCGCGGCGGCCCATTCCAGGGTGCCGGACCAGGTCCCTCTTTTGCCGCGGCGGCCCATTCCAGGGTGCCGGCTCTGGTCTGTTTTTTGCCGCGGCGGCCCATTCCGTGGTGCCGGCTCTGGTCTGTTTTTTGCCGCGGCGGCCCATTCCGTGGTGCCGGCTCCGGTCCGTTTTTTGCCGCGGCAGAAGATTCCGGGGTGCCGGCTCGGGTCCGTTTTTTGCCGCGGCGGCCCATTCCGGGGTGCCGGAGCCGGTCCGTTTTTTGCCGCGGCGGCCCATTCCGGGGTGCCGGAGCCGGTCCATCTTTTGCTGCGGCGGCCCATTCCGGGGTGCCGGAGCCGGTCCGTTTTTTGCCGCGGCGGCCCATTCTGGGGTGCCGGACCCGGTCCGTTCTCTGCCGCGGTGGCCCATTCCGGGGTGCCGGCTCCGGTCCGTTCTCTGCCGCGGTGGCCCATTCCGGGGTGCCGGCTCGGGTCCGTTTTTTGGCGCGGCGGCCCATTCCGGTGTACAGGCTCTGGTCCGTTTTTTGCCGCGGCGGCCAATTCCGGGGTGCCGGCTCCGGTCCGTTTTTTGCCACGGCGGCCCATTCCGGGGTGCCGGAGCCGGTCCGTTTTTTGCCGCGGCGGCCCATTCCGTGGTGCCGGCTCCGGTCCGTTTTTTGCCGCAGCGGCCCATTCCGGGGTGCCGGCTCCGGTCTGTTTTTTGGCGTGGCGGCCCATTCCGGGGTGCCGGCGCCGGTCCGTTTTTTGCCGCGGTGGCCCATTCCGGGGTGCCGGCGCCGGTCCGTTTTTTGCCGCGGCGGCCCATTCCGGGGTGCCGGCGCCGGTCCTTTTATTGCCGCGGCGGCCCATTCCGGGGTGCCGGCTCGGGTCCGTTTTTTGCCGCGGCGGCCCATTCCGGGGTGCCGGCGCCGGTCCGTTTTTTGCCGCGGCAGCCCATTCCGGGGTGCCGGCGCCGGTCCGTTTTTTGCCGCGGCGGCCCGTTTAGGAGTGCAGGCTCCGGTCTGTTTTTTGCCGCGGCGGCCCATTCCGGGGTGCCGGCTCTGGTCTGTTTTTTGCCGCGGCGGCCCATTCCGTGGTGCCGGCTCCGGTCCGTTTTTTGCCGCGGCAGAAGATTCCGGGGTGCCCGCTCGGGTCCGTTTTTTGCCGCGGCGGCCCATTCCGGGGTGCCGGAGCCGGTCCGTTTTTTGCCGCGGCGGCCCATTCCGGGGTGCCGGAGCCGGTCCATCTTTTGCTGCGGCGGCCCATTCCGGGGTGCCGGAGCCGGTCCGTTTTTTGCCGCGGCGGCCCATTCTGGGGTGCCGGACCCGGTCCGTTCTCTGCCGCGGTGGCCCATTCCGGGGTGCCGGCTCCGGTCCGTTCTCTGCCGCGGTGGCCCATTCCGGGGTGCCGGCTCGGGTCCGTTTTTTGCCGCGGCGGCCCATTCCGGGGTGCCGGCTCCGGTCCGTTTTTTGCCGCGGCGGCCAATTCCGGGGTGCCGGCTCCGGTCCGTTTTTTGCCACGGCGGCCCATTCCGGGGTGCCGGAGCCGGTCCGTTTTTTGCCGCGGCGGCCCATTCCGTGGTGCCGGCTCCGGTCCGTTTTTTGCCGCAGCGGCCCATTCCGGGGTGCCGGCTCCGGTCTGTTTTTTGGCGTGGCGGCCCATTCCGGGGTGCCGGCGCCGGTCCGTTTTTTGCCGCGGTGGCCCATTCCGGGGTGCCGGCGCCGGTCCGTTTTTTGGCGCGGCGGCCCATTCCGGGGTGCCGGCGCCGGTCCTTTTATTGCCGCGGCGGCCCATTCCGGGGTGCCGGCTCGGGTCCGTTTTTTGCCGCGGCGGCCCATTCCGGGGTGCCGGCGCCAGTCCGTTTTTTGCCGTGGCGGCCCATTCCGGGATGCAGGCTCCGGTCTGTTTTTTGCCGCGGCGGCCCATTCCGGGGTGCCGGCTCTGGTCTGTTTATTGCCGCGGCAGCCCATTCCGGTGTGCCCGCTCCGGTCCGTTTTTTGCCGCGGCGGCCCATTCCGGGGTGCCGGCTCTGGTCCGTTTTTTGCCGCTGCGGCCCATTCCGGGGTGCCGGAGCCGGACCGTTTTTTGCCGCGGCGGCCCATTCCGGGGTGCCGGCGCCGGTCCGTTTATTGCCGCGGCAGCCCATTCCGGTGTGCCGGCTCCGGTCCGTTTTTTGCCGCGGCGGCCCATTCCGGGGTGCCGGCTCTGGTCCCTTTTTTGCCGCGGCGGCCCATTCCGGGGTACCGGAGCCGGTCCATCTTTTGCCGCGGCGGCCCATTCCGGGGTGCCGGCTCGGGTCCGTTTTTTGCCGCGGCGGCCCATTCCGGGGTGCCGTCTCGTATCCGTTTTTTGCCGCGGCGGCCCATTCCGGGATGCCGCACCAGGTCCGTTTTTTGGCGTGGTGGCCCATTCGTGCCGTCTCGGGTCCGTTTTTTGCCGCGGCGGCCCATTCCGGGGTGCCGGAGCCGGTCCGTTTTTTGCCGCGGCGGCCCATTCCGGGGTGCCGGGGCCGGTCCGTTTTTTGCCGCGGCGGCCCATTCCGGGGTCCGGCTCCGGTCCGTTTTTTGCCGCGGCGGGCCCATTCCGGGGTGCCGGAGCCGGTCCGTTTTTTGCCGCGGCGGCCCATTCCGTGGTGCCGGAGCCGGTCCGTTTTTTGCCGCGGCGGCCCATTCCGGGGGTGCCGGCTCCGGTCTGTTTTTCTGCCGCGGCGGCCCATTCCGGGGGTGCCGGCGCCGGTCCGTTTTTTGCCGCGGTGGCCCATTCCGGGGGTGCCGGCGCCGGTCCTTTTATTGCCGCGGCGGCCCATTCCGGGGTGCCGGGGCCGGTCTGTTTTTTGCCGCTGCGGCCCATTCCGGGGTGCCGGGGCTGGTCCGTTTTTTGCCGCGGCGGCCCATTCTGGGGTGCCGCACCAGGTCCGTTTTTTGCCGCGGCGGCCCATTCCCGGCTGCCGGGTCCGGTCCGTTTTTTGCCGCGGCGGCCCATTCCGGGGTGCCGGAGCCGGTCCGTTTTTTGCCGCGGCGGCCCATTCCGGGGTGCCGGCTCAGGTCCGTTTTTTGCCGCGGCGGCCCATTCCGAGGTCCCGGCTCCGGTCCGTTTTTTGCCGCGGCGGCCCATTCTGGGGTGCCAGCTCCGGTTCGTTTTTTGCCGCGGCGGCCCGTTCCAGGGTGCCGGCTCCGGTCCGTTTTTTGCCATGGCGGCCCATTCCGGGGTGCCAGAGCCGGTCCGTTTTTTGCCACGACGGCCCATTCCGGGGTGCCGGAGCCGGTCCGTTTTTTGCCGCGGCGGCCCATTCGGGGGTGCCAGAGCCGGTCCGTTTTTTGCTGTGGTGGCCCATTCCGGGGGTGCCGGCGCCGGTCCGTTTTCTGCCGCGGCGGCCCGTTTAGGAGTGCAGGCTCCACGCTGTTTTTTGCCGCGGCGGCCCATTCCGGGGTGCCGGGGCCGGTCTGTTTTTTGCCGCGGCAGCCCATTCCGGGGTGCCGGAGCTGGTCTGTTTTTTGCCGCGGCGGCCCATTCCGGGGTGCCGGCTCGGGTCCGTTTTTTGCCGCGGCGGCCCATTCCGGGGTGCCGGCTCCGGTCCATTTTTTGCCGCGGCGGCCCATTCCGGGGTGCCGTCTCGGATCCGTTTTTTTGCCGCGGCGGCCCATTCCGGGGTGCCGGGGCTGGTCCTTTTTTTGCCGCGGCGGCCCATTCCGGGGTGCCGGCTCCGGTCCGTTTTTTGCCGCGGCGGCCCATTCCGGGGTGCCGGCGCCAGTCCGTTTTTTGCCACGGCGGCCCGTTTAGGAGTGCAGGCTCCGGTCTGTTTTTTGCTGCGGCGGCCCATTCCGGGATGCAGGCTCGGGACTGTTTTTTGCCGCGGCGCCCCATTCCGGGGTACAGGCTCTGGTCCGTTTTTTGCCGCGGCAGAAGATTCCGGGGGTGCCGGCTCGGGTCCGTTTTTTGCCGCGGCGGCCCATTCCGAGGTGCCGGCTCTGGACTGTTTTTTGCCGCGGCGGCCCATTCCGGAGTGCCGGAGCCGGTCCGTTTTTTGCCGCGGCGGCCCATTCTGGGGTGCCGGACCAGGTCCGTTTTTTGCCGCGGCGGCCCATTCCGGGGTGCCGGCTCCGGTCCGTTCTCTGCCGCGGTGGCCCATTCCGGGGGTGCCGGCTCGTGTCCGTTTTTTGCCGTGGCGGCCCATTCCGGGGTGCCGGGGCCGGTCCGTTTTTTGCCACGGCGGCCCATTCCGGGGTGCCGGCTCCGGTCCGTTTTTTGCCGCGGCGGCCCATTCCGGGGTGCCGGCGCCGGTCCGTTTTTTGCCGCGGCGGCCCATTCCGGGGTGCCGGCTCCGGTCCGTTTTTTGCCGCGGCGGCCCATTCCGGGGTGCCGCCTCCGGTCCGTTTTTTACCGCGGCGGCCCATTCCAGGGTGCCGGACCAGGTCCCTCTTTTGCCGCGGCGGCCCATTCCGGGGTGCCGCCTCCGGTCCGTTTTTTGCCGCGGCGGCCCATTCCGGGGTGCCGGCGCCGGTCCGTTTATTGCCGCGGCAGCCCATTCCGGTGTGCCGGCTCCGGTCCGTTTTTTTGCCGCGGCGGCCCATTCCGGGGTGCCGGACCAGGTCCCTCTTTTGCCGCGGCGGCCCATTCCGGGGTGCCGGCGCCAGTCCTTTTATTGCCGCGGCGGCCCATTCCGGGGTGCCGGGGCCGGTCTGTTTTTTGCCGCGGCGGCCCATTCCGGGATGCAGGCTCGGGTCCGTTTTTTGCCGTAGCGGCCCATTCCGGGGTGCCGGGGCCGGTCTGTTTTTTGCCGCGGCCGCCCATTCCGGGGTGCCGGCTCGGGTCCGTTTTTTGCCGCGGCGGCTCATTCCGTGGTGCCGGCTCCGGTCCGTTTTTTGCCGCGGCGGCCCATTCCGGGGTGCCGGGGCCGGTCTGTTTTTTGCCGCGGCCGCCCATTCCGGGGTGCCGGCTCCGGTCCGTTTTTTTGCCGCGGCGGCCCATTCCGGGGTGCCGGCGCCGGTCCGTTTATTGCCGCGGCAGCCCATTCCGGTGTGCCGGCTCCGGTCCGTTTTTTGCCGCGGCGGCCCATTCCGGGGTGCCGGAGCCGGTCCGTTTTTTGCCACGGCGGCCCATTCCGGGGTGCCGCACCAGGTCCGTTTTTTGGCGTGGCGGCCCATTCCGGGGTGCCGGCTCCGGTCCGTTTTTTGCCGCGGCGGCCCATTCCGGGGTGCCGGCTCCGGTCCGTTTTTTGCCACGGCGGCCCATTCCGGGGTGCCGGCGCCGGGCCGTTTTTTGCCGCGGCGGCCCATTCCGGGGTGCCGGCTCGGGTCTGTTTTTTGCCGCGGCGGCCCATTCCGGGGTGCCGGCTCCGGTCCGTTTTTTGCCGTGGCGGACCATTCCGGGGTGCCGGGGCCGGTCCGTTTTTTGCCGCGGCCGCCCATTCCGGGGTGCCGTCTCGTATCCGTTTTTTGCCGCGGCGGCCCATTCCGGGGTGCCGGCGCCGGTCCGTTTTTTGCCGCGGCGGCCCATTCCGGGGTGCCGGCTCCGGTCCGTTTTTTGCCGTGGCGGCCCATTCCGGGGTGCCGGCGCCGGTCCGTTTATTGCCGCGGCAGCCCATTCCGGGGTGCCGGAGCCGGTCCGTTTATTGCCGCGGCGGCCCATTCCGGGGTGCCGGAGCCGGTCCGATTTTTGCCGCGGCGGCCCATTCCGGGGTGCCGTCTCGTATCCGTTTTTTGCCGCGGCGGCCCATTCCTTGGTGCCGGCTCCGGTCCGTTTTTTGCCGCGGCGGCCCATTCCTGGGTGCTGGAGCGGGACCGTTTTTTGCCGCGGCGGCCCATTCCGGGGTGCCGGCTCCGGTCCGTTTTTTGCCGCGGCGGCCCATTCCGGGGTGCCGGCGCCGGTCCGTTTTTTGCCGCGGCGGCCCATTCCGGGGTGCCGGAGCCGGTCCGTTTTTTGCCACGACGGCCCATTCCGGGGTGCCGGAGCCGGTCCGTTTTTTGCCGCGGCGGCCCATTCCGGGGTGCCGGCGCCGGTCCGTTTTTTGCCGCGGCAGCCCATTCCGGGGTGCCGGAGCCGGTCCGTTTTTTGCCGTGGTGGCCCATTCCGGGGTGCCGGCTCCGGTCCGTTTTCTGCCGTGGCGGCCCGTTTAGGAGTGCAGGCTCCACGCTGTTTTTTGCCTCGGCGGCCCATTCCGGGGTGCCGGAGCCGGACCGTTTTTTGCCGCGGCAGCCCATTCCGGGGTGCCGGAGCTGGTCCGTTTTTTGCCGCGGCGGCCCATTCCGGGGTGCCGGCTCGGGTCCGTTTTTTGCCGCGGCGGCCCATTCCGGGGTGCCGGCTCCGGTCCGTTTTTTGGCGTGGCGGCCCATTCCGGGGTGCCGGCTCGGGTCAGTTTTTTTGCCGCGGCGGCCCATTCCGGGGTGCCGGGGCTGGTCCTTTTTTTGCCGCTGCGGCCCATTCCGGGGTGCCGGCTCCGGTCCGTTTTTTGCCGCGGCGGCCCATTCCGGGGTGCCGGCTCCGGTCCGTTTTTTGCCGCGGCGGCCCGTTTAGGAGTGCAGGCTCCGGTCTGTTTTTTGCCGCGGCGGCCCATTCCGGGATGCAGGCTCGGGTCTGTTTTTTGCCGCGGCGGCCCATTCCGGGGTGCCGGAGCCGGTCCATCTTTTGCCGCGGCGGCCCATTCCGGGGTGCCGGCACTGGTCCGTTTTTTGCCGCGGCGGCCCATTCCGGGGTGCCGGCGCCGGTCCGTTTTTTGCCGCGGCGGCCCATTCCGGGGTGCCAGCTCCGGTTCGTTTTTTGCCGCGGCGGCCCGTTCCAGGGTGCCGGCTCCGGTCCGTTTTTTGCCACGACGGCCCATTCCGGGGTGCCGGAGCCGGTCCGTTTTTTGCCGCAGCAGCCCATTCCGGGGTGCCGGCTCCGGTCCGTTTTTTGCTGTGGTGGCCCATTCCGGGGTGCCGCCTCCGGTCCGTTTTTTGCCGCGGCGGCCCGTTTAGGAGTGCAGGCTCCAGGCTGTTTTTTGCCTCGGCGGCCCATGCCGGGGTGCCGGGGCCGGTCTGTTTTTTGCCGCGGCAGCCCATTCCGGGGTGCCGGAGCTGGTCCGTTTTTTGCCGCGGCGGCCCATTCCGGGGTGCCGGCGCCGGTCCGTTTATTGCCGCGGCGGCCCATTCCGGGGTGCCGGCTCCGGTCCATTTTTTGCCGCGGCGGCCCATTCCGGGGTGCCGTCTCGGATCCGTTTTTTTGCCGCGGCGGCCCATTCCGGGGTGCCGGGGCTGGTCCTTTTTTTGCCGTGGCGGCCCGTTTAGGAGTGCAGGCTCCACGCTGTTTTTTGCCTCGGCGGCCCATTCCGGGATGCAGGCTCTGGTCTGTTTTTTGCCGCGGCAGCCCATTCCGGTGTACAGGCTCTGGTCCGTTTTTTGCCGCGGCAGAAGATTCCGGGGTGCCGGCTCGGGTCCGTTTTTTGCCGCGGCGGCCCATTCCGGGGTGCCGGCTCCGGTCCGTTTTTTGCCGTGGCGGCCCATTCCGTGGTGCCGGCTCCGGTCCTTTTTTTGCCGCGGCAGAAGATTGGGGGTGCCGGCTCCGGTCCGTTTTTTGCCGCGGCGGCCCATTCCGGGGTGCCGGCTCGGGTCCGTTTTTTGCCGCGGCGGCCCATTCCGGGGTGCCGGCTCCGGTCCGTTCTCTGCCGCGGTGGCCCATTCCTGGGTGCCGGGGCTGGTCCGTTTTTTGCCACGGCGGCCCATTCCGGGGTGCCGGTTCCGGTCCGTTTTTTGCCGCGGCGGCCCATTCCGGGGTGCCGGAGCCGGTCCGTTTTTTGCCGCGGCGGCCCATTCCGGGGTGCCGGCGCCGGTCCGTTTTTTGCCGCGGCGGCCCATTCCGGGGTGCCGGCTCCGGTCCGTTTTTTGCCGCAGCGGCCCATTCCGGGGTGCCGGCTCCGGTCCGTTTTTTGCCGCGGCGGCCCATTCCAGGGTGCCGGATCAGGTCCCTCTTTTGCCGCGGCGGCCCATTCCGGGGTGCCGGCGCCAGTCCTTTTATTGCCGCGGCGGCCCATTCCGGGGTGCCGGGGCCGGTATGTTTTTTGCCGCGGTGGCCCATTCCGGGGTGCCGGCTCGGGTCCGTTTTTTGCCGCGGCGGCCCATTCCGGGGTGCCGGGGCCGGTCTGTTTTTTGCCGCGGCCGCCCATTCCGGGGTGCCGGCTCGGGTCCGTTTTTTGCCGCGGCGGCTCATTCCGTGGTGCCGGCTCCGGTCCGTTTTTTGCCGCGGCGGCCCATTCCGGGGTGCCGGCTCCGGTCCATTTTTTGCCGCGGCGGCCCATTCCGGGGTGCAGGCTCTGGTCCGTTTTTTGCCGCTGCGGCCCATTCCGGGGTGCCGGAGCCGGACCGTTTTTTGCCGCGGCGGCCCATTCCGGGGTGCCGGCGCCGGTCCGTTTATTGCCGCGGCAGCCCATTCCGGTGTGCCGGCTCCGGTCCGTTTTTTGCCGCGGCGGCCCATTCCGGTGTGCCGGCTCCGGTCCGTTTTTTGCCGCGGCGGCGCATTCCGGGGTGCCGTCTCGTATCCGTTTTTTGCCGCGGCGGCCCATTCCGGGGTGCCGTCTCGGATCCGTTTTTTGCCGCGGCGGCCCATTCCGGGGTGCCGTCTCGTATCCGTTTTTTGCCGCGGCGGCCCATTCCGGGATGCCGCACCAGGTCCGTTTTTTGGCGTGGTGGCCCATTCCGGGGTGCCGGAGCCGGTCCGTTTTTTGCCGCGGCGGCCCATTCCGGGGTGCCGGGGCCGGTCCATTTTTTGCCGCGGCGGCCCATTCCGGGGTGCCGGCTCGGGTCCGTTTTTTGCCGCGGCGGCCCATTCCGGGGTGCCGGCTCGGATCCGTTTTTTTGCCGCGGCGGCCCATTCCGGGGTGCCGGTTCCGGTCCTTTTTTTGCCGCGGCGGCCCATTCCGGGGTGCCGGCGCCAGTCCGTTTTTTGCCGCGGCGGCCCGTTTAGGAGTGCAGGTTCCGGTCTGTTTTTTGCCGCGCGCGGCCCATTCCGGGATGCAGGCTCGGGTCTGTTTTTTGCCGCGGCGGCCCATTCCGGGGTACAGGCTCTGGTCCGTTTTTTGCCGCGGCAGAAGATTCCGGGGTGCCGGCTCGGGTCCGTTTTTTGCCACGACGGCCCATTCCGGGGTGCCGGAGCCGGTCCGTTTTTTGCCGCGGCGGCCCATTCCGGGGTGCCGGAGCCGGTCCGTTTTTTGCCGCGGCAGCCCATTCCGGGGTGCCGGAGCGGTCCGTTTTTTGCCGTGGTGGCCCATTCCGGGGTGCCGGCTCCGGTCCGTTTTCTGCCGCGGCGGCCCGTTTAGGAGTGCAGGCTCCACGCTGTTTTTTGCCTCGGCGGCCCATTCCGGGGTGCCGGAGCCGGACCGTTTTTTGCCGCGGCAGCCCATTCCGGGGTGCCGGCGCCGGTCCGTTTTTTGCCGCGGCGGCCCATTCCGGGGTGCCGGCTCGGGTCCGTTTTTTGCCGCGGCGGCCCATTCCGGGGTGCCGGCTCCGGTCCGTTTTTTGGCGTGGCGGCCCATTCCGGGGTGCCGGCTCGGGTCAGTTTTTTTGCCGCGGCGGCCCATTCCGGGGTGCCGGGGCTGGTCCTTTTTTTGCCGCTGCGGCCCATTCCGGGGTGCCGGCTCCGGTCCGTTTTTTGCCGCGGCGGCCCATTCCGGGGTGCCGGCTCCGGTCCGTTTTTTGCCGCGGCGGCCCGTTTAGGAGTGCAGGCTCCGGTCTGTTTTTTGCCGCGGCGGCCCATTCCGGGATGCAGGCTCGGGTCTGTTTTTTGCCGCGGCGGCCCATTCCGGGGTGCCGGAGCCGGTCCATCTTTTGCCGCGGCGGCCCATTCCGGGGTGCCGGCACTGGTCCGTTTTTTGCCGCGGCGGCCCATTCCGGGGTGCCGGCGCCGGTCCGTTTTTTGCCGCGGCGGCCCATTCCGGGGTGCCAGCTCCGGTTCGTTTTTTGCCGCGGCGGCCCGTTCCAGGGTGCCGGCTCCGGTCCGTTTTTTGCCACGACGGCCCATTCCGGGGTGCCGGAGCCGGTCCGTTTTTTGCCGCAGCAGCCCATTCCGGGGTGCCGGCTCCGGTCCGTTTTTTGCTGTGGTGGCCCATTCCGGGGTGCCGCCTCCGGTCCGTTTTTTGCCGCGGCGGCCCGTTTAGGAGTGCAGGCTCCAGGCTGTTTTTTGCCTCGGCGGCCCATGCCGGGGTGCCGGGGCCGGTCTGTTTTTTGCCGCGGCAGCCCATTCCGGGGTGCCGGAGCTGGTCCGTTTTTTGCCGCGGCGGCCCATTCCGGGGTGCCGGCGCCGGTCCGTTTATTGCCGCGGCGGCCCATTCCGGGTGCCGGCTCCGGTCCATTTTTTGCCGCGGCGGCCCATTCCGGGGTGCCGTCTCGGATCCGTTTTTTTGCCGCGGCGGCCCATTCCGGGGTGCCGGGGCTGGTCCTTTTTTTGCCGCGGCGGCCCGTTTAGGAGTGCAGGCTCCACGCTGTTTTTTGCCTCGGCGGCCCATTCCGGGATGCAGGCTCGGGTCTGTTTTTTGCCGCGGCAGCCCATTCCGGTGTACAGGCT